>NC_088921.1:5160000-5760000 GCF_038396675.1 Hydra vulgaris | reverse complement strand
AAATATAGGCAGATTTATGTTTATAAACTTTTGTGTCAACAAATTACAGTCAGTTTTCCATGTTAAATACATAAAATATATATCTAATATAACATATATCAAATATCAAATAAATCCAATATCAAATAAAACAAAATAGTAAACTTACTCAAATCAGTATCAGTTATACTGTGTGAAGTAACAAAAAAACACTGTAGTTCTTTTCAATTGCTCTAAAAAATAACTTTCAGCTCTTTCCAATTGCACTAAAAAAAAAAAAAAACTTTCTTACATAAGTTGCCAAGTTCTTAAGAATCTGAAAACAAATAAGTAAAAAAACAAAGAACAAACAAACATTTATTTGTTGAAACTACTATATTTAAACAAATTAAATTTAAAAAAGTGTAATGCCAATTCTCCTTAAAGGCTAAAAAAAAATTTTCAGCTCAAATTTGCTTGCATACCTTGCTTGTAAAACCATGTGAATAAGAAACACATTTAGAAAAGCCTAGAAACTACTTAAAGATGACATATGCAAAATTGAAGTTTGAACGTTGACTGGACTAATTATTAGCAGATGTTTTTAAAAAATTCATAAAAATTTACATATATTCGTTCTTTTATATTGCATAAATACATCATATGATAAATCTGAAATAAAAAAATGTAATGGATAAGCAAATACAAAGAAAAACATCATATATGAATCGCAAATCAATATATCAGATAGAGATAAGATGTCATGATAAGAGAGTAGTAGTTGTTAAATATTGTTATTTCATGTTAGCTTTTAGAAAACAATTCATGTTGGTACGTCATGGTTCTAAAAATTCAAATTAAGATATAAACAAAATGTATATGTGGCAAAATGATTTTTCTTGAGTGGCTTTTAGTGAATGATTAAAAGCAGTGACTTTCAATAATAAAACCACTTATAATTTTTAACAATAGACACCAACATAAAGGTAAGCCAAATGTAACAACATTAGTAACATAAATAACAACTTTATGCAAAATCTTGCTCAACACGTTTGCCAAGTCACACACTTTGAAAACATGATCCATAAATATTATAAGAAGTGTTTATATATGTTATATAAATTTAAATAAATATATTGTGTTTTATAGTTAGTTTATATGTTTATATTATGATGTTTCTATGTCATGGAAACAACATAATACAAACATATATACTAACTATAAAACACAATATATTTATTTAAATTTATATAACATATATAAACACTTCTTATAATATTTATATACACAATAGATACATTTTATACTATTTTAAAAATACATTTATAAAACAATTATATAACACATATTACCACATACATATATTTATCAAAAACTTTTTAATTCTGAACATAATATAAACATATATGCAAACTATAGACATATATAACTTGAATTGCATGAACAAAAAATTTTAAAATAACATTAAAAAATATCTAAAAAGGTTCATATATATTTATATATAAAGACATATATCTCGTAATAAAATATCAAATTATAATCATATTTAATTTAAATCAAATACTTATTGAATAAAGAACAAAAAACAGATAAAAGAACTGCAATCCTAATAACAAAATTTAACGTTTAGCAACAAATAAAATGTCAGCGTTGGCTCAAAATTTTAACTTATTTTTCTAAATTTTCTAAAACAGAACAAAAAAAGGTAATAGTATAACAGAAATGTCAATAAAATAGTAATCAACGGAATAAAATAAGTAAGGTATGAAATGATAGGATTTAACGTATATTTGAATTATATTAATTTAGGACTTCATAAAACTAAATTAATAAATTTAAAAGTAGTAATAAATATTTTTATGATAAAGTTTTAGTAACTCTTTTAGTGCAAAAAAGTACTGTAACTGTACTGGAGATAATTTACTAAATTTCTCAAAGGAAACCTTTTTAATTTAAATTTTATTTTCGCTATATCAGTTTAAGCATGCGCTTTAAAAGCAAAGATTTTCGTTTTTCCTTTATTTGGCAATATTTGATCAAAATCGGGTTCGATATTATATCCGATTTTGATCAAATATTATAAATACGTATTTTTGATAAATAAGTGGTATTGAACTCGAATTCGAAACTTAAAACTAAATGCGTATTTTTCTGGTATCAATGGCGGTATGTTATACGTGATCAATACTACGAGTATTTACAATACTAGATATGCCGACTGGGTTTGTTGCGAGTATTCGATATAAAACTTTACAAATACCTAGTAAATAGCAAAACTTTAAATGAAAAACAATTCGGTTTCCGAACACAACACTCAACCGAGCATTTAATTTTAGATCTTATAAATAATGTGAATGACAAATTTAAAATTCAAAAAACAATTATAGCTCTTTTGTTTTTATTCTTCTAAATATAAATTCGTCTTAACAGAATTTAAATTAAAAAAAAAAAATTACAACTCAACAGAATTAATATAAATAAATATAAATACGTCTCAACAAATATAAATACGTCTCAACAAATATAAATTCGTCTCAACTTATTTATTTTAATTTAATTTAAATTCGTCTCATATTTAAATTTAAAACAGTATTTAAATTTAAAAAAAAATTAGAGTTGTTTAGGTATAATAAGCACCTTAAGCGAAAATTGGAATATCTTCGAAAAAAAATATCCGGGATACAAAACTTTAGCAAATAAATAATTTTTAGGGATCATGATCAACTTAAATATTTTGGCACCCGTAAATTTGTCTTAAAAAGATATTGAGTCTATTTGATAATATGAACTGCGATATATTTAAAGTAGCTTGAAAAAAAGAAACATTGTGTAAATTCAATAATTAAAAAAATAAATAAAGAAATGGTGTTTTTGAATGAAGCCAAATACAAATTTTTTTATGCATTGAAGTGTTTTTTTTTGAGTGACAAGTTAGTAACAATTTAAATGCATGAAATAAAAAATTATTAAAAATTAAAAAACTTTTAACTAAAAAAAAATTTATAAAAAATTTCTTTAAACACTTTATTGATTGCGACAGTTGCCCACCTTTACGACGCCGTCTTTACAGCCTTCATTTTTTACAGCCTACAGCCTTTATAGCCAACACCTTAAAGAAAAAGAAAATCAAGAAACCAGATACATGATTAACGGGTGGTTACTAAAAATCCGTACTAACTTTATCTGAGTTTTAAATGCCACAAGCTAAATATTTTTTTTTCATGCTTATATCCGTTTTAAAGCTTATTTAATTCTCTATAAGTTAATTTACTTGTTTTTAAAAATAATTAAGATAATTAATAATAATTAAGAAAATAATGATGGACAAGCAAAAAGAGGTAAAAAAACGGATTTACGAGTTCTATTTGAATAACAAATTGCAAGGTAAAAAGTTCACAGTAGCTCACTTCAATCAAAAAATTCCAAGAAGCACTATCTATGATATAATCAAACGTGTTGAGAATGATTCTAGGCGCAAGAGCGCCTTTTTTTTTTTTGGCTTTGTGGCTTTTGTAACGATCGGACGTGTTTTTGCAACGTGGTAAAAAAAAAAAAAAAAAAAAAAAATTAAATTAAATCAAATTAAAAAATTATAATAATATAAACAAATAAAACAACAAATCTACAAAAATGACAGTTACATTAGTGGAAATTAAAAGAATGATAAAGGATATGTTTGAGGAGTTTGAGAACAAAATTGAAGAAATACTGAAAAAACAAGAAAAAAGTTTTGCAAATATAATCAACGCTAATCTAAAAATAACAAATCAGCGTCTTGATAAAGTGGAAATGATGTCGAACGACAATGTTAATATTATTAAAGCTATATCAAAAGATGTGGAAGAATTAAAAACGAGTTTAAATTATCATGAAGAACTTGTTGAGAAGAAGATAAAACCGCCGTTAACACAGTAGAAAAAAATAAAAATTATAATGAAACAAAAAACAATAAAAGTGAATTTACATATGTAAAAAAGAAAATAAGAGAAATGGAGGACAGGTCCAGAAGAAACAACCTAAGGGTGGACGGTATCAAAGAGGAAGATAATGAAAACTGGTGCGATAGTGAAGCGAAGGTTCTTAAATTGTTTGATGAGCAACTTGGCTTAAAAAGTATAAAAATTGAGCGTGCACATCGCACTGGACTGAGAAACAATAAAAAACCTAGAACTATTGTCTTAAAGCTATTAGACTTTAAGGATAAAATTGCTATCTTAAGAAAGTCATCAACATTAAAAGGAAAAAACATTTATATTAATGAAGATTTTTGCGCAGAAACAAACCTAATAAGAAAGGAGTTGAGAGAAAAAATGAAAGTGGAAAGACATGCGGGAAAATTCGCTTACGTATCGTACGATAAATTAATCATTCGGGATTGGAATCAAAAGGAAAAGTAATTTATGTTTTTGATATCTTCTTTCTTTTTATAGTTTATATTTGTATATCTTTTTATATACATAAGTGCTCTATTTTATATTTTTACGAATAAAAGAAATAAGTTTTCTAAAGGAAGATAGAAATAAAAAAATTATAATAATAAAAAAAAAAAAAACTTTAAATATTTTAAATAATATTTATTAAAAAAATTAAAAATGGTTTTGAATATGACTGAAAACGAAAATTACTTCGAAAATAGTTCATTTCATGTTTTTAGATTAAATAATTTAAACACGCTCGATGAGCACGATCCTGATAAAATTATATTTGATGACTATTCATTAATGAATACGGAAGCACAGTATTTATTTCCGGACGAAATAAAGCAATATTTATCGGATATTGAACCTTTTGAGAATTTATCCCTTCTTCATCTTAACATAAGAAGCGCTAAAGCAAATTTTAAAAACTTTAAAATATTCTTAGAGGAAAGCAATTTTATTTTCAATATAATTTGTTTAAGTGAAACTTGGCTAACTGATGATGCATTTAGCAAAAGTTGTAGGTTTGACTTACTAGAATATGACGCAATTCACTTACACAGAAAGTCTAAAAAAGGAGGTGGTGGTGTTGTTATTTACGTCAAAAATAGCTTGCGTTTTAAAATGCGAAAAGACATGTGCATATCTGAATGCAACGGCAAATTTGTTTCGATTGAAATAGTTAATGATAAAACCAAAAATATTTTAGTAACCTGTTGTTACAAACCGCCAAATGCGTCCACAGAAAATTTCTCAAATCATCTCCAGAATATTATTCAAAAAGTTTCTCTAGAAAAAAAAAAACTGTTTGTATTAGGGGACTTTAATAATAACGCCCTAAATTATGACAATGATATAGAAAGTCAAAACTTTTACAATGATTTATTTCGATATGGTGTGATCCCTTTAATAAACAAACCAACAAGAATAACAAGAAATTCAGCAAGACTGGTCTCCATTAGATTCACTCAATGATGCTAATTCCATGTTTAATAACTTCCATCACATTTTTTCAAACTTGTATGAAAAACACTTCCCAGAGACAGAAGTAAAAATTAAAGTTAAAACCTTAAATTCGCCATGGTTTAGTAAAGGCTTAAAAACAACTTTCGCTTCGAAGCGAAAACATCGACTGTACGATAGATATCTAAAAAATAAGTGCGTAAAGACCAAGGCATAATATAAAAACTATAGGACTTTATTTGAGAAAGTCAAACGAACTGCAAAATCAAACTATTATAAAAAGCAACTTGAAAAGTGTCAACTAAGTTCTAGGAAAACTTGGCTAGTACTAAATGAAATAATTGGAAAACCGAAAATCAATGAATCTTTTCCGAAAATCTTACATATTAAAAATAAAACTATTGACAATGAAAACAATATAGCAAATGAATTTAACAATTTTTTTGTGAATATAGGGCCTAAACTTGCGGCAAAAATTCAAAATGTAAATAAATCATTTAAGGAATACCTTCAGTGCAATAAAAATCAATTCAAAAATGAGATTTTAACCTTTAAAGAATACGAAACAGCTTTTAAAAGCTTGAAACGTAATAAGTCATCTGGAATTGATGGTATAAACAGCAACATTGTAATTGACTGTTTTAATGAGTTAAAAGTGCCTTTATTTAAAATTTGTAAACGTTCTCTGAATGAGGGTATCTTTCCTGATATACTTAAGTCAGCAAAAGTTAAACTTATATATAAATCAGGCGATAAAATGGATATTGGAAACTATAGACCAATATCTATACTTTCCATTTTTTCTAAGATTTTTGAGCGAATTATGTCAATAGGTTATATGCATTTTTTAAAAATAATGACTTATTCTATTCAAAACAGTTTGGATTCTAGAAAAGCACTTCAACTGAACATGCAATACTTCACTTAATTAATGAAATAAAAAACTCTTTTGCAAACGGAGAATTTACTTTAGGCGTGTTTATTGACCTCTCCAAGGCCTTTGACACAGTGGATCATAAAATAATGATAAAAAAGCTTATGATGTACGGCATAAGAGGCGTACCCTGCAGGTGGATAGCAGATTACCTGAGTAAACGTACACAGTCCATATATAACGGAAATAAAAAACTAACAAATTCGTCTTTAATTTCTTGTGGAGTGCCCCAAGGATCTATTCTTGGGCCTCTACTTTTCCTAATATACGTGAATGATCTCTGGAGAGCGACAAATATATCAACAATAATGTTTGCTGACGACAGTAACTTTTTTATTTCAGGAAAAGATATACCTCAACTCTTTGTACAAATGAACAACGAGTTAGATAAAATTTCACTATGGTTCAATGCAAATAAACTTTCTATTAATTCAAGTAAATCAAAGTTCTCATTATTCTACCCTTTAAAAAAAAAAAAAAAAATTCCTATTTCTTTTCCAAAACTAGTTATTGAAAACACAGATGTTAGTCGCGAAAGCGTCACAAAATTTCTTGGTGTTCTCATTGACGAAAATATTACCTGGAATAAACACCTCATTGACGAAAATATAACCTGGAATAAACCTGGAAGCAAAATATCAAAAAGTATCGGCGTTCTATATCTGTCACGGGATTTACTTAATAAGCATCATGTAAAACAAATCTGTTTCAGTTTTATACGAAGTTACTTGAATTACGCGAATATTGCGTGTTGTAGTACATCTAAAAGCAAGCTTGAAGCACTCTATCGAAAACAAAAACATGCCTTAAGAATAATAAATTTTAAAAATGAAAACATACATGCAAAACCACTGTTCGAAATTATGAACATCTTTACGTTATACGAGATAAACGTTTATAAAATTTTATGTCTCATGTACAAAAGTAAATTTCAACAATGCCCCTCAGTTTTTAATGATCTTTATGAAATAAAACCTAACATTAAGTTACTTTACGCAAAACAGGCTTAATTGAACCATTGTGCAAAACTAAACAAGAACAATTTAAAATTACGTATCGTGCTCCGCATATCTGGAATAAAATCTTTGCAAAATATAGTAATTTACAAGATGTAAACAATATAAATTGCTTTCAAAAACTAATAAAAAAGAGTATTTCAAAGTATAAAAATCTTATTAATGATTTCTTTTAAACTGCTTTGTTTTGTTTTTGTTTCTTTGACTGTTTGTTTTATTTGTTCTTGTCTTTTTACATTGAATGTTTTTGGTGTTAACACTATTTACCTTAGGTAATTAAGTTTTGCTTTTAACAATATTATAGGAATTTAATATTGTAAAAACATAACTAGTACAACAGTTCTTGATGATAAGACTTAATGGTCTTCTGCAAGTTTCCCGCGTTTTTATATATTTTTGTATAACTATCTCTTATTATTTTGTCTTTGATTTTTTTTTTATATTTATAACTGGATTGTTTTTGAAAGAATAAGAGTATCTTGTATTATATTACGGAATTTAATTGTAACAAAAACGGAAAATTTAATAAATAAATAAAAAAAATAAAGAGTGCAAGGAATTGGTTGTGTAGCCAAAAACATGACCACTAAGGGTATCAAGCACCTGAAAACCATATTTGATTACAGTGATTTAGTTTCGATTAGGCCAGCTGGTCGAAAATATGGATGCAGTCATTCGCATATCATTAAAACTCTTGCCAAGTACACTGACATTAAAAGTTATACAAAACAGGGTACACCTCATCGGCAAGAGAACCAGAATAAGCAAATCAAAACCGGCATTGATCGTCTTTATTGTGATTTTAAAGGAAAATTGGTCATCCTTGACGACGAGTCTTACTTTACGCTGTCGCACTCAACAATTAATGGAAACAGCACCTACTACTCTAGCAACAGAGACAAGACTCCACCAAGTGTTAAATATCGCAAAAAGCGCAAGTTCGAACCCAAGGTACTTGTCTGGCTGGCCGCTTCTGACAAAGGTATTTCAAAGCCATTTTTGGTCCCCAGCGGCCTTGCAGTCAATAAAGTCATCTATGAAATTAATTGTATAAAGAGAAGATTAGTGCTGTTCATCAACGCTCGTCATGCCGATGGCAATTATATATTTTGGCCGGATCTGGCGTCATCGCATTATGCCAAAACCGTGACCAACTGCTATGAAACTCATAACATCAATTTTATCAAAAAAGTTGTCAATCCGCCTTTTGGGCTGTTTTGAAAGGCAAAGTGTATGAGAGTAACTTGCGAGCAAAAGACGTGAAGCAACAACAAACCAGAATAAAGCTTTGCCTGAAAATCTTAACCTTGTATTTTCACCTTTTGGGTCAACTCGTGTTAGAGTTGGCCGAATCCAAAGAAACAGACTGGTTGAAGACAAAGTTAATTAAAATAAATAAATAGCTAAAAGTTCTTTTTAATGATTACGCAATCTTTTTAATCATTACGCAAAAACTTTTGACGTGAACGGACGTGCTTTTATAAACTAAATTAAAAATGGCTAAATTTACCGTTTCTCAAATTAAAGACCTGTTAGATATTTATGAGAATACTTTATTAAAAATATTTAACGAGAAGTTTGATAAGATGGAAATTAAGCTATTAAATCTTCAAGAAGAAAATACAAAACTAAAAAAAGAAACTAATGAACTAAGGAAATCGGCGGAGTTTCTTAGCGAGAAATATGAAGCAATTGTTCAAGAACTTTCTGAAATGAAAAAAAAGCCGAACTTAACATCAAACCAAAATGATATTACAAAAGTTGTTGTCAAAGACAAACTAGCTGAGTTGGAAGACAGGAGCAGAAGAAATAACCTAAGGTTTACGGGAATTGAAGAAGATGAAAACGAAATGTGGGAATTGAGTGAGCACAGGACAGGGAAAAAAAGTAGCGATGGAAAATAGTACAACAGAATCATAATAGTTAAAATTTTAAACTACAAAGACAAAAAAACTGCGTTGGATAACTATGTTCAGTTAAAATTGTGGAACGATCGATTTTACGTAAACGAAGACTACAGCGAAAGAACTTTAGAATTGCGAAAACAGTTATTTTACGGGGAAACCCCCTCTAAATTTACCCAAATTTTTATAAAAAATATTTTTATTTATTTATGCATTTTAATGTATGCAGAATTCAAAACTATTTGTTTATTTACTGATTTTAATCATTAAATCCTTCAAGTTTAGCATTTTTTTAAGGTACCTTAAAATTTATACTATAGCAACGCCCATAGCAACGGTGTAGCACCTTATTAAAAATCCTAATAACTCATGTGTATTTTTAAATAGCTGCAGTAAAATGCTTGGTTTGGCTTCTTTACTTATCCAGCGAGTGAAAAAAGTCTGGTTTATCAAGTCAGATTACAGTTTTCTGTTATTCTGAAGCTTTTAAAGTTGTCAATTTTCTTAATTTTTAAAAAAAATGGGTAAAGCGTGTAGAATAAAATCAAGAACAATAATTAAAAAAAGGAGGAGAGGTTTCTTAGGAAAGAAATTTAACAGTCTTTACAGAGAAAATATTGAAATGGAGTTAAATGATAATCCTTCTGTAACAATTTTGATTGATTCAAATAATACAACTGTCAATAATAACTCTGTAAATAATGAATCTGGATTAAATTTATTTTCTACATCTGTATCTGCGAAGAAGGTAACGCCAATTAAATGCTCCAAAGCTTTTACAAGAATAAAAATATCTCGATATAGGATTATAGATTGCTCTATATTATCTGATATATTTAGTGCTTTAGCATGCCCTCAATGTGGCGAGTGTTAATCCTTGTCATTGTCCGAAAAATGCAAGACAAAAAAGGACTTGCCTCAAAGTTACTTATCAAGTGCTTTAACTGCAAATATTAAAATGAGTTTTATACTTCAAAACAATGTAACAGAGGATATGATATTAATTGTAGAACAGTATACGCAATGCGTGCACTTGGACAGGGACATTCTGGTATAAAAATATTCACCACTTCAATTAATATGCCACAACCAATGACTCAAAATAACTCTGATAAGTTAGCTGTGAAAACAGGTGCTGTCACACAAAAAGTTGCTGAAGATACCATGTTTGATGCAGTAGCAGAATTGCGTAAACATGTTGCTAATGATAAAGTTTTTGATATTGGTGTGTCGTGTGATGGTACTTGGCAGAGAAGAGGCTTTTCATCATTAAACAGTGTCTTTTCTGCATTATCAATGGACACTGGAAAGGTTTTGGATGTCGAACCAATGTGCAGGTTCTAAAAAGGTTGCTTTTTAAAGAAAGATCTTTTAAAAACAAACCCTACAGCCTATGCCCAATGGAGGAACTCTCACATTTGTGAAAACAATTACAAAGGATCTGCAAGCGGTATGGAGACTACTGGTGCAAAACGTGTGTTTTTAATATCTATTGATAAGTACAAACTGCGATATGTGAATTTTTTAGGAGACGGAGACAGTAAAAGTTTTATTAATGTCATAGATGCTTACCCTGGTATTCAAGTTAATAAGTTAGAATGTGTGGGACACTATCAAAAACGTGTTGGTACACGACTACGAAATTTAAAGAAAAGAGAAAAAGGTCTCGGTGGGCGTGGTTGTCTTACAGATGCAGTAATCGATCCTCTGCAAAATTTCTTTGGCGTTGCTATTAGGCAAAATGCTGGAAACTTAGCAGGTATGAAGGCAAGCGTATTGGCTGCATTATTTAATGTTGCATCTTCCAAAACAAATAACTTGCACTTTCCTCACTGTCCTACCGGCATCAATAGTTGGTGCAAGTTCAACTTTGATAAAGCAAATAAAACCAACACTTACAAACCGGGTCCAGGTCTTCCAATGAACATAATTTTGAAAATTAGACCTATTTTTGAGGATCTTAGCAAAGATTCAGAACTAAAAAAATGTTTACATGGGAAAACTCAAAACGCAAATGAATCGTTCAGCAGTATGATTTGAGACCGATCACCGAAGACCAGATATGTGTCACTCGATAATTTGAAATTTGGTGTATACGATGCGGTAGCAAATTTTAATATTGGTATGAAAACTTCAGTGTTAATTTTTGAACAATTAAATATGTTACCAGGTGCTTTCATGGTTAAAGGTTCCAATAAAATAAACAATAAAAGAATAAAACAATCTAATTATAGAATGAATGAAAAGAATAATTCGAGGCGACAGTTAAATAGAGCAAAAAAAAATTTTTTAAATGACAATAATTTGGAAAAAGAGGGTATAACTTATGAACCAGGAGGATTTTAAATACTGTTTTTTAGACTTAATGAAGTTAATGATTGCTTTTTTATACATTTTTTGGTGTTATATAATAAAAAAATGTTAATTTGCTTTTTTCTCAGTATGAAGTATTTAAGACGCCGGCCAACATTGCTCGCCAACCATTCAAGAGCCGTTTCTAAAATTTTCAGTGGTTGTTTATTAACTGGTATAGAGTGTTTTAAGTTGAATAGTTTTTTTTTTTTTTTTACACCTGCTGTTTATGCTGTTTTAGTACCATATTATTGAATATTGGACTTTGACTTCAAAATACCTAATTTTATATTTGTCAAAAAAAATTCTGTTCAATTTAAAACACTCTTCTGCTCTATATAAACACCATATAAAAATTTCAACTTGGGTTATTTTGCTCCCTGCCCACAATATTGGCCGGCCTGAAACCTGTTTTTGCTGTTTTTTGGTAATTTTTTATGGTTCCCATAGCAACATGTTACCATTTTATTTATTTTTTGTACTTTTTTCTTATTTTTTTTATATATGCTATTAATCTGACAAATTTTTTTTTTTTAAAAATTGATTTTAAAATTAGAGAGGGTTTCTCCCTTAAAGAAGCAAAAGATTTGAGAGCCAAAGGTAAATATGCTAAAGTTGTATATAATAAACTTGTAACGCGCAACTTTTAAGAAATTCTTTTATTTTAGAGTTATTGATTTTATCTTTATTATTTATTTATTTTTAATTTTTATTGTTTTTAAATACAAAAATGGATTCAAGTCGCTCTAAAAATATTGACATTTTTAAATTTAATGATTTTATACTTAACAAAGAGTCCTATCCGGATCAAAGTTATTTTAGTGAAACAGATGCTTTACAAAGCAACTGCAGCTATTTTTATACTTTTGAAATAAAAGAATTTCTTGAGCGTGATAAATTTAATGCAATTCATATAAATATAAGAAGTTTAAGAAAAAATTTTGAAAATCTTTTCAATAGTTTTGAGGAAAATCTAACTATTTTTAGTGTAATTTGCCTAACTGAAACCTGGTGTAGTTCTGCTGACTCAAATTTAGATAATAATTTTAAAATACCGGGCTATAATTTAATTTCATTAGGGCGGAAAACAAATAAACGCGGCGGTGGTTTAATTATTTATGTAAAAGAAAACCTACGGTATTTTGTTAGGCATGACATGAGTATTTCTGACGTCTATATAGAGGTTTTAATGATTGAAATATTAAGGAATAAAACTCAAAACATTGTAATTAGCTGTTGTTATCGCCCACCTACTGGCGAAATTAAAACATTTAGTTCATTTTGACGATATTGTAAATAAAATCAACCACGAAAAGAAATTACTTTACATATTAGGTGATCTGAATTTAAATTAAGTATCACGTCAAGCTTTAAGTATCACGTCAAAAAAGACATTAATGGGTTTTATAATGGCCTATTTGAAAATGGAGCAGTTCCTCTAATAAAAAAACCAACAAGAATTACTCAAACAACAACTTCCTTAATTGATAACATTATAACCAATGATATTTTTAATAAATCGCTTAAAAAAGGCATTATTAAAAGTGACATATCTGATCATTTCCCTATTTTCTTTTCAATAGGTATTTATGCGAAAATTTTATATAATGAAAAAAAATCATTTAAAAAACGACTTTTTCATAATAAAAACCTAGAATCTTTTAAATATCAACTTTCTTTAGTTATTTGGGACATTATTAACTTTTCTGAAGACATTAATTTAATATACAAATCTTTTTTTAAAATTTTTTATGAAATTTATGACATCAATTTTCATAAAGTAGAAATTAATTACAAACATAAAAAAATTAAATCGCAATGGATTACTAAAGGTATTCTAAAATCATCTAAAATTAAACAAAAACTTTATATTTATTATAATAATTAATTAAAAACAACTGAGAGTAAGACCAATTATAAAAATTGCGTAAGACTATTTGAACGCCTTAGGAAAAATTCAAAATTAATATACTACACTAATTTACTTGAAAAATACAAATTAAACTCTAAACGCACTTGACAACTAATAAACGAAATTACGGGTAGCACTAAAAAAACATCGCAATCTTTGCCCTCAGTAATTAAAGTAGATGATAATTTTATTCTTGATCAAAAAACAATTGCTTCCGAATTTAATAAATATTTTGTATCTGTAGGACAAAACCTAGCCGAAATAATTCCAAACCCTAAAAAATCATTTAAGGCAACATATGACCCTCTAAACTCGTATCTAAATTTTTTTGATTTGTCTTTTGAAGAGTTTGAAAGTGATTATAAATTGTTAAAGTCAAATAAAGCAGTTGGTCCAGATGATGTCAATGGGAACGTTATTATAAACTGTTTTGACGTTTTAAAAGACATACTTTTCCAAATTTATAAATACTCTATTAATCAGGGAGTTTTTCCTGATGATTTAAAAATAGCAAAAATTAAAATGTTAAACACTATCGTCCAATTTCTATCCTCTCTGTTTTTTCTAAAATTTTAGAAAGAATTTTGTACAACAGAATATACAATCACCTTTTATCAAACAAATTATTATATAACATGCAATATGGATTTAAAAAAAATAATTCAATAGAGCATGCAATTATTCAGCTTACAAGAAGTATATCAGACTCATTTAATAATTCTAAATGGGAGTATTTATTGATTTAGCGAAAGCGTTTGATACCATTAATCATAAAATTCTTGCTATAAAATTAAAATGTAGTGGTATAACAGGCAATGTTTTAAAATTGTTAAAAAGTTATTTAACTAATCGCAAACAATTTGTTTACGCCGATGAAACGTTATCATCAAATTTGTTAAATATTACAAGTGGAGTTCCTCAAGGATCCATATTAGGACCTCTTCTTTTCCTTATTTATATTAATGATTTATACAAAGCCTCGGATTTAATAACAATTATGTTTGCTGATGACACCAATTTATTTATGTCACACAAAAGCATTCCTACTTTATTTAGTTGCTTGAACATCGAGTTAATCAAAATATCTGACTGGTTTAAGGCAAACAAATTATCTCTTAACATTGATAAAACTAAATGGGTTCTTTTCTATCCTCTTATCAAAAAACATAAACTGCCAATTTACATGCCTCATCTTGTTATTGAAAATATACAAATTAAACAAGTAACAGTAACCAACTTTCTAGGTGTTTGCATAGATGAAAATCTTACATGGAAAAATCACATTAAAAACTTATCAAGTAAAATTTCAAAGTATAGGAGTATTGTACAAAGCAAGAAATGTTTTAAATAAACGTACTTTAGTACAATTATATCACTCATTTATTCATTGTCACATAAACTATGCAAACATTGCTTGGGGTAGTGCAAAGAAAATTAAACTTAAACCTCTTTATTGTCAGCAGAAGCATGTAACACGTCTCATATATTTTAAAGACCGTTATACTCATGCCAAGCCTCTATTATTTGAAATGAAAGTTTTTAATATATATGAGCTTAACATTTTTAATATTTTTTGTTTTATGTTTAAATGTAAAACCAATTCATCTCCTATTTCTTTCCATAATTTGTATTCATCGAAAGACAAAAATAAATTCATTTTGCAGAATGATAATTTTATTAAGCAGCCCATTTTTCAAACAAATCTTTCTAAATTTTGTATTGATTATTGCGGACCATTCTTATGGAATAAAATAGTTTTAAAAAATTTTACTAAGGATTTTATTCATCAAAGTAACTACTTTTTTTTTAAACGAAAGCTTAAAGAACTCATTTTTACAATTGAAGATGTAACAATATACTTTTGAAATTTTTTTATATTTTTATTTTTTTAGTGATCTTCCTTTTTACCCCCTATTTAACTATTGATTTATAAAAATTATATATGCATCATTAACAACTGTAATATATAATAATGTATCTTGTATTTGTAACGGAATATTTTAAGTTTCTTACTTCGTTAACTTATTTTTTATCTTGTAAATATCTTATAAATTTTAACACGATCATTTCTTGGCGGTACTCGACGACAAGACCGTATGGTCTTCTACTATTCTTTTATTATTTAACAACGATTATTATATATATATATATATATATATATTTATTATTATATATTTGTATTTTAAATATTGTAACGAAATCCTTATTTATAATGTAATAAAAAGAACAAAAAAAAAAAAAAAAAATGATAGTTTTATTTAATCTCTACCATAAAAACTATGGCAGTAATTGCCCATAAAAGTTTGTCCGGATTTTTAGTAACCACCCGTTAATATTAATAAAATATAATAATATAATATAAAAAAATGGGATTAAGGAATTTTTTAAACAAAATTAGCTAATCAACAATAAAAATAAAAATTACCAGCATCTGTTCGAAAAAAGTAAAATAAGTAACAATTCGTACTCGGTTTATAAAAAATTTATATAGTAATATTTAAGTAAATAATAACATTTAAGTAAAAATAAAAATGGAAAAAAAACAACTAAAAGAGTATTGTTAATTAAAAATTTACATTAAAAATGAAATAAGAAAGAAAAAAAAAAAAAAAAAATATATATATATATATATATATATATATATATATATATATATATATATATATATATATATATATATATATATATATATATATATATATATATATATAAATTTACATTAAAAATGAAATAAGAAAGAAAAAAAAAAAATATATATATATATATATACATATATATATATATATATATATATATATATATATATATATATATATATATATATATATATATATATATATATATATATATATATATATATATATATAAGTATTACTTTAATTTACAAAAAAATGTTGACAACTTGGTGGCTTTATTGGATAATTTTTAATATATTTAATTTTAATTTTAATGAGGCTTTAAACTGTTCTATACTAGATTTCTGTGTATTTAAAACTTTAAAAAACTCATTCTACAAATCAGTTAGACGATATTATATTGAATATGAATTATATTTGTGGAAAATAATGTTTTTATTTTTATTGGGTATTCATGGATTATTTCTTTAAAATACGCTTGAAATATTTCTGGAGAATTCCTATTTTTGTTTTATACGATACCTATCTTTGTTTTAAACAAGAACTTGAAAACTTGGTATGAATTATTTTATTGACATTCAGGGCTTTTATTAGTTTTACCCGCCTTAAAAAAGCACATTACCAAACAACCAGGCTAAATAAATTTCTCCTTTTTACAGTAAAACAAAAAATGTATATAAAACAGACACTTTTTTTTTTTTGCGCTTTAATGACTTCACTTATTTTATTAATTCTCTTTTGAGCATACTCTATTGAAACCATTTGGGAATAAATTAGCTACAGAAGTAGTTGAAACTATTTTGGAAATAAAATATATTAAGGAATCCAATGCATTTAACATAAAAAATTATTTACATTATCTAAAAAACTTCCTAATAATATGAAATATGAAAAAAAAATGGCATTGTTTTTTATTCATATTCTATTTGAAATTTCTTGTTAAAATAATTTTTAGTTAAAAGCTTATTGAGTGTTAAGAACATATAAGATATAGATAGAAACATTGGTATGGTTAACTTTTGCAATAAATGTCTTTGAGCATATTAATTAATTTAATAGCTGTGTAACTTAGGGTAATCTGGGGCAAGGCGAGACACTATCAGGGAGAATATTCATAACTTGAGAAGAATCACGTTTTACAACATAAAATTTTGCAGGCCACTAGCAAATTAGGTGTCTAATGATCTCTTAAATATATGTGGTGGTAATTAAATTCAAAATGACAAGGTAGCATTGGTACATAATTAAATTCAAAATGACAACAACTACCTTGTCTCACTTTCGCCAAAACCTGGGGCAAAGTGAGACAGATTTCATTTGAAGAAAAAACTAAGAGAAAATTATAATTTTTAATAAAGTTAAAGCAGACTTATAATAAATACGATCTGATTAAATATAAGAATGCAAATAAAAACACAAAGGTATTATTTTATAATGTAATTTTTCCTTTTAAATCAAAAAACATGATAGGAACTAAAAAAAAATTATCAATAAAAAAAAATAATATGCAAATTTTCATGTTAATTAAAAAATTTGAATAAAATCTATTCACATATTAAGCAAACATCGTTTAATGTGCAGTCTTCGTGTACGCAAACAGTACATACACAACAAGCTTTACTGTCATTTTGGGAAACATTGCACCATTTCCCTTGACAAACTCAAAAAAAACCATTCCTTTTCATTGTTTACATCTTTTTCAATCAAGCACTTCTTTATTTTTCTTTTCTTTTCGTTCGTTTTTTATTTTTTTTTGTTTAATTTATTATCATTGTTCCAGTAAATTTTTTTTCTTACTGTTATTTTTTTTTCCAATTGTTTTTTTGTCATTGATCTTTTCAAGTAAAATTTTTTTCCTACATGGAAAACTAGTTACAATCTGAGATTTTTCAGCTAATTCTCTTTTTGGAGAATAAAGTTTTGGAATTTGAAGTGTCTTCAAAAGAACTTGATAAAGTAACAGTGGTCTCTGAAAAACTTTCATTTGGCTTTAATTTATCATGACTCATTAATACTAATGTAGTCAACTCTGGGTGCTGTAAAATTTGACTTTCTTTTTTGTTATCGCGTTCAAAGCGAAATTCATGAGGTATGGATAACCTGATTTTATTATTATTATCACTCAAAGATGTCCTTAGATATTCATTTTCTAACAAATGCCAATTAAATGGGACAATTGCACTTGCTCTTAAACTTGAAGTAGCATTTTCCATATTACCAGCTCTTAAATATGTTTCATTAAAAATTTCCCAAAGATTTTCTGTTTGTATTTGTCTTCCTGAATGGTTTTGCATCTTTCTCATACATGCTTGATTAAAAAAGGCTTTCAAAGGATTAAATAATCCACGGTCCAGTGGCTGAAGTTTATGAATTGTGTGTGGTGGTAATGATAGCAAAAACAATCCATTGTCACGAGCATATACTTTAAGTTTTAAACTTTTGGTATGAGAACGACTGTCAAATATAAGTAAAACTTTGTTGATCAAGGTGCATCGTACATGTTTAACAAAATGTTGTATACATTCAAGAAATAAATCAGTATTAACCCAGCCATTTTCTGAGCATCTTTAAATAGTTCCAACTTGAACATTATCAGTGAGTAATAATTTCTTTTTTTTTTGCGCCTGAATATCATCATGGGTGGTACATAATAACCAACAGAATTACATGCACATAAAATTGTTGTTGTGAATTCTTTTTTCTCACTTGTCACTGATGAAACACACCGTTTTCCTGTGGATGATGTGACTAAAAGTGATATTTATCTAACAAATTCTCTAAACTACTAAAATAGATTTTAATATCATATTCGTTTAAACCAAACACTCTGTTTATAGAAATTGCTTCTGGTTTTCTTAGTAATAAATCAGGATGGCAGTTTAAAAAGTCTTGCACAAAGTCTTCTCCTGCTAATTTACTTTCTTTGTTAAACAGATTTGGAATTAAATTTTTTTTGCACAACTCAAATACTAATCTAATATCTATCATTGAGAGACCATAAAAGGAATAGTCCATATCTATAATATACTTATTTAGATTTTGTTCTTGGTTATCAGAAAACACTTTTCTAAATCTTTCAAGTAAATTAGTATGTAAAATACGTTCAAGTGAAGCCTTTTTAACACGTTAATGTAGTTTTACAAGCTTTTCTTAAAGACATCTGCTTTAACTTCACTGCTGTAATAGCATTTTTCATGTTATCTTTGTTCCAGTTAGCTTGATTAGTTTTTATCTTGTAGTTTCTCGTTTAAAAATTTTTGGTCACTAAATGACAACAAAGTTATGTTAGATACATTTAAAGTTTCTAATTAAGTTTTTTTTTTTCTTTTTTAAGCCGTAATACATAAAAATAATTTGTAATACAATAACGCAAATAATACAATTCAACGTACTAACAATATAAAGCTAGGTTTCCAAAAGAAGATCATAAGGATCTTATCATCGGAACCTTAAAAAGTAATATTTATAACGTATATATATAAAATAAAAAGTATATATATACTTATGTAAAACATATATATATATATATATATATATATATATATATATATATATATATATATATATATATATATATATATATATATATATATATATATATAAATGACTTAACGTATTTACATTATACAAAGATACAACACATTTTAATATATAATAAGCTGAAGATTTAACAAATACATATTACATACATTTTTAGTAGAATTTTAGAATGTTTTCCGTAGAGAGAATTAATTTTTTTAACTTAATTTTAAAAACAGGAAGAGTAATAGAAGGATCAAAGTTTGGTAATACTATTTTATTCCAAAGATGGGGTGCACGATATGAAATACAAACTTGATTGAACTTAGATTTACAAAAAGGTTCATTTAAAAAACTATAATTTCTTTATGTGTGTTTATTTATTGGTTTTAAAAAAAAAGGCCGTTAAAAACAAATAAAGATAAATCGTTTTTCCATATTAAAGTAAAACATAAGACATTAAATACGTTCAGTTTATAAACATCTAGACCATCATATAATCAAAAAAATATTTTGAATGTGAAAAGCGATCAGCATAATTAACTACGCGGATTGCATGCTTCTGACGGCGATAAAGATGTTGTAATTTACTTTTATCCGTACTTCCCCAGGCGATGATTGCATAATTTATATAGTTGTATATAAATGAAAAATAGAGTTGGGTTAAGTTTTTTTTGTTTAAATAATTTCGGGCTTTGAATAAAATGCCAATATTTTTGGAAATTTTTGTCCCTTCATGATCAATATGTTTTCTCCAAGTAATATTCTCATCAAGATAAACACCTAAGAATTTTATAAAAGTATCTCTTTTTATTATTGTTTCATCAATATAAATTTGAGGCATATTACTTGGTAAAAAACGTTTTTTTGCGCAGGAGTGAAAGATAATCCATTTTGTTTTGTTAATATTTAAAGTTAATTTATTAGCTTTGAACCAATTAGAAATAAGATTGAGTTCTTTGTTTGTAGTTGAAAAGAGTTCATAAAAATCAATATGGGATAAGAAAAGATTTGTATCATCAGCGAACATTATGCTTTTCAATTTGAAAGCATTGTTTAAGTCGTTTACATAGATTAAAAATAGTAGTGGTCCGAGAATTGAGCCTTGTTGAACACCAAAGGTTATGCTCAGGGGTTCACTTTGCTGACCATCATTACTATACACAAGTTGTTTTCGATTTGTTAAATAGCTTTTAAACCATTTTAAGATTTTATTGTTTAAACCATAATGTTTAATTTTTTTGAATAAAATGCGGTGACCGACCGTATCAAAAGCTTTTGATAGGTCAATAAAAACACCTAGCGTATATTGAGATTTTCAAAAGATTCAGAGATGTTATGTATCAATTGAATAATGGCATGTTCAGTTGAACTCCCTTTTCTGAAACCATACCGATTGTCGTGAAATAAGTTTTTGTAATTAAAATAATTGCATACTCTGTTGAAGATAAATCTTTCTAAAATTTTAGAAAATATAGAAAGAACAGAGATAGGACGATAATTACTGATATTGGATCTGTCGCCTTCTTAATGGATAGGGGTAACCCTGGCAAGTTTTAAAGGTTCAGGAAAAATACCTTGATGAATAGATGCTCTGAAAATTTAAAAAAGAACATTTTTCAATTGTCCGTAGCAATCTATAACAATATTTCCGTTTATTTCATCTGCACCAGGTGCTTTATTTTTTTTTAAGGATTTGAAAGCTTTTTCAAACTCATCAAATGATAGTTCGACAGATAATTCTTCAGAGCAAATATCTTTGTCAATAGGTATCAAAAAATCATAAAATGAGGTTTGGGTATTTGGTATTTTTCTTGACAGAGTTGATCCAATTACAGTGAAATATTTATTAAATTCATGAGCTATTATTTGTGGTTCATACAAGCTATTGTTAACGACTTTCACCATTTGTAGCAAAGACCTTGAGCATGTTTTTAGTTTTCCAGTAATTTCTTTTAATACTTTCCAAGTGCTTTTTGAGTCATTTTTAGCTTTATTAATTAATTTTGAATAGTAAGTTTTTTTTAAATTTTTTCGAATGTTTTCAAAAAGATTTTTGTAATCTTTATAGCTTTTGTAACATATATAGCTTTTGTTTTGTTTTGGATGATTTTTTGAATCCTTTGGTAATCCAGAGATTATTAAAGTGTTTTGTTTTTAATGTAATTGTAACAATTGGGAAATTAGATTCGTAAATAGAGGTGAATGTTTCAAAGAACTTTTCATAAAGGTTGTTTGTGTTTTCATTAGAATTTAAGTGTTTCCAATGAAATAATGAGAGCTGATTTTTGAAAGACTCAATATTTGATGGTTTAAAAAAACGTTTTTTTATAACTTTATTTAATTTTTGTTGCGGTTGGTCAGTCGTTTGAGGTAGCCCAAGTTTCAGTGAAGCAAATAATATTAAAAAAGTATTTAGTTTCCTCAAGTAAATTTTGGAACTTTTCAAAATTACAATTAATGCTTCTGATATTTACGTGTAGAATTCCAATTTGAACGTTGCTTTTCTTGTTGACATTCTTAAATAGAATTCCTTTTAATTCACTTGGATAATAGTAAGAACATTCAACTTTTGTATCGTGAAAATAATTAATACCTGGGTGGCAGTTTTCGTGTAATGAAAAAAATTTCGTTTCAAAAAAATTATAGGCAAGAGTTTCAAAGTCACTTATTAAAGCCATGATTAGTTATAATAAATAAATTAAAAAGGAGTTCTTTTTAAGAACGAACATATTTACTTCCGAAATTCTCTAGAAAAAATTTTATCATATTTTATAACTGCATACTTACCTTCGAGTCGCAGCTTTTTGACTTGATCCCACAACTTTTTTTGGCTTTCTATCGTTTTTTTAGCAATATTATTCATTACCCATTCTAAATATTAAGCATACCAATGGAGCTGTGAAATATTTAATCTATTAAATTCAGAATGAATTTATTCATTGTATTGCTACACGTTTAAAGACAATGTTAACCAAAAGTATTAACAATGCTCCTTTTTATACAAAGATACCACGCCAGACTTAGCAAAAAAAACCCAACTAAAGCAAGTACTTAAATATGTTTAAATAACAAAAAATGTAGAAAAAAACAACAATAATTGAAATTAGGAAAGTTTTTTTGGTTTTGCAAAAGTACACAACTACCCAGATCTTGGATTATATAAAGAATCATTAAATCTGCTTAAAAAGAATAACATAACATTAAGTAAATGTAGAGGACAAGATAATAAAAAATTTACGCAGTTTTACAGACAAAGAGCGTTTGCATAACCTATTTATGTTTGAAATCGAAGCAAAAACAGCCAACACTATGGAAATCAAAGTCGTGTTACAGATTTTGCCAATTGAAAATCAAGGAGCATTGATTTGCAGTTTTAGATAAACTGTAATCTATTTACTTAATTTCAGTTGTGTAACAGTTTTTTTAATGAATAAATTTAGAAAAAAATTATTATTTTCTTTTTTTTGGTGGGGGTCTAAATAGTATTTTGCGAGGGAGTCCAAAATTTGAAGTTCCACCACTGGTCAGAAGCAAACTATCCGCATGTTTATCTCCATTGTTTACAATTCCTATACTTTTTGAAGTTTTGTTGCATAAACTTTCAATGTGAAATTTCCAAGTAAGGTTATAATCAACATAAACACCTAAAAATTTTGTAACATTTCCTCTGCTTATTTTGACATTATCAATGAAAAAGGATGACATTTTGTTAGGAATTAATTTTTTTTTAGAATCCAAGTAGTTTTTTTAATGTTAAGTGATAATTTGTTTGATTTAAATCAATAAGAAATCTTGTTTAATTCTAAATTCATAAGTTGAAACAGTGTAGGGATGTTATTAAGTGATAAAAATAGGTTTGATTCATCGGCAAACATTATTGTCTTTAATCTGGATACTTTATGAAGATTGTTAATATATATGAGAAAAAGAAGAGTTGGAACATCACAGGTAATCTTTAGCAAATTGCTATTTCATGAGAAATAGCAATTTGCTAAAGATTTTAATGTCATTTTTTAAAGCGCATGATTTAGCTTCAGTGTTACCAGTAATTTCTTTTAGAACTTGCCATGTGCGTTTGGAATGATTTTCGTTTCGCTTAAATAAATTAGAATAGTATTTTTTTTTTAGATTCTTTCTAAGTCTTTCAAAAACTTTCGCATAATTCTTGTAGATAGTTTTACTTTCAATTGTCTTAGCTTTTAAATATTTAATGTATAATTTTTGTTTGATCTTCGAATTTTTTTAAACTGTTCGTAATCCATGGCGATTTTACATTACATTCTAGACTTATTTTACATTTTGGAAAGTTAACATCATGTATTTCATAAAAAGATTTTACGAATTGCTTGTAAGCTAGATAACGTCGGATGAAGTGTTTATATTTTTCTAATGAAGCTATGAAAGTTGCTCCCAAAA
Source organism: Hydra vulgaris (assembly GCF_038396675.1). Classification (NCBI taxonomy): domain Eukaryota; kingdom Metazoa; phylum Cnidaria; class Hydrozoa; order Anthoathecata; family Hydridae; genus Hydra; species Hydra vulgaris. The sequence goes on along the minus strand of NC_088921.1, from coordinate 5,735,969 downwards.
TGATGAAAAATTTGCTTTGTTGTAGATGAGTTTAAAAATGATTTGTTTGTCAATTGGTGTTTCATTAGAAAAATAGGGAAATGATTGGAGATGTCACTATTAACAATACCCTTTTTTAGAGATTCATTAAAAATACCGTTTGTTTTGATGTTATCAATTTGCGAAGCTGTTTTTTCCGTGATTCTAGTTGATTTATCTATTAATGGAAACATTCTATTTTTAAATAAATCGTTATAAAACATAGGAATCGTCTATAAATTACGTCATGACATAGGAATCGTCAATAAATTACGTTCTGCAATAGGGTAGAGGAGAGGGGCGAAGGTTTTCAAAAAAATCAAATTGATTTTAAGTTGTTAATCCTTTTATAATCTTAATATAGTTACATTGTTATAGTAAACATTCGTTTGTTTTTCTTTTAAATTTATAATATCAATTAAAACAAATAAGATGCAACCGGTCTATTAGATTTTAGTAGGCAATGCCTTTATATCTTTTTAAATAGGTTACAACTTTTTTTTAAACCATAGCTTTTCGCATTGAATATATATTTATACATAAATAATTAATAGTTAAATTTCAAGCATAATTTTTTAGGAAGAAATAAATAATATAAATACCAATACAGGCATCATTATTATTCAGTTAATCAATTGTAACTTTTCATAATTTAGTAATGGTTAAACATTCAAGTAATTTTTTTTATTCTTGGTTATTTAAGTTAAAGTGCTTTTATTATTTTCAAGGTAGTTTTTAGAGGATCAATTTAAGCAGGATAAGGAATTCAAATGTTCACAAAAAAAATTATACTTTCAGAAAATCACAAAAAAAATGCTTTAACAAAGTGATTTATACAAATTGACTATTGTATTAGGATTAAAAACCATAAATGTAATTTAAATTTTATTTGTTTGACATTCTTGTAATCCTCTCAATACAGTGTGTTTTCCAGATCATTTAAAAATCATTGAATTCAAATATCTGCAAAAAAAAATCAAGGAAAAGTTAGAGAAATTGAATTAACTTTAAAAAAAAATTAGGGAATATGGCACTCCATTGAACTTACATAACTTAAGTAAGTTGAAAGTCATACACATAATGTAAAGTTATATTCAGCAAATTGTTTTATGAACTTCTCTTGACTTACATTTGACGAAATAGGTTGTAATTGAAAAGCATTTTTCTAAAGGAATTAAAGTATAATTTTTCTGAAAATGAGTTTGGTTCAAATTAAATCAATTCCTTAAAATATTGGCAAACAACCTGTTGATTCCTAAGGTGTAATTGTATTAATGTTTATTTACATAAAGTAGAACTACAGTTGAGTGGCCTAAAATAAAGTTTTTATTGCGCTCTGTTCTGTGGAGAATTTTAAAACTTTAAAAATATTTATTGTCATACTTCAACTAGTTTTAGTCACCACATAAACCTGGAGGTTTTGACGTGTGACAGCAATATTTGTTTCTTTTAAAATTTAATTCTTTTAAATAAAAATAAATTTCTTTTATGAAAGTCTCCATTGACCGGAGTGCAACAAGTCAAAAAATAAAATTATTTTAGGTTGCTTAACTGTAGGATTACCAAATATGCAATTAAATTCCATATTTTAAAAATAATCTAAAAGCATTTTTCAGAAGTTGAGCTTTAGTAACTTTAATCAGAGATCATGTAAAAGATAAAAAAATCATTCTTAAGTATCAGCTGAGATCACCCTGAGAATTGGTCAATATTTTTGTTATTAGGCATTTAAAAAGATTTGATTTTTTAGTACTGTAAACGAAATTACTAGTGCTTCAGTATTTTAGTTACAAAAATTTTTAGACTTATTGGAACTAATGATCTGTATTTCAGCAGATCTGTATTTCAGGCTTCCTTTAGTAAATCTGTAAAGAAGTCTTAAGCGAAACTCTTTATACTCACTCTTTGATTATTTTAACAAACGACTACACCAACTTTTTAATTTTTAAAAACTACACTTTAATATTTTCAAGTCAAAAAATGTTTAAAAAACTTTTCTGACACAGATTTTTAACCAAAATTTTGTTTATAATTTTTTGAAAACGAGACTTTTAAAAGCAAATTAAAAACAGACTAAGTTCTTAACTTTTTAAAAATTATTATTTTTTTACTAATATAGCTTAAAATTTGATGCAGGTTTCTAATCTGCAATAAGTTTCTTAATAAGTTTTTGCATAATATTTTTATTTTGAAACTGTTTTTTAAAAATGTTTGTAGCAACGCGCGTAGCAACCATGGCCTACTTAAATACACGGCCTTCTATTCTGCTTAAATCGAAAAAAAATAGAAGGCCAGTTAAAAAAACGTATATTCCATTATATGGACAAACTTTCTCAAAATACTTTGAATATTGCGCTATAAATGTTAAGTAAGTATATCTGGAACAGGATAAAAGTTTTCGCGTTAGATTAATTGACATCTCTACTAAACTTCAACAACTTTGTATTGTTATTTGTGGATACTTTTTAATTATTAATAATAATAATGGTTAATAAATGCTGTGTTGTCGGTTGTACCTCAAATTATAATGGTGGTGAAGTAATACCAGTCTTTGGTTTTCCAAAAGATGATGACTTGAGAAAGTTATGGATTAGATTTGTAAATAGAAATTGTTGGACTGTCTCTAAATCATCTGTGATTTGCTTAAAACATTTTGATGAAAGTTTAGTACACAAAGGAGCATCAGAAAAACGATTTCGTTTGTTGTATAATTTGAAGCCTGTTCCTACAATATACCCGGCCAGTATTGCAACAGCTTCACTTCCAGCTATGTTTATACCAAGAAAATCACCAACTAAAAGAATTTTTCAAGAAGATGAATATCAGAAGTTTTTGTCAAATGATATTATTGAAGATCTTAATTCTCTTACAGTTGCTGATTCACCAATAGGATATTCATTTTCCAAATTCGATGATTGTGTCGTGTTCCATAAAATTATTCAAAATGAACTACATATACCTGAAATTGCTGAATGTATTCGTATTGACAAAAATCTTCATGTCAAACTTTTTTATAAAAATCTTCCAGTTTCTTTGCCACCTTGGCTCAGAGTAACCCATCAATGTATGTTAAAGAGAAGGAGTATGCTGGAAAACTTCAATTCACATTTTAGTATCGAAAAAGAAAAGTTGTCTTCCATTCTTGAAGAACTTAAAAGTCACCAAATAAAAAAAAATCAAATTTATTCTTCAAATATGCTTCAATTTGCCTTGATGTTGCGTTACACATCATTGCAAACTTATCATTTACTGCTGAAGGAATTCCCTCTTCCATCTATATCACTGTTAGGCAAGCTCAAAGCAGGTGAAATTGATTCTATGAAAGTTTTGAAATTGTTACATGAAAATGGGAGCTTATCAAATGATCTAATAATAATTTTTGATGAAATGTATTTGCAAAAATGTGCAGAATATTCTGGTGGAGATGTAATTGGGATTAGTGAAGAAAATGAATGTTATAGAAGCATTGTTTCTTTCATGGTAGTTGGTATAAAAGAAAATACCTCTTGTGTCATCAAAGCAATTCCAATTATAAAATTAAACAGTGATTGGTTGAAAACTGAAATTCTCAGCTTGATTCAATCTTTAATAAAATATAGCTTTAATGTTCGAGGTGTTGTTTGTGACAATCATGCTTCAAATGTTTCCTCTTTTACAAAATTGCTTGATGCACATGGTAAAAAACCAGATGATTTGTTTATTAATGTACAATCACAAAAAATTTACCTATTCTTTGACACAGTGCATCTGATTAAAAACATTCGAAATAACTTACTAAATAAAAAAAGGTTTATTTTTCCAGAATTTCATTTTTCAGCTTTTAAAGATGAAATTCACGTTCAACCAGGAGAAATATCGTGGAAAATATTTCATGATTTATTAGAAAAGGACAGTCTGTTGGATGCAAGTTTGAAAAAAGCACCAAAAATAAATAGCAAAGTTGTCCATCCTGGAAACTACAAGCAAAATGTCACTGTTGCTTTAGGTATCTTCGATGAAACTACAGCAGCAGCAATAAAATCATATTTTCCCAACCGTTTAGATATTGCATCTTTCCTAACTCTTTTTAATAAATGGTGGACAATTACAAATTCAAAAAATCAGTTTTCTAATAACTGTCTTGGAAATGCTGCTATTATTAATGATAAAAAACCTGAGTTTTTTCGAGCTTTCGCTGAATGGTTAAATAAATGGAAAAACACCAAAATCCCAAATTTTGAGAAATATACATTATCTTCTCAAACATCATCAGCACTACAAAGAACTTTATTATGTCAAGCTTCTTTAATAGAAGATCTATTGGAAGATAATTATAAATTTATATTGACTGCTCGTTTTCAAAGTGATCCGTTAGAAAGAAGATTTGGACAATACCGCCAAATGAGTGGTGGCAGGTTTCTTGTCAGTTTGAAAGATGTTATCTATAGTGAGAAGATAATCCAAATAAAAAGTTTAATAAAAGAAGGAATTAAAATATTTGAAAATGATATTAATGATGTTCAAGATACACAACATGCTAGATCCTTGATGGATCAGATTAAAGAGAGAGATTATGATTGTGTGATTTTATCAGATGATTCGCGTGAAGTTGCTACTTATATTGCTGGTTTTATTGCTAAAAAACTGATTAAGAAGTTTAAAATGTGTTGCAAGTTGCTTTGTAGTCAACCATGTCAACAGGAGTCGAATGACTATAGTTATTTAAATAAATTGTCCAGAGGTGGGCTAACAACTCCATCACTAGCCCTTTTAGAATATGTCTGTGATAGTTTTGCTATGTTAGATCACGTATTTGATGTTATTTATCGATCTCAAATGCAACACCGTAAAGCAGCAAAGTTAGTTCTTGGCAGTAGAGAAAGTTACCAACCATTTTTATGTTCAAATCACCAAAATTGTGGAAAGGAAATTATACACACTGTTATTTCAAATATTTATTTTAATAACATCAGAAAGAGAGTCAGTGATTCTATTGTTGCAGATAACATTGTTGCTATTAAAAAAAGACAGAGAAAAAAATAAGAATCTTTTATTTTTAAACAGTTTGTGTAAAAAAAATTTAAATACTTTTAAAGCTTACTTTCGAGAATTTGTGTATTCTTATTTCTTGTACAGTCCTTGAATATCTTAAAAATTCTACTGACAAATATAACCCATGTCTTTCTATAATCATTTAAGTAATATATAATTATGAAGGTTAATAAATGTTGTGTTGTTTTCAATAAAAATATTTATTAATCATGATTACTATTTATTACTGAAAAGAAACCTAAAAAAAAGCCTAAAATTTTAGAAAGTTTAGTGAAGTATAGTATATACTTCAATTAAGTCAACGCAAATTTTTTTATCCTGTGCCAGATTTACTTACTTGAAATTTATAGCTCAATAATTAAAATATTTTGAGAAAGATTGTCCATCCGACAAAAGATGCGTTTTTTTAACTGGCCTTCTATTTTTTTCCGGTTTAAGCAGAATAGAAGGCCGTGTATTTAAGTAGGCCATGGTAGCAACATAGGAATGCACATTTTGTGTGGTTTTTCAGAATTACTGTTTCAAAAAGTAATTAGGATTTATATTATATTTACCACCTAATATTATGTTGTTTTTTTATATGCAGACATACAATTTTTTTGCAAGTTATTAAATCTTTATTATAGAGCGACGTAAATAAAAATATGAAAAATCTTATTTAAGTGTATATTGAAACCGCATTATTTATATTGGGTTATAATCAAGCCTGTAGTTAAAATTTATTAAAAACTTAAAATGGCACCAGAGCATTTTACTTTAGCTGGTTTTACTTATAAACAAGAAATTAGTAAATAATACAAAAATAGATAAAAAGATATCACTATTTAAGACATGAAGGTTTTAAGGTTTTTACGATTTCAACATTTATTAAAAGGCAATAACTTAAATTTACACATTTGGAGCAGTTTTGCAAAGTTACATTACTTCTTTGCTCATTCAAAAACTACAACTTCAAACACCTTTATCGTCTTTTCTTTATCTTAAAAATTTTAAAAAATTCTGAGAACAATTTTGTTCTAACTAATTGACTTGATTTTCACTTAATATTTAAAATTCACTCTTATTTTTTTATTTATGATTACTACAATTATTATCATTAACATCTTGCTTGTTTGTTTTTTATTTTTATTATTAAAGTATGATAATAATAAAATATAAACAAGCAAGAAGCTGTTTTCATTTGTTACCTAGCTATCATTTTACATAAATCTTGTTTATTTTTAATGTCAGTATAATATTTACTCTGTAGTTTTTATTTTAACTATATGTGTTATTTTTGTTATAGGAACATAGATAAGCTAAAGCATTATATCGAATGTAATTACTAGTATGAGTACTAATTATCAGTATGAGTTTCTTAGCAAGATTTTCGTACTTAAAATTAGAAGTTATTCTTTTAATCTCTTTCTCATTAAAACATTAGGAGAGCAGATTAAGAGTATTCTGACATATTATGTAGAATCAATTCAAACGTAGATATTACAAATTAATATCATCTAAATTAAAAACTAACAAATATAAGATATAATCAGTGGCCTGGCAGCGGTGGAGTGGTTGGGCGGGATGACCAAACAATGTTTTTTTAATATTTTAAAACATGTTTGTTTCGCATCCCTACCCGAAAACCACAACTCAGTTTTTGACATTTTGTTTTAAAAAGCATCAAACTTGTTTTTATAAAGCGAAAAAAAATCTTCAATTTATTTTTTAAACTGCAACGACTTCGCGAATTGCGCTTGTCTTTTTATCTAACTGAAATTAAACACAAAGTAAAAATTTAAATAAGTAAAAAAAGAGAATAGAACATACCGTAAAATGGGGACTTTGGCCCAAGCTGAATATTTTACTTCACTAATATACTTAGTACCATAATGTCCGGATATTTAGTCTTACTTATTTAAAACTTAAAATTCTTAAAAACAGCACTTTGTTAGGACCACCTAAAAGTCGTATAATTCAAGACCTGCAAACTTTTACAGCCCTATCAGTAGGTATTTCACAGAAATATGCAAAAAATTTATTCTTATTTACCAGTGTTTAATTCTATCTTGTTTTGGCAGCTTTAAGGCTTATAAAATTTATGTAACTGGAGCTCAAAAAAAATAGGGTGCCTTTGGCCTACTACCTGGGCCAACTTTTCCCAGGCTTAATAAAGTGAATGTAGTATTAAAAAATGTTATATAATAGTTATAATGATTATTTGTAAGGATTAGAACAGTTTATGTGTTGTCTTAATGAAAATTCATATTTTGTATTAGAAGTACAATACTAAATCCGTATAATTGTAAAACTATATCAGTTCTTAGTTAATATATGCCAAAAATTTATAAAAAAATCATGTAAGCAGAAAGTCTGTAACCTGTAGTTTATAACAGGTACACCATAACGCATTAAAAATTTAAAAACTGTTTATTAAATTAAAGACAACCAGCTTCAAAGTACAAAATATCCATATCAGTATCAAAGGTAAGGTTAAGCACGCATATCTCAAAAAGCATGATGGGTAGCCATTGTTTATATCTACAAAATAAATGTTTTTCTGTTGATATAAATTATTCCACGGTTTTTTTGTGGAATCATATGACTTTAGACGAATCGCAAGATACTATTTAGACAAAGTCGTAACTTGTTGAAAATGTATCTTCATTTTTTATACTTTTTATGTAAGTTTTGTCACAAAATCTTTCTCAAAACTTTTTCGTAAATTTTTGAATTTACTAAGTTTTTAAAAATTCACAAAATTTTGAAAGTTTTTTTCTTTTTACCTTAACATTGCTACTTTCATAGATTCACTGCATCATTTAGATCCTTTTTACTGGGTTAAGTCAAAGTCACTTTAACACGCGGGGTGAGTTTTGCCCACCATTTAAACCCTCTAAAAAATACTTAAAGTGGTTAATTTTCAGTTATGAGAGAGATAGTTTTAATAATCATACCTATGCACTTTTAACGGTGCTCAGTGTTTGAAGAAATAACTTTTGTGGCTTTCATGCACTAGACGTTAAAGTGTAAAAAATCCACCTTAGTTTGCGTTAACTTATTAATTTACAAGAAAAGGTTTTAAAAAAAGAAAAAAACCCGGTAATTTAGTAAAAAAATCTGAAAGTTAAATATCAAAGATTACATAAACTTCATCAACTGCTGTGAATTCTGTTACATTTATTTGGAGCTATGGAGCAGTTTCACTTATTTATTCTTCCTCAATCCATGCTAGGATGTTTTGACTACTGTCGCTGTCATACGCATAATCGAAACATGCTATAGTGCAAGAGGGGATCCAAATAGTGTTACGACAAAAAAAATACTCAAAAATCCTTTAAGCTAAAGAGCAACTAATGAAAAAAAATTTTTGAAAAAAAAACAGATGTACTAGGTCAAATGCTGAGATACGTTGGTTGTTTTGCAATTATTTTAGCTTTTGGGTTTTCTCGGGTCGTTGAAGACGACTCCCACAGCCCGAGAAAACGCGACAAGAAAATAGATGGACTAAGTCAAATGCTGAGGTACGTTGGTTGCATTACAATCATTTCAGTTTTTGCGTTTTCTTGGGTTGTGAGAGTCAGAATCGGTCCTTCAGGAAATAAATGATACACACACCTACCTCAAACACAAGAATTGATGCGATATCAAACTAGATACTCTAAAATTGTTTTCAACAGAGATTAGGTATCAAATATTTAATAAAGAAGTCGTTTATGCAAAAGACTCGTTTTAATTGTTAAAAATAAAATCTCTCATAAAACACACACGTCGAAACTTATCTAAAATCTATCGATTATTTGTTCACTGTTACACTACCTATTATAATATCAGGTAAGTAAAGCACATGCTCTTTAGCCCTAAAGAATATACATACTATAAAAACAAGCGTGTGATATAGTATCTAATTTTGATAAATACGCTACACCGTTATTCAAGCGTTTGATTCTCATGTATTAAACCATTTTCAAAATTTACGATTAATGCTTGACTATTTAAAAATAAAAAAATAGCACGCTCCTAAAATGTTTTGAAAAACAAGTTTTTTGTAATTGATCACACATATTCAACTAAATACAATTTTAAAATTAAGATGATTTGATTTAAAAAACTTTTCTATCTTATTCTGAGAACCGCGACTATGGAATTTAATTCCAAAGAGAAAAACAAAACATATGACATCAAAACATAAAACCGTTACTAATGATGAAGTGATTAAAAATTTTCTGTTAAGCAACAGTGTTACCGTTGTACAGAACAATTCCAGTATTACGTACGCTCTCATTTGAGTTAATAACATTAATCCAAATAAAAAAATTGATCCCATTTTTAAACCATAATTAACAAAATTAAAAAACAGATAGTTTTGGGTTTTAAAAAGAAACCCAAAACTATCTGTTAGAAAACCAGAGTCAACTTAAATTGCGATGGCATCCTTCATTCATCCTTACTATTGTGCAAAAAACTCCTTGTGTCATTGAATCAAAGGGAACAAAGCAAGTCGGGCAAATAACATCTAGAGAAAGAGGTGAATTAGTAAAAGTGTGTTGCATTGCTTCCGCAGCTGATATAGTAATACCCCCTGTTATTGTTTGTCCAAGAAAATTATTTAGAAAACCACTACTGAAAGGAGCACCAGAAGGTTCTATTAAATTAGCCAATCAATCTGGATGGATGAATGCTGAAATATTTATAAATGTTTTAAAACATTTTGTTAAGTTTGCACGCCCAAAACCGATCAAAAAGTTTTATTGATTATCGATAATCTTGAAAGCTACCTTTCACTACAGCCACTTGAATATGCAAAAGAGAACCATGTTTGTATGATAACTTTGCCACCACATACTTTACATAAGACACAACCTTTAGATAGGTCTGTTTTTGGTCTAATGAAAACATATTTTAATGCAGCTACCAATAGCTTGATGCTTAGAAATCCATTACAAGCCATTACCATTTATGAGATGGCTAGTCTCATTCCACAAGCATGGAAAAAATCTTCCACACCAACAGCTCATGGGAGAAATTAATTACGACTGCTACTTCCTTCATTTATCTCAGATTTAGATGTGTAACATAAAGCTGTTGTAACTGATAGAGAAGGATGCAGTGAAGGCTTATTTGAGAAATTAATTACAACTGCTACTCCTTCAGGTATCTCAGGTTTGGGTGTGCAACATGAAGCAGTTGAAAAAACTTAACTGTAAATTCTCCTGAGATTCTACAAGGTTATCCAAAGGTAATTTAAACTAAATATTCTTAGTTTAGGTTTTCTTTAAACTTTATAATTATATAATACTATAATATATATTTTGCAGGTACAAATTTAACATCTCATTTGGCATATAAACAAACTTAAATTTGGAGTTTGCACGTTGTGTGAAGGTGTTCTATCTGAAACATAAAAAAATCCTGCGGGGGCCCATGCACACATGCCACCCTTTATATACTGGCCCAGAGTAAGGCCTATTTTTTGAGTCGACAAAAAACAGGTTTTAGCAGGGCCGTGGTTGATGGGTCGGAATCCCCCCCCCCCTCCCAAAAAAAAAAAAAAAACTTGTCATTAGCGTCTCAAAATCTTCCAAATTTGACCGCTAGGTTTTGCTAAATTATAAAGCTTCTTAAATTAGTAAAAGAGCACAAAATTTGCTGTTTCCTCCTCCCCCCTCCAATTAAGAGGGTATAGGTAGCCTACCCTTGGCACTGGGTTTTAGCCATTGTTTTCAAGACTCATTTTTTACTTACTAAAGAGGGGTATCTAAAAAAAACGTTCGCCTTCAGTATAGTTTATTTTTATTTGATTCGTTATTAAAACAAAAAAAAAAGTTCAGTAGGATTTCTACGGGAATCGAACTTGAAGCTCCGCCGACCGTATAGTTTAGTTTAGTTTCAGTATAGTTTATTTTTATTTGATTCGTTATTAAAACAAAAAAAAAAGTTCAGTAGGATTTCTACGGGAATCGAACTTGAAGCTCCGCCGACCGTTCCCTCCGCGTTAACCTCTCGATTTAACACACACATTGTTTGTATACAATTCAAATTTATTAAAATTTAAATTTGCATATATATTTAAAGACGTTTTTTGAATGCGCAAACAAAGGGCTTTGAGGTCGTATAAAGTATCTATGGTATCCTCCACCATTTTTTTTTTTAAATAAACTTTTTTATTGCGAAAAAAGTTTATTTAAAAAAAAGTAAAGGAGGGGGGGGGGGGGTATTTGAGAAACGTACGTACTTTTTATGGGGGGCTGGGGACATAAAAGTACGCATGGCAACAGCGGGGAGGGGGGGGGTCGAATTTCAAAATTTTTGGCGTACGTACTTTATGGACGACCCCTTACTAGTGTCACACAAAAAAAAAAAAAAATCCTAATTTCGATAAACTAAAAACGACAAAGAATTTTAATTTCTTCTATATCTGTTGATTAAATTCTTTAAGTTAATATATTTGTAAGTATTTAAGAAACTAAAATGAAGAAGCAAAAAATCTGTTTTGTTTTGTTAACGAAATATATTTGATAGCCCTTAGTTACATTTACAGTTATATTTCTACTGAATCGCCAAAGTTTTGAAGCTATTCCACGGAATAAGGATGTCTAAGTATATAACAATCATTTTTATGGAGCAACGCAATAGCATTAAATGTGAACATTTTTTAAAGAAAAACACAATATTTTTTAATATTGACATGTTTTGTTGTTAACATACTACATTTTCAAAAGATAAAATTACAATTTAAAATTTCTGGATATAAATATAAAATCAAAATTTGAAGACATTACAGAGAAATATTAACAGACAAATAGAATTGTTACAAACCAATAAAAATTATAATACAAATTATAATACCGTAAATAGCAAAAAGATAAAAATAAAATTATAAGTAACTTAAAAAAAAACAACTAAAAAGTAGACAAATTTATATTATAGTGAACAGTGTGTTTATTTAACGATGGGTTTTCCCATTTAATATAATTATTTTTATGTAGAAAAGAAACCATTATATTGAAAATTTTATGTTTTTCGTTCTGAATCGTATGTATTCTGTATAGTTTAAAAGATGAATATTCTAAAACGCAGATCGTTGCAAATGACCAGTGTTTTGGAAAATTAGTGATTTGCTAATAAAACGCCATTACCTGAAATAAAGTAAAAAAAAAACTAAAACAAGTCTCATAATAAAAACAATGAGTTCAGAAAAATTATATTAATAAAATAAAAAATAAAATAGGTGAGAGTGGGGAGAAGTGGGACGCAAATTTTTTTTTCAGGGTAATTACAGTAACTTTTTTATTTGATGTATGAACTGAACCAAACTAGTCTTAACAAATAAAGCAGTGTTTGGGGAGCCGAAACCACCCCCTAAGATAAACAAAATGTTTTAATGTTTTTAAGTATATATTTTTAGGTTTAAGAGGAACCCTGCTATTGGGGTAAAGTGGGACAAGTGTGCGGGAGAAGCGGAACATTTGGGGGAGATGCAGGACTATGTAAAAACGACTCTAAATCTAGTTTTATTTAAAGTTAAGTTTAGTTTAAATAAAACGCGGCAGTGGAGTAGCGGTAGAGCGCTTGGCTTGTAAGTTGTAAGGTTCGGAGTTTGACTCCCACCATGTCCCTGGAAGTACCACGCTCAACTTATTTTCTCCGGGCAGTGGGCCTTGTTCGTAAAGGTTTGTGTTTCCAAGTTAAAGGGTTGAAAGAGGGTTGTAACCACAATGAAAAAATATTTAAAAATGCGTAGCCTCCTCGCCTGAAGCGGCCTCTTTGGAGAGGTGAATAATAGAAAAAGGATATATCAAATTACCAATGCCTTTTTCAATCAAATTAAGATTACATTTTAAGAATTAAAATTTCTTTACTAAAAAAAGAAAAAAGTTATTTTACATTTAAGATTCTAAAGTTCACTTGGAAAATAATTTCACCTTTTGTTCTTGATGTTGTTCCAGTAAGCGGTTGAGGCAGGACTGTTTTTATATCATTAATATTCACACTACAAATGTCATTAATTCTAGGTTTGACAAATTTAGAAGTTTCTTTATTCTGTCATTTCAAGATGCTGACATCTACATCAAAATTTGTGTCTACATAATGAGAAATGGTGTTTTTACTACAAACCTCGCAAAGAACATAATCACTGACACTCACGTCTAAAAATTTTACGAGAAGGTATTGCATCATTTGGCATAGGTACAAACAAACTTAAGTTAGGAGTTTGCACGATGTATGAAAGTTTCCTATCTGGAGCATCAAAAAATTCTGAGGGCGCCCATACATGCGTGTGCATAGACGGAAGCTATACCCTCTACTCCATATACCATACATCTTTTTATGTTGGCAAACTAGTATCTTTAGTCAGAATGTAACTTTTCTACTGATTAGCTGGTTCATTGTGATAAATTAGAAAATCGAAGTACGTACTTTTAAATTGAATCCTTATCTCCCCCCCCCCATACCTTTCGTACGCTTTTTGAAGACCTCCCCCCTCCCCCCTATGAGCGTACGTACTTTATGAACGACCCCTAATTTGTAACACAACTAAAATGTCTGAAATAAGTGATTTTAAATGAAATAAATGATTATGAATTTTTCGGAAATAAGACAATTCTGATCTGATCAAAACTTTTATCCATATATTATTTATTTCAATGACATTATTACGGATTGTTTATATTAGTAACCTAACAAATTAAAGAATTTGTTTATAAAAATACGAAAAACAATAGTGATCAACTAAGAATTCTTCATATAAATATCAGAAACCTAAACCGTAATTTTGAAAATCTTCTTAATTTGAGAGAAAAAAATAATATTTTTTAAAATATCATTTGTTTAACTCAATAACTGAAAAATATTTAAATGTTAAATGGAATTTTAATCTTATATACTTTGATTTAATTTCTCCAGAGAGTTTATGAAGAGTTTATGAAGAGTTTTTGATAAACGCGGGAGTTCTAATTTATGTAAAAAAAAGTATTGCGCGTAATATTAAGTATTTCTGACGTCGACAAATAAATTTCAGCTATTGAAATTCTAAACCATCAATGGCAAAACATTTTTTTTTTCACATTTGTTGGTTGTTATAAAGCTTTATATATCCAATAATAAAAATAATAATATAAACTTACAATGATAGAAAATATAACAAATATTAACAAGGTATCTGAAAGAAGATCGCGAGGGTCTTGTCGTCAGAAACTTAAATAAGCATTTAACAAGAAAATTAAACAAAAAATAAATAAACTTTTACTAAATTGCAAGATAAATAGTCTATGTTACTGAAACAAGATCAAGAGGATCTTCTCATCAGAATTTTATTCAGGAGTAAACCAACATATAATTTAAAAAGCATAAGAACAATAAATAAAATAAATAGGAATAAACTTCTATAAACGTAGACATAAACAATAAAAAAGTAGACCAAAATATATTTTCAGTTTTTATTACTAATATTAACTCAATATACTATTTAATGAAAGAATGAGGTTTTTCAGTTTATTTTTAAAAAAGAAAAAACTAATAGGTACTTCAAAATTAAAATTTGGTAAAACAATTTTATTCCAAGGGGGCTCGATAGGTAATACAAAATTGATTAGAGTTTGTTTGACAAAAAGGTTCATTTAAAAAGTTGATATTTCTCAAAATATATTTACTGATTTAAAAGTAAAAAGATCTTTGAAAACCGCTTAGCATAAGTTATTTATCCACATATATACAAAACATAAAATAATAAATACAATTAACATTAAATACAATTTAAATGAGAATTCTAAATACATATGAATGTATTTGGAATCCTCATTCGAATAAAATAATGCTTTGATTCGAAGCCTTCGAATGAGAGAATCAATTTTCAAAATTGATTACGCGGATTGCGCGTTTCTGATGGCGAATAAGAATTATTTATTTACAAAGTCATTGCTTTAGGTCTCTTAAAGATGTGGCCAAGAATATGAGCATGTATTTTGAACAAAAACTTTTTAAAAAAGGCATCCTTGAAAAGAAAAAGAATTTTATTGTAGTGGATTTCAATATGAATTGCTTCCGCTGTTCGGCGGACTGTAAAGTTAAAATATTTTTATATTTGAATTTTTGTAATGGAAGCCATTCCTTTAATAAATCGCCCTACCAAAGTAACTCCAAAATCAGCTACTCTAATTGATAACATCCTAAAAACTGATATTTTTAACATTGACTTAAATAAAGGTACCCTAAAAACAGACTTATCTGACCATTTCTCCCTTTTTTTAACCCTTTTAATTTAAAAGTATGACTAAAACAAACATAAAAAGAACATAAATGAACATAAATTAATATAAAAGAATATAAATGGTTTAAATGAATAAGTTAACATTAAATGTAAGCAATTGCTCTTCAAAAATAATTTTTTTTCATTTTGCCAATTGATAAAAATTGCAAAAAAGAAGTTACAATAATAGAAAACCCTGGCTGGAGCAAGAAGAAGACAGACTTGTCTTATCAACGAGCCCCGTTAAAATATTGTTTTCAAACGTATTTAGATTACTAATAAGTGATTAAATAAAGCAGTATAAGTACCTAAAAAACTTCAGCAATAAAGTGATTTTTTGCAAACAATCTTCCAATAATTTAAAAATAAAAAATGAAATAATACAAAAGTGAGATATTCGTGAAAGCTATTAAACACAAAAAGTTGCGTTAAGTTTTATTAAAAATAATCCAACATAAAAAGTAAATAGGGCTGATTAATAACTATCAACAAAAACTTTAAACAAAAAAGTACAATAGAGTAACTTGTTTGTTTTTGTAAATTTTTTAATAAAGTTTGTTTTTAACAAAAATAGATTTAAATGTCATTTGTAATACAAGTTTTAGATTTGATTTTAATTTGTTAGTTAGATTTTGTATGGAGCATGTCGGTCTAAAATTTTTTTAAAAAATAAAAATAAATTATTTGTAGATTAACACCATCATCATTTTAATATAGAGTTTGAAACTTTATAATATAGAGATTTTAATATAGAGTTTGATATGAAGAACTTTTTTAATTAATCTCATTTTTATCGAAATTCGTAAAACATCAACTGTAAGCTTTAGTTCGAGATCAAAAGGGTACCTAATAACTATCTAAGTTTACTTAAGCTTTCATAGGTTGCATAAAAATTAATTGTAATTACATACTATATTGCAATTATAATTATATATTATAACTATATATTATAACATATATTTCAAAGTTAATAAATATTTGTGATTTAGCTATTATGCATCATAGTAAGATTAAAAAGGATTTTAAAAAGTATTCGTAATATTATAAAAGTAGTTACAATTACTAATTGTTATAGAGAAAAAAATGTCAAAGTGCCTGTCCTGTTTTCATTAATGTTGGTATTTTATGCATCCAGAACATTTTTGGAGGCCCTGGGTTCAAGATTTTTGTAATTTTAAAAACTTGTTAACTGTTTTTAATTCCTTTTTTGAAAGCAAACAAAATAAACTTACATTTAAATAATTAAATTCACGTGGATTATAAATGTATTGAACTTTTACATCATTTAATATTTAATTGTTTAGTTCAAAGAAAACAGCATTTTAACAAATGAAATAGCATTAATCTTGTAATGTATCAAGACTATTTTTAATAAAAACTCATCCAAAAGTCATACATTTGCCTAATTATCAGTTGATGTTCACCAGAGTTATTATTCTCTGACCTGATTTAGTACAAACACCCTACACCAACAGTCAATCTTTTTAATTAGAAAAAAAAAAAAATATATATATATATATATATATATATATATATATATATATATAGGCAATTCCACGTAAAAGAGCAAGAAAAAAAAAAATACACGCCGACATATAATAACTTCATTAAACTTATTTTCCAACTATTTAAGAAAACTTTTAAGAAAAAATTTTATTAAAAAAATTATTTTATCATACTATAACATACTTTTAAAGTTGTAAGGGTTATATGAGCATTTTATATAGTCATGTTGTGAAGTGTTGAAAAAAGTTTCAGTGCTGTTTTTTTAAATAACTATTACTTCTAATTTTGACTAAAAGGCAAAATTAAACATTATGCATAATTTTTTTTATAAAAAACGAACTCTAACTAGGTCTAAATGAAGAGCAAATTAATAAAAACAAGACGTTACGACCGTCACAAAAAAGTCGAAAAGCTTTTTTTATGCTTCTTATAAAACTTTTTAAAACTACAACTATGTTAAAAATAAAGATACTCATACATATTTTATCATTGTTTCAAAAAAAAAACATAAAAGTGCTTTTGATCACCATTTCAACATGTTACTAAGTACGTTATGACCATCAAGATATACTTGTTTTTCCATAACGACTCCTTGACTTGAAAAAAAATTTTTAAGCACGAATGATTTAATTCATTTCAAACAATTTACATCATTTAAACCAAGTTATAATATAAATCAATTTTGTTTATTGTTTAATTTGCAGTTTGTTTATTCATTTTATTACTAAACTCGTTAAAGTTTTTTTTGAAACTATGAGTAACTAATATCAAAAAATTGATGTAAAGAATTTTTTTTAAGAAATAAAAACTTTTAACAAAAAGGCAATTTTTTTTTAGATTAAACATTGTTTATAATTTGTCCTGCATCATTTTTGTTCAATCGATTTCGCGATTGTTTTTTTATTTACAACATTTCGCAGGTTTTCTCAAATAGATGACAGAGCATATATCACAAAGAGCAGCCGCCATATTTAATAACATATTTAAAATGCCAAAATCAGATGCTGAAAGATCGAAAGCTTATAGAAACAGAAAAACTATGTTAGAAAAAGAAAGAAAGAGAAATTATCTAAGGCGGCAGTTATTGACACCAAGACAAGAAAACAAACAAAAAAATCAAGCGAAGGTTCGCAACCAAAGAGCCATCGTGGATAACCTTGATAATGTTATAAAATTCATACTTTTTAACATAATTTAATTGGTTTCATAATCATTCATCTTTTTTTATGTCATTCATTGCGTTATTTGTTGTTTTTCCTTTATGGCTTTTTCATTACGACCTTCACAGTTACGACCGTCACAACATAAAACTTAATAAAATTCTAGGAAAACTTCAACCAAAATCTATGAAACTCACCATATAGTAAGTTCAATGTGTAGTTAAAGAACACAGCAAAGGATTTTTTCTTTTTCACTGTGTTGATGGCTGCATAAAGATTAACAAAGTTTATTTGTTTAGATTTGTCATAAAGTAAGCGTTACGACCATCACGCTACGTTGAGTTGATTTTTAATTTATGTTGAACACTTGAATGATTTAACTTTTGCATACTAAACTGTATAACAGTATTTAACATTTTTGGAAATTTTTATGTAAATACCATTTTTGGTTAATTTTCAATGGCTAAAAAAGCATCAAATGTTACGACTGTCGCTTGCATGGAATTGCCCATATATAATTAATATATATTGACTGCTGCTAAATATATATAAACTTCTGACTTAGGTTTGCACTATCCTTATTTTTTGTTCACTTAAAGAATAAAGAAAAAACTTTTTCTTTGTCTTCTTTGAAAAAAAGTGTCTGAATTAAAATCAACAATTTAGAAAATATATAAAAAGTTTTTTTATACAATTTTTTATGTTTATATGATTCCAAATTACAATTTTTAATTTCATTTATATGGAAAATTGTCAACACTGTTTCAATTACCATCTGGTTCCCTAAGATTATATATTGCATTATATATAGTATAACTTAAAATTATATAATTATATATTTCATTATATATAGCATAACTTAAAATTGTATAAGTATATATTGCATTATATATAGTATAGCTTAAAATTATATAATTTATATATTACATTATATATAGTATAACTTAGAATTATCTAATTTATATATTACATTATTTATAGTATAACTTAAAATTATATAATTATATATTGCAGAGTTTGTGATGAAACAGGCGGAAAAAATAATAAGCTTTTATATGGTTTTTTTATAAAATATTTGTAACTAAATTTTTTAGGTAATGACAAAACTTGTTGATTTAACAAGTCTTCCATATACTTATATCCTTATACGAAGTACTTATATAAAATATAAGCATTATGTGACTTTCTGCACGCTTCTGTTTTGCTGTTTTGTCAGCATTTTTCCGTTTTACACTAACATAATAAATGAACAATTTGAAGTCGTTACACCTAATTTCAATAATGGAATGTTAACTATTTTAACCAAGTGCGCGTGGAAACACAATCTGAATATAAAAATGTGCAAATGAAATGAGAATAGAAAATTAGGAAATAACTATAAGAAAGTTAAAGCTTCTGAATATTTTTAATTTTGTAAAAACGTCAAGTATGATTTATTTAATTTATTGTTAATAATATTCCACACATCGTTTATAATAAAAATAAATTTTTATAATGGAGATTTTTTTTAAACTCATTTTTGTATATAGCATAGACTTTTTATTAACTAGTATTTATCTTAAATTAATTAAAAACAATTCTACTGTTTAGAATGTCCGCAATCAAGGATATTCCAGAAGGAAACAAAGTAATGTTATCAACATTTATGAAATGGAAAGTTGAAGAGGAGATAAGCTTTAGAACTGAAATTACTGACGGAATTACATACGTTATTGAAATATTCTGTAACAATATTACGCTATTCTCTATGCTGGCATAGAGAATAGCGTAAACAGTTGAAATAAATTATGAAACTTTTTAATGTTGAGGTTTTATATATAGACAATCACCAAAAAAACTTTAAAGACCTATACTCTATCTTATGACATGATTGTAGCCTTTTGAGAGTGATGATATTTTCAAAAGGACTATGATTAGACTATGAGCTAGCCTTAGGTCATAGTCTAATAATTAGTCATAGGGATGTCAGTAGTATATTTTTTATTTATCTGTGAATGAATATATTCAGTTTTCTTTTTAATGTCATAATGTCTTAATTTGTACTAATAATAATAACATAATTAGTGTCGTAATCAGTGTCTGATATTTGTTATTTTCTTTGAGGTTTAATATGTTTATATCTTTTTTAAACTTTTTAGATTAGTAATAAAAATAAAAAAATAGTAAAAAATGACAGAGAAATGTTGTGTGGGGAAAGTTTTAAATGAAGATGGCGACAAAACGTATTATTGTAGAATGATTGGAAGAATAAAACTAAAAGATATTGTGAACACAGATGTTGAAGTTTTAATTCAAAGAATTGGACACACTTTTGAACTAAATGAGGAGATATGTTTTCACCATGAAAAAGCCTATATTTCTAGATATGAAGCGCTTCAAAAATACTGCTGTGATCCGTTTAAAGTCCACAAGAAAAAAATTATTAAGGGATTGTGTAAAGTCGATATTTTAACAGCAAGTCAACTTAAGATCAAACCTGGTCAAAAACTTTGCACTAACTGCTTGAATGAATTCAAAATTGAACAAATTACAGGAAAATTTAGTCAAGAAGATGAAGAATTAGATGTTGATGATGAGAAGTTTAGTTCTGCAGACCTAAATAAGACAGTTTTAAATGAGTGCTTCTTTACTGGAAATATCTCCTCTAAAAAATGTAAGTAAATGGACAAATTAGAATATGGAAAGCAAAAAGTTAAAAAACTGGAAACAAGTAAGACAAACTTAGTTGCATCAGCATTGGATATAGACCCAAAAGAAATAATATCTGAGAAAAAGCAAAAGTGCATTAACTGTAATAATTTAGACAAACTTTTAGATGCAATAAAGGAAAAAGGAAAAATCAGTTTGAATGAAGAAAAAGTTCAGTTACTAACATTAACTCCTGATAGTTGTTCAATTAAAAAAACTTGCAATGCATTTTCAGTTTCAGACCATCTTGTTAAGAAAGCCAGAAAGCTGAAAAATCAAAAGGGAATACTTGCTAAACCTGAGGCTAAAGAAGACATCTTTTGGAGGATATTGTTAAGCAGAGAGTCATTGAGATATATGAATCTGACGAATACACTAGACAATGTCCAGGAAAAAAAGACTTTGTTTTTGTGCGTATAAATAATGTTAAAGTTCATAAACAAAAACGCTTAATATTAGTTAGTTTAAAAGAACTTCATCTGAAATTTAAGAAGTTATACCCTGAACACAAAGTTGGATTCAGCAAGTTCTGTGAACTAAGGCCAAAGTGGTGCCTTACTGTTGATAGTAGTGGAAGTCACTCAGTTTGTGTATGTTCTTACCATCAAAATACTAAGTTGATGTGCTCTGCTCTTCCTAACAGCCATTTAATATATTACAAAGATTTAATGAAAGTATGTGTTTGTAATATAGATAGTTGAAACTGCATGTTTCATCTATGTTCCAACTGCCCTGGTAAAATAAATTTGAAGACCTACTTAGGAAATGTTTTTGAAAAGAATTATTTTGATTTTGATAATCAAATCACATATAAACAATGGGTGTTAACTGACCGAACTGCACTTATTACAGTCCAAACAAGCATTAGTGAATTTATTGAAACTTTAGGTGAAACTTTGTATGACCTTTGTCACCACCACTTTATCAAAGAAGCACAGTCTTCCTACTTATCAGAGGCAAAACAAACATTAGACCAATATACCTGCATTATTCTGATGGATTTTTCAGAAAACTGTAGTTTTCTTGTACAAGATGCAAGGGTTTTACTGGCAAGCCGATCAAGCTACCTTACACCCATTTGCTGTTTATTATAAAGATGAAAAAGATCACCTTAAATGTGAATGCTATTGTTTAATTTCTGACCATCTTTGTCATGACCAATCAGCAGTCCATTGTTTTCTCACAAAGTTGCTCCCTATGGTCAAAATCAAACTACCCACAGTGAATAAAGTTAAATACTTCAGTGATGGTGCTGCGTCACAATATAAAAACTATAAATGTCTAATAAACCTAATTTATCACATTGTAGATCACCAAATAAATGCTGAGCATCACTTCTTTGCTATGTCACATGGCAAAAGTCCATGTGATGGAATAGGAAGTACTATAAAAAGAGAAGCAGCAAAAGCTAGTCTACGAGCAGCAATTACAAATCAGATTCTCACACCACAAGATCTGTTTATATGGGCTCAAAAAAACATCAAAGGTGTAAACATATTTTATCTTTCAAGTGATGATATTAATAACCATGAAACAACTTTTAACCTTCAGAAACAATATGAAGGGATGCGCACAGTTCCGGGAACAAGAAGCTATCACTGTTTTGTACCAGATTAAGAGAAATTGTTTTTACAAAGAATCTCTAGTGATGCTGTCTATGATACTCAAGTGTTAAATGATATTAATTTGATTTTAAAAAATCCTTCAAATTTTCAACCCGATAAATATATTGCATGCTTTTACGATGAAGAATGGTACATAGGGCTTGTGGTTGATATTTGTAATGAAAACCAAGAAGTTAATGTGAAGTTTATGCAAAGAAACAAATTAAATTTAAAATGGACAAACGATGCATGATCAAGTCGGTGTTGGGTTTCATTTGACAAGATAATATGTCAAATTAGTGTTCCATTGATTAAAAGTATAAGTGCTCGTGACTATATTCTTGCTAGTAATGACTATGGCAGTATTATGAGTTATATAAATCAGAGATAAGTTAATTAGTTTCATGTATACACACTTTTTCTTTTAACTGATTATCTTACTCTTTGAATGCATTTTTTTACAGTATAGTTTGTATAAAATTTGAGGTATAAATTTTGTATGTGGTATTTTTTTGTTCTCCTTTTAAAAATATCATCACTCTCAAAAGGCTACAATCATGTCATAAGATAGAGTATAGGTCTTTAAAGTTTTTCTGGTGATTGTCTATATATAAAACCTCAACATTAAAAAGTTTCATAATTTATTTCAACTGTTTACGCTATTTTCTATGCCATCATAGTCAATGTAGTTTATCATAATTTTTAAAAAAAGTGATTTTTCAATAGGCTGCTGCATGTGCTAAATTTATTTTTAATGCATATTTTTGATTATTCTAACGAGTGGTGACCCTAAGTACACAAAGGTAACAAAAAAATCCACTTTCTGTAAGTAAATATTAAACTGTAACACGTTAAAGTTCGAAAAAATATTTATGTTGCAATATTTAGCAACTTTAAGGTACAATAACTCAAAAACTGTAAAAAAATCAGTGGAAAACATCAACTGCAATAATGGATTATTTGGGTGAAAAACTATTACCCTACAAAATTTCAGGTGATCACCATGTTTATTTAAAAAGTTATGGTTTGTCAAAAATCGAAAAAAACTGCTGTAAGCTCCTGATACACAAATTTTTCGGATTTTGGTCATTTTTAATTCAATCATAACTTTTGAACAAATTGGTCAATCAAGCTGAAATATTCTGGATTGTATTTTTTTCATTTAAAGCAAATCTGAGATGGTACCCTGAGGAACATTCAAAAAACTAGGTGATTTGATATGGAATAACCCCTAATAGTTTTAAAGAAGAATTTCAAATTATTCTTGTTATAATCTACTAATTTTTTGATGATAAAAAAAAGAATTATTTAAATAAGAAATTATAAAAATATATATTTAATAATATTAATTAATTTATAAAAAAAATTAATTATCAAAAAAATATCAAGAAATATAAAAACCGTTAATCGTAAATATTAAGTTAACAGCATTTTAAATACATATCAAAACAATGAAAGCAAAATATTTTAAACACAAATTTAATCTCTAATACTATTATAAGAACTTATTAAGCACTTGCGTTTTTGTTTGGTTGCGTTTGTTTTTACCATTAATAGTTAAAAAAAATAGCAATCTGGCGCAAATAAAAAACAAGAAGTTGGGAAGTATAAAAAACTACATTGTTAAAGTAGTATAAATGCGCTGTTGTAGATACTACTTCAAACATTGACGAATGAAAGTCGTATAACAAATAGAAAACTTTTTATAAACACGGTCTTCCGCAATTTTCAAATTTCAAGATCGCTCTTGTGGCTCTGACCCGAGCACGCATAATTGCGCTTGATAACAAAAGATTATAATTTTATGAGCATGATATAACACGCTTGGCAATTTTCTTCATCACAAGCTTTGTATTGCATTATATATAGTATATAATACAATATATAATTGTATATAGTTGTAGAAATATGACATTATTCATTTCTTGTTATAATCGTTGTTATATTGTTGTTGTTATATTGTTGTTGGTTATATTTACTGTTATTTTATCTTTAGAAACTAACATTGTTTAATATAATAATGATCTGGAACAACAACTAACTTTTATTTATGTTAGCTTCTTATTAACACAAATAGAATTGTTAGTTTTTTGTGTTTTTTTCTGTCAAGTCGCATTGATTAAACCACTAAAAACCAGCTTTAGTCAAGAAAATTCTGCCGATTCGCCACAAATCACAGAATATGTCTCAGAACCTGACAAAGTTATACCATCTGAACCAAAACCAGCAACATCTGCAATACTATCACCACCTCCGACATACGCATCAACAGTAACTCCATCACCTCTGCCAATAGCATCAGTAACCCAGCTGTCTTCTACACCAATGTCTCCATCAACAAACACATCACAACTAGCAATGCCACCCCTATTGAATACCAAGGTTGGAGATCAACAATTGTTCAACAAGCGTTCAACAAGGGTACGTATCCCGAGAAAATTTTACCAACCAGAATCCAGTTAATCAATGACATTTGACGACTTCAAGAAATGAACCTGAAAACTATGTTTATATTGATTGACAATTAAAAACATGGAATGGGATGAAGAAATATGACATTAATCATTTCTTGTTATAATCGTTGTTATATTGTTGTTGTTTATATTTACTGTTATTTCATCTTTAGAAACTAACATAGTTTAAGATAATATATATGATCTGGAACAACTAACTTTTGTTTAATAGTAAGTAAAAAATATGAAAATGAAAGAGAATTCCAAAGTATTGGTCTCCAAGGAAAAGAAAAACAAGATGAATAGCACATTGATAAAAATTTTTTTTTTTTTAAAGGAACATTAAAAAGATGCAACATTGCTTGGTGATGAGTCACACATGATTGAGTTTTAGTTAATGGAACTAAAGACAAAAGCTCACTTGAGCAACAAGCATAACAGTATTTAGAGAAAAAGATGCAATGTTATGATAGGATAGTTTCTTAAGTTTAGCAGCTAGACCTAAATTCATATAGTATATAACTACATTTACAATGGATTATGGATCTTGTCTGAAAAAGAAAAAGCATCATTAGAAAAACAAAATATGGCAGCAATAATAAATATTCCACAAATAAGAGATTTATAGAGATAAATACTAAATCTATTAACTTAAATAAGCAATAAATAATAACTTAAATAATTACTAAGATAAATAATATTTACAAATTTATTCTCATACTTTTTTGATAAAAATTGAGATAGAGTCTATTCTAAAAAAATAATAATGCAAATAAAAAACTCACCACACGACTGAAAACAAGTAATGTAAATAAAGTTTGCTTAATTGCCAACTAGTTCACAGTCTCCTTGAACTTTGCTTGTTATAGGATTTACACAAGAATGTGAACGCTGCATGTTGCTACTTACTCCACAAACTTGAGAACAGCTTCCCAAGTACTCCAAGTTGTCCATTGTCCTTGAGCTGAATAAAAAATAATAATAAAATTTAGTTAATATAACATTAAAAAAAAATTTAACCAAATTAATCAAAAAATTTTAAACTCAAATTATTTTTTATCAATTGTTCAAAATGATTTATTTGCTGATGCAATAAATTATACTTTAAGCCCATAGAACATACCTTTTTCTAAACATTAAAAGCAACTGACTAATGAACTTTTAAATTTATGGTAAAAAGATAAAATGTATGATACTATAGAAGTAACAATATGGGTATATTCATCAGATATTTTATTTACTTTTTTTTATCTGCTAAATATTCATTTTTTAAATGATTTTAACTTTTAAACTTTTGGTGTATTAGGAAAAATATTGAAAAAGTTATAATAATTAATTTTCTGTACTTTTTGTTTTTTAGGTATTCCTTAAAGAAAATTCAAATGTTTGAAAAAAGAAAAGTTTTCTCAAGAAATTGACATCAGGGAAAAAGGTTCTAAAGAAAGTGACATCAGAATCCTAATTTTGTAATGCCCATTATATGTTAAAGTAAAATGTATTTGAAGGTGACAAAACTTGCTTATTGATAGATCACAGAAATACTTCAATTTATTAAAATACTTCAAACAATTAAATTATCAGATAGCATATAGTAAAGGCCTAATACCAGTTTTTTTCACCTCCATCCTCTATTTTTAGACAGGGATAATATAAGTTTTAATGAAGAAAAATATAAAGAAAAATTCATTTAAGAAAATTATCAAGTTAAATTTTGGTCTGATAGTTTCCCATCACAGCATATTACAAATATGCTTTGATGGGAAAATGATTTGGGTAGATATAGTTATAGTCAGTTTTTAATAATAAAATTAAAATAAAGATAAAAAAGTTTGTGAAATCAAAGCCTCTCTGAAAATACATCAGGCAATACAAAGACTATTTTTAAGTCTTTGATAAATATATCATAAAAGGACCATTATACATATAAATATATAACAGCATACTTAGATGAGCACTCTGACATCATACTGAAATAAGGAACTGCCAGGGGTTTTAGTATATGCATGGACTAATATAGGAAGACATGCAAAGGAAATGCAATTTTAAAAAAATATTAGGTTGAATTTCAAATTACTGATAATAATTTTAAGTATCAATGAAAGTTGTGTTTAATTTTTTTAATTTATATTATATAACTTATATAACTATTCATTTTTTATAATAAATGTTATTTCAAAAAAAAAAAAATTATTTCGGTTTTATAAATGACTTTTTTAGACAAAAGTTTTTAATGAACTTTATATAAGAATCATTAGAGTTAATATATTTGGAAAGATAAAAAAATTTTTGTTGAAAAAAAATGACAAATGTTTTTAAAAGCCGTTACAAATAAATAACTTTGGCCTTTACTAATGTTTTAATACTATTAAAACATTTTTAAAATTAATGCTAATGATTTTTTATATAAAGTAATAATATATATTTTTAATGCATATTTACTAGATTGTGTTTATATAATTTTTTTTTTTAATTAAAAATAAAACACTATAATTTAAATTAAATGTGCGTATTTATAAAAAAAACATTAGAAGTTAGTTGTTTGTTTATTTAAAACAAGGAGATATAATAGACTAGCTGGAGGGAGAACTAAGCCAAAAATCGTATGATATCGTCGTACAATCTTAGTAGTGTAATTATTTCAGCAGCAAATTAAATGGCACCTTTGTTTCGAAAAAGGAAAATTTCGAAATTTAGTTAGTAATCTTTGAAAGCTGTAATTGAAGTAGATTACTCTCTTAAAAGTTGACTGGATAAGTTTTTATTAACTGTTCCAAATATCAAGTAGTAATCACAACAAAAATCATGATCTACGTAAAGTAATAGTTTTTAAATACCTTGGTACTAGGTATAAATATCAAAGTTTTAGACAATCTCTACTACTTGTTTGAACCTTGTCTTTTACTTCCCTTTTTAGTTATAGGTTTGTTAATTTCCTAAATAACATTTTTTGGGTGAGGAACTTAATATATTTCTCCAAGATTTTATTTTGTGTTGTAGTATTTTTGCTGGATTTAAAAAAAATTGTTATATATTAAATATAGAGATATAAAATACCTTTTTGTAAATCGGGCAAAAATACTAACAACTCTTCTCTATGTATTTATTAATTCAATTCTAATCTTAATATTTATTATTAGTCTTAATAATTAATTTTGTCTTTCAAAAATTATTTCAATGATAAAGACAAAATTAATAATTAATTTTGTCTTTATCATTGAATAATTTTTTTTTTAAGTGGATTGTGATGGTAAACTTTAAACTATGATAACTACACAGTACTTAAATTGAAATTATGTTACTACTGACACTGTTTCTTGAAAAATTACATATTTTTACTTCGTTCTCAGGTATATTATAAATCTTTGTTTAAAAAGATTTCTCATAATAATATAAAAACATTAGTATACATAAAAGATTCAAAATTTATTATTCCAAACATAATTAAAAACTTGGTTTAAATAATCTTAGAGTTTTTAGTTTTTGTATATATATATATAATATATATATATATACAAAAACTAAAAACTCTATGATTATTTAAACCAAGTTTATATATATATATATATATATATATATATATATATATATATATATATATATATATATATATATATATATATATATATATATATATATATATATATATATATACATATATATATATATATATATATATATATATATATATATATATATATATATATATATATATATATATATATATATATATATATATATATATATATATATATATATACATATAAATAAACAGTTAAAAATAAGTCACTAATTTTTCCTTAACTTTTTTTGCAAGGATTTTTTTAAAAGTTTTATAACTACTATTTAAATTCTAATAATTAAAAAGGTTTTATTTCTATACTTTAATAATATTCTAACTTACGAAATCCATTTAAAACAGATCATCTTTTAAATAGTTTGATATTTAATAACATAAAACACTAACTAATTAAAAATAATCACCGTCCTAGGTAATTTTAAATTTAATCATCTAATATTTCAATATAATAAGCTCAGACCGTCACCGGACATAGTATAAAATAAAGTTTTAAATAGCGGTAATGCAAACAGGTAACTCTTCTCAAATAGACTTATATTAATCGATAAATTCTCTCAGCGTTCGAAATTATTCTCTCAGCGATCGAAAATTATAAAGTTTAAACCCCTCAATTTGAGGGGGTTTAAACTTTATAATTTTATATACAATTTTATATGGTTATTATTTTTAGAACGCCATGAGATAATACTATGAAACTTGACTTTTATCGATGAATATGTCTAATTGAGAATAGTATACAAAATTTTTTATCAATTTGTTGCCCCTCGTATTGGGGGAGGGAGGGGGAGGAAATGAAGTCAAAGGGCTTTTTCATTCCCAGCCTCCAACCATAGCAATTTTTTGCACAGCCTCATTCATTGACATAAGTATAAACATACAAATGTTTGGAGTTTGCTCCATGTCTGGAAGTTAACTATTTCAATCACCAAAAAATCCTGGATCTGTCGCTGTCGCAGTCTGCCCTCACACTTCTCTGCGATATCTAAATGATTCGCAAAATAAATGCGGTTGATATTATTCTCTTTGTTAATATTTTACTACTTTACAGTTACAAAAGTCTAATAACTACAAAGTATTTAAACTTATTTATTTTAGAAGAACATTTTGTACATGCTCGTGCAATACCGAGAAGTTTTACTATTGGAGTTGGAGTCGCGATTTTGTTTAGCGACTCCAACTCCGCTACAAGTGTCGCGACTCCGACTCTACGACTCCACAACCCTGTTTAAACTTTAGTTAAAATGAGAAAAATATTCCGCGTTAAGTTTTTTTTGTTAATTTTTTTTTAATAGTTATTTATAGTTTTAATTTTATAAAAACTTTTTCACATCAGTTTTATATTTTAACGCGGCTGTTTCAAGCAAGCTTTACGGCTACTTGTTATTTTTAAAAATCATTTTTATTATGTGCTACTCGGTGTAGTTTAGGCAATTTTAAAATATTATGACGTCCGTATGATATTTTGTTGACTACGACATATTTCCGTTAAATGATCAGGTTTGTGAATTATGAAAAGACGAAAAAAATTAAAATGATGAATTTTGCGGTATCATAAAATATAAATGTTTGTATCGAAAAAACCAAGACCGAAAATTCTTTTTTTTTTTTAAGAATCTTCTTAAAATCCCATTCGCTTGTCCAAATTTGAATAAGCTTTTAAATAAATACGTTTTTTAGGTAAAATCAACATCATAGTTTAATAATATGATCTGTTCTGATCGTTTATTGAAGCTCTTTTTTAATTATAAGCTATTTTTTGTCGGAATTCTAGTAATTTTTGTGAAAATTGATAGAAATATTGTATTTTGATTATTATATATAGTTAATTTAGGTCAGAACCGATCAGAAGTAGGATCTATAGTAAATTAAGGCACTTTTTCAAAAGATTTTAACTAAATCCATGTTAACGCTGATGAGCGGAAATGATCTAAAAATTCCAAAATAGTGTAGTTTAGATTTTCAAAACCTTTTTGCTGCCATTAGGGGTAGCAAAAAGGTTTTGAAAATTATATAAAAAATAGAAAAGTTTCCTTAAATATGTAAAAAATTTGAAGCAAAAAAAAATTATAACATCTAAAGCTTTTATTTGGACATAGCACGCTCATAAAATCATGCTAATTTCAAATAAAAGAGTTCGAATAATTTGTAAATTGCCTTAACTATATCGAGTACTTAAACTCTTATAACTTTTAAAGTATTAGAGATAATTTTGTTCTGTAAAAAGAATTAAAAATGTTTTATTTTATAACACTGAACAAATTAATAAAAACTTTCCTCAATTTTATAATAAACGTGGCAAATAATGAACCTGGCTAAATTTTAGTAATTTGTTAATACTTTTTATCTAAAAAAAAATCTAAAAAAATATATTTCAGATATTTATGATCAAATGTACACATTGTAAGATCATTATAAAAATAATTTTTTTTTTTTTTTTTTTACTTAAACCAAACTTTAACTGAAACAGCCATTACTTAAGTCAGTTTAAGCAAAACAAAATTTTCGCAAAGTTTAAAATCCATTACAAAAATGACTTTGAGATCCGCGAAACTTTTTTTTTTTTTCATTTATTTAGCTGTACAAATATTTACAAGTTCCGTGTTTTATAATATATATAAAAATGGCAAACTTTGTTTATTTCATAGGGTAATTCGGGGTAGTTCGAATCATTTAAAGATTAAGAATTAGCTACACAGTCCTGGAAATGAGCAAAAAACTAATTAAGTGCAATTTAAATCTTATTTAAGTTTAACCTTTCCAAAACATGTGAGTAAATTATTTTGAATTGGATACTTGGAGGATTTAAAAAATAGTAACAACTTTCTCATGTTTCCACCTTACGGGGCAAAATGAGTCAGTATATTTTATGCAATTAAAATGAAAAATATTGAGACTTAAAACAATTATTTTTTGTGATAATAAATATAACTCATTATCAAAAGATAATAAATATAACTCATAAAAAATATGGTAGCTTTAAAGCAACTATATTTTTTACTATACACTACTATATTTAAACTAATTTTAGCTTAAAAAACCAATATTTTTTAAAATTTTATTTAGGTGCCCCAAAAAATCCTTACGGTCTCTTCATAGAGCACCGCGGATGAGCATTTAATGAAAAGTTCACGCCTTCTTTTTAACCAATGTCGCAAAATTTGCCCAGAGGAGGGTTTGAACCACTGAGGCAAGTGCGCTACCACTGCGCCACGGCTGCTCATTGTTTTTGTCTAAGGCATAGTTAAAATTTAACAATCGCCCAAAAAAGTTACAAACAAATATAAGACATATAATCATGGATCATAAAATGCTTAGATCATGTTTTACGTACAGCTCACATTAAAATTGTTTTTGACTTACCAAAATAAACTTTACGGTTCCATAATTTACGTTTAAAGCATCGCACAGTGGGCCAGAATGCACTTTTACTGGACAAAATTCATAACTAATTTAATATTAGAGCTATATTCACTAAAATTAGTATGAGTACTAATATGATGTCTGCGCTTTTTATGAAGGTAATATTTTTTTATTTCGTTGCTATGGATACCTTTATTTTGCTTAGCAACAGCCTACTTTTGTTATCTGCAGATATTTTATAAGTGCTATATTCACTAAATTTGGCATGAGTACCAATATGAGATCACACTTCTTACAAAAGTGATAATTTTTTAAATTTAGTTGTTATGGATACTTATATTGCTTAGTTACCGGATACTTTCCTTAGTTACAAAGTGGTAAATTGATATTTGAATATCTTATCGGATTTTTGACCCACCTATATTGAATAAAAATTGAGTATTTAGGTAAATAATGTTTTAGGAATAATAAAAGCAAAAAATAGTGCAAGAAAACGTTATCAATTTTAAATTACATCAAAAAATTATAAAACAATAATATCGTTTGAAGATTGTTTAAGTAATTGTAAAACATCTGAAGGAAATGCTTTATGATTTGTTTGGTGTGATGTTGATTTACGCAATGATGAAATAACAGGATCACTGGAAACTAGGAGTCTATTGATAAGATCAGTATTTGTTGCTTTTCTGGATGTTTTTCGGCTGAAATTTTCGCGATAAGATTTAAAGTCTTTATTTCTAGCCTCTTGAGCTTCCTGACATAAGTCCGATGGGTAATGTAAGGCTTTTAATTATGTCATGTCCATGTATCAATACTTTGTGAACTGATTGAGCCATGTAATACCATGGATAAAGGGACACATATAGTCTAAAAGCGTCAAAACAATAATCCTTGAACTTTAAGCAGTCTATTTCATATCCTGAAGAGAGCGTTACCAAGATAATGTAAAATCTGAATATAAGGTTTTGGTCAATACCCAGAATTTCAGCTGTTTGTTCATATGCTGCAAATGCACGCCTTGAGGTATTGCCATCATTACTTGTTCCAGAACCACCACTTTTAGGGAAATCAACAACAAGTCCCATTTTGTTCATAAAATCAGTCTGAATCTTTTGTTTAGCTATAGATGCCTTTTCTTTGTGTTCTTTAGATCTTGCTTGCCACTTTCTTGTTTCTTTTTTATATGCAATGTGCAATAACATCTCAAAAAATCGAATCCATGCATGAAGACTGAAAAGACCATATTTGAACTCTCTGTTAATATAATCTATATTAAGGATATCAAGACTGTTCATATTTTTTGGAGAGACACCACACACTGAACAGCATTGGTATGAGTTATTTTTTTCAGATAATATTGTTTGAACCTTCCCATCAATCATTGTAAGTTCAATAATACAATTCACTTCAATAGAAGATCCGCAAACCTCTAATAAAATCATACCCAAGCTTTCTATCTCACTTTTAATGTACTGATCTTCTTCAATCACAGATTCCTTGGATTCCATTTTGTATGCAAATTTTATGGGTCTACAATAGGCTGTGGAGGACGACTTTTGATTTCTCCAAATAGGCACCTTTTCGTTGCTGTTGTTAAATCCAGTCAAATCCAATGGGACAAGACAAGTAATAAATAATGATTCTTCACGCTTTAAATCTCTGTTAATGTCGGGTTCTGATAAGACTTGTTTATAAATGCTTTGGCCAGTAGCACCATCAAAACCAGCCTTACACGTTAGTGTCATTGTTTTTATTGCTTTGTCGTTCAATATCAAGTGCCTTAGCACAGGTTCCTGAACTGCACAGATTCTTTGCAAAGTATGAGTCATTAAATCTTTTAAAGGAACTGAAGCTGAATAGTCCTCCACTGTTATGTTTGCAGGATAACATTTCAATTTTGCATCTCTGACATCATTGTAAGCGGGTTAGATGTTATATTCTTTCTCCAAGGCTCCGCTTCTAATCAATTGATAGGAAGCTTTTGTCAGACTTGCATCAATTATTAAAGCCAGTGCTTCGTCTGCTGAATATTTAGTTGCTTTATCTGTATTTGATATATTTAAAACATTCTTGGCAGCAATAACAACAGATTCATCTCTAAATTTTTTATTAGCAGCAAAAAATAATTCATTGGATGAATGAGATTCAATTAAACAAGATACACGCCGTTTTTTAGTTTTATTAGAACTATTATCAAATGCAACTGGTTTTCGACCACGTCTACTTGCAGTTGGTTCATTGTCTTTTTTTCTGACAATTAAATATTCATTAAGCCAGTTCACAAACTTTTTTTCAAAATTTTTCACAGTATAGTTTGCAAATTTCCACTTTTTTTTATACAAGTAAACATATCGTTGAACAGCATGTCTAAAATCAACGTCTTTAAAATCAGCAAATTTTGGCTGAATAAATTTTAATATATCTTCAGTAATATTTTGTTTTGAAATACTAAGATTGTTTTTTTGGAGAAAATTATGAATGTCTAAGTTTAACAAAACCATATCTAAATAATTATTGTAACAAGTATTTTGTATTTAAAAGTAAAATGTTATAATATATATGCCGCCTGGACTACTAATACTTGTTAGTAATTAAGTTACTACAAGTGTTAGTAATTAAAATTAAAAGTAATTAAATTACTGTCAGTGTTAGTAATTAAATTACTAACAACTACCGAAAATATGTTGTTGCTATGTTATGCAAAGTAAGGTATCCATAGTAACCAAAAAAAGTTAACCTCATAAGAATTCTGAATCTCATTTTAATACATACCCCCAATATTGTGTATTTAGCGCAAGTAAAATACTGTTAAAACAACGTTAATGTAAAAATGAGTTGTTGCTATGCAAAATTTAGTACCATAGCAACCAAGTTAAAACATACATAAAATCTGAACGGGGATTTAAGGGGACGAGCAATCAATTAAAACTCGATTGAAGCATCATATAGCTCAAATAAATATAAGACAACACATGGCAAATTGTGGTAATTATTAGTTATTGTGCGGCAAAAAATAAGTTTCTTAAGAAATTTTTTTTTTTAATCTGTGATTTTCAAAGTATAACTGAGATAACATGCTATAACAAATTTATTTCACACATTGGTTTTTCTTATCTCTAAATACTCTAGAATAACATGTACTAATTTTTTGTTTCAAAAACGTAGATGTAATTGAAATATAACACAACGTTGATGTCACCGTTAATTACTTATTTATAATTTTTATTTTTTTTTATTTTATCTCAATATTCAAATGCTAAGAGTCCTGGTAACTAAGGGATTTAATATAAATAAATTATCAATAGATTTCTCCTAATATATGTAGATACTAAAATTAAATAGGTTTTCAAGATTAGACAACTAAAATTTTTCCCATTTTGTCCACCTACTGGCCCACTGTGCATCGGAGACATTTCTCGCTAGACTCCGCCGCTTTTGGATATTTTCCATATTTCATCTTAGCAACTTTTATCAGTTAGATCTTTTATTCTGATTTTCTATTTTTTTGCACCCAACGTGTTTTCTGATTCCAAATGCCTTATTTAAATTACTTTTATGTTCAGCGAATCTTTTGGAACCGGAGTATTCATTTTTAACTTCTAATCGTCATATATAACCATTAAATGTTTTTCAAATGGTTTTTTGATGTTTTTAGTGAGTTACAAAAAGTAAGGGAAATATTTATGCTGGTTTATAAACTTTAAAGAAAACTGAATAATGGATTGCCTCATCTTTCCAACAAAGACCGTGAGTTAAAAACCTAAAGCTCTTACCTTACAAATCAAAATAAGTTAACTTTTCTTTTTGGGTAATGAATAATAAAGAAAATTATTTTTCTAAAATAATCAGCACAAATCTGGTATTTGTAAGTATTAAATAAGACTAAGATTTGCATTTATTATGTTATCGCTAAGAAGCGAATTAAAAGTCACAATAAAACTAGGTATTTTTTCATTAAATAAACGAAACATTCCAAAAAACAGGTTTGTTTAGCATTGCAAGTAAAAACATAAATTAAATCCGTTATAATAATTTAGGATAATGATTATAACCATTGTCCATTATAATAATTGAGGATAATGATTATAAC
This sequence comes from Hydra vulgaris, assembly GCF_038396675.1. Classification (NCBI taxonomy): domain Eukaryota; kingdom Metazoa; phylum Cnidaria; class Hydrozoa; order Anthoathecata; family Hydridae; genus Hydra; species Hydra vulgaris. The sequence goes on along the minus strand of NC_088921.1, from coordinate 5,700,254 downwards.
CAAATTTCTTTAATCCTCTTTGTCTCCAGAGAAGAATAAAGAAATTCGCCTTATGTTCCTGTTGTCTCATACTGCCCTGAATCACCCTACTTCAGAATTTGTCTCGCCGAAACAGTTGTTCCTCTAATTAAAATTCATTAGATAATTAGCGGGGGACGTAAACAGATTTAAGATTACGTCATCGCTTTATAATAATTTGCCAAAAAATAAAAACACTTATTGTTAAACATGCTAAGTTTGAAAATATATTGCGTAACATAACAAGAGGTAAAGAAATCTATAATTTTTAATTTTTTATAAAAAAGGCACAAAAGGTTAAAATTTCAATAGTTCGCTGCCAACTACGAGTATACTCGTAGTTAGCGGGACTTTGATATTTGCCAACTACGAGAATACTCGTAGTAAGCCGGCGTCATGAGTTTGCCAACTACGAGTAAATTCGTAGCTATTCAAACTTATTTCAAATAATATTTGTGCATGACTGGCTTTGTCTATTCACTTTTTTTTTTTTCTTAGCTTCACATTTGATTTCAGAAAGTATTACATTTAAGTTTTTATTTTAAAAATCCAAGGAACCTAATTTAAATGCGGATAAAGACAGAAATAGCTTAAAACAGATAAAAGTAAAATATTGATAATGCTTTAATTTTATTTCATGAAAGTTAAAGTGTAAACCTATTCTTTTGAATGATACATTCTGAAACATTCGCCAATACATAACGGAGGTCTATTTTCACAAACAGCACATTCATATCGTGTTTCTTTACGTTTTATTTTAGAGCAGACTCGACATGGTTTTGTTGGAAATTTTTTTTTTTCATTTAGTGGTATTGAAGACAAGTAGTGGAAGCTATTACTGATGATTCGAGGCACAATTTCATTCAAACTTTCACCCAATAAATCCGTAACAATTAATTCTCTAAACTTAAGCAAGGAAATTGTTTTATCTAGTCCATATTCGCTGTTTAGACAGTAAGCATTAAACAAAAAGTATCAAAGAGATGAAATGCTACTTTTTTATACCATCTAATTGTCTTTCTTAGGCAATCATAATATGATACCATTTGTTCCGCCCTATCTACTCTTGATATACATCGATTGTAATCTTCTTCTCTCCTCTCCTGTTTGTCACTTCAATCATTTGCAACAAACGCAAGTTGCTAATCATTAGCATGTCTCTTTTGTCTTTCCATTTAGCAACCACTACACGCTCTCTGCTTCTGCCTATAACGTCTCCCTGTTTCAGTTTTGCTTTTGTACATTCTTTTGGATTTGAATTTCGGTCAGTTCTTAAAGTACCACAAATGTATGTTTTTTGATATATCATGTGCTTTGTTAACTCAAAGAAATTGTAAAAGTTATTGGTGTACGGATGACAATCTTTTCCCAGAAATTTTTCCATTAAATCTAAAACAATAGCTCCAGTTTGACCCAGCAAATGTTTACCGAGAGTAGTCTCGCCATAGTAGATTTTTACTTTTAGTACAATACCATCTGATTCGCAAAGCTCATAGAACTTGATACCATACTTATGTCTTATTTTTCACATACTGCCTGAATACAAGACGTCCCTTCCAAAGCATCATTGACTCATTGATTGATATATATTTTTATTAGGACAGTAGATGTTATCCATTGTATTATTTAAGTGATCGAGAAGTCCAATAATTTAAATAAAAGTCTAATGAAATCTAATGGTTTCTTGCTCTCCATGTTTATCTTCAAACCAATATATTTTAGCTTCTAGTCTAAAAAACACAACAATTTAGAATTAAGAAAACAAAATATAAATTACCTTTTTTACTCATGATAGCCCTTAATGTGCAAGTGCATGTGCAAAAAAATTGAAACTTGTTTGATGCAATATTATTTATAATAATATTGCATCAAATAAGCTTATTTGATGCAATATTATTTATAATAATATTGCATCAAATAAGCTACCTTTTCAAGATGTAATTGAGAACTTGAAAGTTGTAATTAAGAAAAGTAAGATGCGATTGAGAAATACAACATGTAATTTAGAAGTCACAATATGTAATTAAGAAACGCAATTTCTTAAAAAAAAGAAATTTTAAAATGTAATTGAGAAACCCAACTTGTAAATAAGAAATCGCAATATGTAATTTGAAAAACAAAAGTTGTAATTAAGAAATCGTAATATATACATGAGAATACATTATTTGTAATTGCGAATTCAATGTAAGCTTAAAGGTCATTATAAAAGATTTTCTTGGACATGCATTTTAATTAGCAACCAGACAATCTCTAATGGCCTTATTATAAAAGGACAAAAATTGACTTCGACAAAGCACTAATTGCAACAATTTTAATTACAACTATCAAAAATGAATTGTCTATAAAAAATGTTTGTCTTTCTAGACAATCATTTTAAAAACGGACACTAAATGAACAATCTCGATTTTTTAATGAGGTATAGAAGATCTATTTAATATATAATTTGGACTTATAACGAGTAATTAAATTTTCACTGCAGCATCGTTTCAAAAACTGAAAACGAGCACAAAATTAAAAATACAATTTTTCTAACAGAAGTTCATTTTTTAATTTTTTGTCCAGCGTGTGCTGTTGATTAAAAAGTTAATGTCTATTTAAAAACCTCAAAATGGACTATTTTGTGCTCAATTGAAGTTCATTAATTACTCAGTTCAGTTGTTTTTCATGTGCGTGAAAATTTATTTTTAAAATGCCCTCTCCAGTTTGGGATTACTTCAAAAAAGTTGAAGGTAAGTTTATCATTTAAAAAATTTTCCTTAGTCACTAAAATCTTTATCACCTTCAATAAAATTATTTTAAAAATATGTGATCAAGGAGTTGTCCTTTATATTTTATTGGCAAAAATCAATATTTCTGGTTTTATGAAATCAAGTAAATTTAGACAAAATCATAGACACCAAATAGACAAAAAATTATGCTTTGTAGACTTATGAAGTGAAAATTATTTATTAACTGAGCAATCTTAGGACACCATCAAAAATTTGATAGACACAACAAGGACAAAAAATTAAACATTTGTTGTGTCCATTACAACATACAGAATTGTCTATGTCTGTGTTGTAAGTCTATCCATAGACTAGTCTGGTTACTAATTTTAATAAGTTAATAATATCAAATTTAGCATTTGTAAACACCAGCAAACAGTAATAAAGTAATGGAATTGAAAGATCGTTGTGTTATTTTTGTTGTGTTATTTTTGTTGTGTTATTTGTCAATACACTATGAATAGGAGACTAATTAAATTGAATCCGTGCATTTATTTCACTAAATTTGTTTACATCCACTTTTGAAACAACCAGAACCACCTTCTCCAACTTGTAGACATGAAATACATTCAACCGAATAAGCTGAAAGAAAATATTATGTTTTATCTTCAATGATAGAAGAAAAATAATTGAATGTGCTAAGCGAAACGACGATTGCGTGACTCTGGCGTAAACTTTAGGTGTCAAATATAAGACAGAATACAATTGGGTACGCAGCGGAAATAAAATTTTATTGGAAGAGTTGGTTTTAAACCAAAAAAATTAACCGATGATCAAATCGAAGAAACACTAACATAGATTGAAAGTGACTGTCAGCTGACATTGGTGGCCATTAAAATATGGATATTAAGACAACTTAATATTAGCGTCAGCACAACCACAATTGCCAATTACCTCGAAGGCAGACCATTTTCATTTAAAAAAGTGCACAAGGAGTCTACTACAATGTTTAGTAATGAAAACAAACAAAAAAGAGTTGAATATGTTAGGAACATTAACGAACACATCACAAATGGTCATTAGGGTGTCCCAAAAATATATCATAAATCGAATTTTAATGTGCGGAATACTACATTTAGCATAATTTTATCCATAAAGAAAAACAAAAAAAAATTAAGTTTTTAGCTCAAGCGGAAGGTTATTTAGGTGAATTCACTTTTATATAATAATTTATAATAAATAACTTTTGATTTAAAATTGATTTTTATCCGAGTCAATTTTTATTTATGTTTCGACAAAAGCATGACCAACAATAAAAACTAATGATGCGTAAATTTAACTCAAGCCAATATATAATTAAAGTTGAAATCAAGTAAAAAAGTTGTTTTCAACCAAGAAATTCGTCTAAAACACAGGTTTGAACTTGTATATAAAACTTATTTACCAGTTTCACTATTTTTTCATTATTTTTTGTATATATTATAGAATATACTATAATCTATAGTTGTATACTACAAATGCGTCTAATGAGGATTTTTTAAATAAAATAAGTTTTAGAAAATGTCTCTAAACATATATTATCACGTTAATTCACTGAGAACAGATATTGATGATGCACCAAAGCTACAAGGAAGAGGAGACAATTTTATTTGCTAGGGTTTCCTTTACAGAGTTTTGCCCCTAATAGACATCCAACAAATGGAGAAATGCTCAGAAGGTATTACTGGCTTAATCTCGAAAAAAGCATAAGGTAAATCTAAAAGTAATTAACAAAAGCATTACATTTTTTACACGTTTAATGTTAACTTTTTAATGTTTTTTTTTTTTTTAAACTTTTTAGCACCACACAGATCAACATCAAAATTGGTTGTCCAGTTGCTTCCGGGAAGACGTATTTAAGATGCTCCAGGTTTGCTGATGTAGTGTGCAGAGAGAATACTAAGCAGATAGTTACTGGTGTCTGTATTCTGAGAGAGCTTGTCAATTTATGGGAGCAGGCTGGGTTTAATAATGTTTTCATTGTGACGGAGCAAACTATCAAGACCAAAGTCACCAAAAATGTCAAGGAATACCACACTTTAAAAATGCTAAAAACACTCGAACTACCAGAGGGTAGCTACAAAGAGAAGGTGAACACTTTTTTGAAAGAGAGAAGTGCTCTTTTCTCTATTAATAAAACAAACATATTTGATTTAATAAAAAGTGATAAAAATAGGGATGATGAGGCTAAGAAGGAAAACATAAAATTCTTGAGGCTTTGTCTGAGAGGGGATATGGTCAAATTCGGGAACATGGACAATAAATTTTGTGAAAATGCTCACAGGGCACAAGAAAAAATAATTAAGATGTCTGAAAAAATCCAAAGACATAGAGATAAAAATAAGAAAAAGGAGATTAGCTATTTAGAAAGTGACTTTTTAAGCACAGTTAGTGACAATCAAACTAAGTGCGACGAACTATATTTACCTCCAGCTAAAGTCCAGAAAAAACAGAAAAGGTTTCAGAGTGACATCAAAGTTTGCCTTCAGTTAAGTATGGAAAATATTCTAAACAATTGGATTCCAATTATGACCAGATTTGGAATTGGAGTCAGGCCGGGTATGTGTCTTTTGTCTTCTCTTTACAAGGTTGGTGGAGTTAATATTGATAATATCTCGATATCAAGATCAACTCTAAACAGGAAAACTCATAATGTTGTGGAGTCTGAGGCACAGATAATTAGAGAGGAAAACATTGATAAAATAAGAGGTTTAAAAGTTGTGGTACATTTCGATACCAAGATTTTGAAGAGATACGATTGGGAAAAAGGAATTTCTAAATATAATAGAATTTCTATCAGCAATAGAATTTCTATTATATTTAATTTCTATTAAAAAATAGGATAGAATTGCTATCAGCGCATCTTCACCAGAGTCTGGTCCACTAGACTTTCTTCTTGGCATCTTAAAAATCGAAAGCTCCAAGGGAAGTGATCAAGCCGATGCAATTCAAACAATGCTTGAATACTATGAAATGTCGGATCAGATTATTGGATTGTGTTCTGACACAACATCCAGTAACACTGGTAAAAATAAAGGTGCTGTAAGTATTATTATTTCCTATGCTCTTAAAAGACCGGTTCTCTGGTTAATGTGCAGACATCACATTTATGAAAGACACGTGGCTCATGTGATGAAAGAAATATTTGGTCCTACAAGTAGTCCCAGCAAAAAACTTTATGTAATTCTCCAAAAGCTATGGCCGCAGATTTACGAAGATGTAAACAAACTTGAGAGAATTGTAAAGTTTGACTGGTCTCAAGATGCTTTCAGGCCCGGCTCATTACTGTTAAAACTTGCCTTGGATACTAAAAAGTTTTGTATTACAGCTCTTCATAAGAATACTTTTCAGAGAGGTGATTACAAGCATCTTTGTGAGCTTATGGCATTTTTTCTAGGAGCTGAGTTATCGAACTTTTCATTTAAACAGCCTGGAGCTCATCATGTAGGAAGGTTTATGGCTGACTGTATATATTTACTGGTTATTCAGATGACTCAAAAGTACCACCCTGCTGATTCCGAAACAGTTGGAAAAAATACAATAAATCATCTGAAAGTCGCAACCAACTACATAGTATTTTTTCATGGACTCTTCTTTCCATAAAGCCCTAATGCTTCTCAAGCACCTTCAAATGATTTAATGGCGTTCGATATTGCTTTTCAGTTACAAACAGTAGACGAGTTTAAAGAATTTGCAGCAATAGGAAAGGTTCTTTACCAAAGTCTTAAGCGTCACACTTGGTATCTGTCTCCGCAACAAGTCATTTTTGTTCTTGCTGATAAGGATCTGAAAACTGAAGTTAAGACCAACATGTTAAACAAACAGCTTTCTTATGACATCCCGGAATTAAAAGGTCTGATTAAAAAGAGACCTGAAACTAAGGTTGAAATTATTCCTTCATCAAAATTAGAAGACTTTGTCAACGAGCAGTCCTACCTTTTGTTCTTGCTATTGGAGATCTCCAAGAAGGAAATTCTGCTATAGAAAGAAAAAGGCATCAATACATGTGAAAATGAGGAAGTTTCCCAGTCTTTTACTTACTTTTCAAAGTGTGTAAGAGCACTTGCAGTTGTAGATGACCGTGCAGAACGCCACATTAAGTTAATTCAAGATTTCATAGAGAGAACGCACAATGAAGACAGGCTTCAGGATACTCTCCAGGTATTTTCTTCAATAATACGAAATATAAATGTGATTTTTAGTTGTTATTAATAATAATGGTTGTTAATGTATATGTAGTACTTTTTATAAATTTATGTATTTGTAATTTAGGTACTTCAGAAGAGCCGTAAAAAGGTTTCAAAGAACGCTACAAAGAAAGATTTAAATATTTAGTTAAATATTATTTGTATTGATAATAATGGTTTATGTTATTTTACATTATGTTATATTATTTTTTGATGTTTGAAAAAAGTGATTTTTTGATGTTGAAAAGGTCAAACTATTATATCTCATAGTTTTCGAACGTTAAAAGATTTTTGTGTCAATTTTAAATTTTATCGACAAATATAGATTTAATTGAGAATAGTAAAAAAATTACGTATCACCTTGTTGCTCTTACGTTTAGGGCAGTTGTAGCTAAAACTTTAGGGCTTTTTGTTCCCAGGATCCAATCATTGTAATTTTTTGCAAAGCATCCTTATTTAACATAAGTATAAACATATTTGTTTGGAGTTTGTTCTATGTCTGAAAATTAAATTCAAACGTTAAAAAATGCTATATCTGCGCATGCGCCTGCATTCTAAAAATTATTTGCAGTTCATTTTGTTGCATTTAAAACAAATTTCTCCTTAAAATTAATGATTTATTTTGCAAAAAAATTTACTTAAAAAGTTTACGACAAGCATATTTGTTTGTTTAACACGCAACAATTTTTTTGTTTGCTTAGGTAACAATTGTAATCGGAATAATATGAACTAAGTTATTATTAAGTCAAGTTTTACTTAATAAATTAAAAGTGAATTCACCTAAATAACCTTCCGCTTGAGCTAAAAACTTAATTTTTTTTTTGTTTTTCTTTATGGATAAAATTATGCTAAATGTAGTATTCCGCACATTAAAATTCGATTTATGATATATTTTTGGGACACCCTAATGGTCATCAGATAGTTTGATTGGATGAAACAAATTTTAATCTTTTTTGTAGAAAAACGCAAGAACGTGCCAAACAGGGGAGAAGAGCAATAATGAAAATACCTTCTTCAAAAGATGCAAACATACATTTGATTGCAGCTATATCAACAACAAATGTCGTCATGATGGAAACTCGCAGAGGATCATTTAAAGCAGATTCTTGTAACGAGCGGATGTTGGCTTTGTTTAACCTGTGGGTTACATCCGGGAATCGTTTAGAGGATTTGGTCGTCGTAACAGACAATGGTCTATGTCATGCTCGTTTGGAATGGGTATCTGAAAATTCACTGGCTCAGTTGTTACGATTAGGACCCTACAGCCTAATGTTAAACCCAGTGGAAGCTATCTGGTCCAAAATAAAAATAAACGTTAAAAATGTTATTCGCATTCCATCTGTATTCGGTGCTGGGATTATGGAACAACGAATGCAGTATTTAGAAAGAATTGTTACTGCGGCAAAAAATACAATAATGGTAGGTGATTGTACACGCGCTGTACAACATGCGACTACGCAGTACGCAACGATTTTAAATATGGAAGACCTTAAATTACAAAGTATATTAAGACTAATATTTTTTTTTTTTACAACTTCAATAAATATACACATCGTTACGTTACAACTACATGACATAAGATAATGCAACGTAAAAAATAAAAAATATATGTATAACATAATATTACCACGTATAACATATCATAGAAAAAGTAGTTTAACAAATATAAATAAGTATAACGTAAAATAATAGTGTTTCTTATCATAAAAACTATCAGTATTTTTTAAAAACAATAAAAAAAAAAGAAGAAAAAAAAAAGAAGAAAAAAAAAAAGATGAGACAAGAAATTTGTTGTTACTTCAGATATATACATGTTGTTGTAAAGGAAAACTCGTAGAAGTCTAAGAAGACTTATCATCGAGTACCTCTTTAAATGGTTAACTAAAGTCTATTTTATATTTATATATAGTCAAAAGTGGTTAAACAGTATACAGTCAGTGGTACACAGTCAGTATACAGTCAGTGATACACATAAATATTTTAGTATAAGCTCCAATAATCTGATCCGACATTTCATAGTATTCAAGCATTGTTTGAATTGCAATGGCTTGATCACTTCCCTTGGAGCTTGAATAGTAATTTTTCTTCGAACTTTTTTTTATTTTTTCAAATAAATTTTTGTATTGTTTGTAAGTATTTAGAATTTTTTCATTTCTATTTTTTAAATACTTGATATAAAATTTTTTTTTTTTTTATGAAGATTTTTTTATACCTCTGGTAATCCATGGACATTGTAAGTATTTTATTTTTAATTTCTTGTTCTATAATTGGGAAGTGATTGTCATAGTGCTTTAAGAATATTTCTTTAAATTCATTATATGCGGAGTTGGTATGCCCAAAGTTGCATTCTTGGTAAATCCTATCCCGCCTTACTGCAGATAGTGAGTCTTTAAACTGTTGAGTAGTAAAATTAATAATTTTTCGTTTATAGACTTTGATCTTAGAGTTATTATTTTTTGTATCTTGAAAAAAGGAAAAGTAAATCGGAAAGTGATCGGATATATCCGTTTTGATTACACCTGCTTTTAATAAAGAATCATATAATGAATTAGTTAATATGTTGTCTATTGCAGTGATTGAATTAAATGTTACCCGGGTTGGTTGGTTTATTATAGGAAAGATGTAGTGTTGAAACATATCGTCAAAAAAAGTTTTGTACCAGCATCTTCATCGTACTGTAGACAGTTTATATTTATGTCTCCAATACAGAATAATATTTTGTGCTCTTTGTTATTTTTTAGATATACTTGTTTTAGGTGATTTGAAAAGTTTTTTATATCAACTTCAGGTGGTCTGTAACAGGTGGACACCAGTATATTTTTTAATTTTTTGTTTATTATTTCAATTGTAAAGACCTCACCATCGGCATCAGAAACCGAAAGATCGTCTCTAATTTTAGTAGTCAGATTATTTTGAATATATGTTATAATTCCACCTTCTCGTTTTTGAACTTTTCGCTCATAAAATATTAGTTTGTAGTTCGGAATTATTAGGTTTGCATTTATTCTGGATGATTCGCTAGAACACCAAGTTTCTGTTTAGCAAATCATACTGAGCAAATAGTTACATTCTATGAGAAAATGTTTTAGCTTGTCAATATTGTTAACTGTACGTCCTATATTTATGTGTATCACCGTTAAGTTACTGCTTAATGATTTTAATTCATTTTTAAAAGTTCCTAATTCAAAAAACCGCGAGTTAAAATTATTTTCATTAAAAAAATGCATATCTGGATCATAAGAGTTATTAAGTAAAAAGTTATTAGCCGATTTAAAAACATTAAAGTGTTGCGTTTCGTAATATATTGTTTGTTTAGCCTTTAGTTAAACGAACTAACATTGTTTCGATCGCTTAAACTTACGTAAAACTTTTTCTTAATTATACGCAAAAATTTTATTATTTTCTAAATTACCGACAAAAAATTTTATTAAATTTAATTTTTGCGTATTTTTATTACCTTGGTTGTGAAAATTTTTAACTTCTTCCCAAAGTTTCTTTCTCTCTTTCATCGTCTCTTTAGCAAAGTCTTAATTTATATATATTCCACTTCCTTTAAGGTTTTTAAGTGAGCTTAAATTTTTAATTTTATCTTGGTAGTTTAAAAGTTTCACTACGATAGTTCTTGGTGTTTTGTCTTCTTTACACGACCCAACTCGATGCGCTCGTTCCACAATAATTTCAGTTGAAACTTTAAGGTTGTTTGTAAATATTTTTTTCACAGCTTTTTCACAACCACTCCAACTTTCTCCTGATGGATCTTTTAGACCATCGACTCTAATGTTGTTTCGACGAGAGCGGTTTTCTAAGTCAGTATTTTTCTTGTTTATATTTTTAATTTCAAGATCATATTTCTTCCTTATTTCTTTTAATTCTTCCTTTATTTTTTCTTCTTGAAAATTGAGACTTTCTTTCACATCGTTTTTATATTTCGCATATTTACTTTGTTTAGGGGAACATGGGGTAAGATGACGAATGGGGCAAGATGACGACCTACAGTTATCTCTTAAGCAAAACTAAATATAACAGTTGACTTTAGCTGAAAGGGAATTAGATTAATTTTACTAGATTTATCAATGGTTTCTTTTTAAATATTATTTTTGTGACGAAAGTTAAGTATTAAAAAAGTTTTTCCGACATTGAGAAAAAAACTTTTTATCCTCGTTTTACTTGATTTATTACATCGCTACATCATCAGCTAAAGGTAAGCGAGAAATTTTTATTTAATTTGATGAAACTGGAAGCCATACAAGAAGTAATAGGCAATGATAATTTGATTATGTACTGATTCTGATTCATTTTAAAGATTGTATTAGCCTGGGGCAAGATGACCGGGGCAAGATGGCTTGTCCGTAATCTATATTAAACGGAAGTTTACTTGTACTGTTTGCTATTCTTGTATTGTTCAGTCATAATATAAAACTATTGTCAAACAAATACAATATTTGTTTGACAATAGTTTTATTTTGTTCCGTTGGAGTTTGCTACAAACTGATTACTAGGTTGTTACTATTTTTTTTTTGCATTGACCAATATAAATCTATAATTTATTAGTTTTAAAAGTTACACCTTTATTTGTATTACTTTTTTAATAAAAAAGAATTTGTGATGATGGTTTTTGAGGCGTTTATAGCTTTATAGAGTTTTCTTTTCTTAAAGTTTTAAACTTTGTTAACTCAAATCGTCATCTTGCCCCGTATGCGGTGCAAGATGACGATTTGAGTTAACATCGTTTATTGAGATTTTTCTTAGCTATTTTCTACTTTTAGAGTGGTTTTTTGATACATCAGTGATGCGGAATGATTTTTTATCACTTTTAAATCAAGTTTTAATTTTTAAGAAAGATATTAACTAAGATACAGGCGTTTTTCGAAACGTTCGTCATCTTGCCCCATGTTCCCCTACATTTAATTCATTTTCTATTTTGTCGAGTCTATCAGTAATTATTTTTACATTTCCACTCACTATTTGTGTGAAGTTCTTTTCTTGGTCTTTTAATAACCTTTCTGTTTCTTTAAGCAAAGCTCTTTTTTGTTCTTCAAACTTGTTTGTAATAACTTTTTCGATATTTTTGATCGTTATTTCCGTTTAATAATTAATATTTTTAATTAATATTGAAGAGCAGCCAAAAACACGTGCGTTCACGGCAAAAACTATTTAAAAAAAAAGGTTATTATTATTATTACTATTTATCATTATTATTATTGTTACTATTATTGTTATTACTATTTATTGTACCGCAACAAGCTATAGCATGTGTAACCAACTCTGGTTTTGGCGGCCTACATAAAAATTTACAAATTATTTTTTAAATAAGTTAATTAAATGGGAATAAAGCCAATTTCATCGTTAATCAGCTTGAAGGTTTTCAGATTCGAAAAATTTGTCCAATCTTGCTTTGGAACTATTTACAGTTGTGGCACTGACTATGTTATTAGACAATTTATTCCAAGTGTTCACCACACGATTTGTAAAAAACTGATGACGCTCTGATGACGTTGTTCATTGTTTTTTATTAACTCTCTAACTAGCTTAAAGTTATGACGTCACGTTTGATTTTGATTTAAATTTCCTGTACGAGAGCGAATTAACGGTGCACCAATTTACAATATCGAAGCAATTTATTTATTTTAAAACACTGTATTACGTCACCTCGAACTCTACGGTCTACAAGAGATTGAATACCCAAAATTTTTAATCTTTTTTTGTAATCCTTACAAATAAGACTACAAATTTCAAAATACAAAGAACTTTGTATTCTTTATACTTTTCCCAATTACAACTTTCATCTACTAAATTACATCTTACGTTTCTAAATTACATCTTTCAAGTTTTAAATTACATCTTACCTTTCTTAATTACAACTTTCAAGTTCTCAATTACATCTTGAAAAGGTGTATCGTAAAACTTTATATAAATTATAATTTATTTTTTTTAAACTTTCTTAAGTTCACTCTTAGTAATAGAAACACAGTAAATAAATAGTTTAACTAAGTTTTATTTCAAAAAAACCAATAAAATTAGATCCATTTAAAATTTTCTTTTCAAAAAATTGTAAATAGTTTTAATTTTATTGGTTTACTTAATACTGAATTTTTTAAAAAATATTTTCAACAACGACTAGATTAGTAAAATAGGCAAGGAGTATTATTTTACTTCTGCATGTTAAACAGAACCATGACTAGGTTATGTTTAACCTACCTAATTTTATTTTTTAGTTTAACCGAGTGGAAAATTTTAAAGATTTTTGGGCCATTATGATTGGTTTTTTTTTTCAAGCCACTTGCCGCGACACTGATTTCAAATAACACGAAAGGAAGAAAAAACACAAGCCAAGTGTTTTCTCTAAAAACCTTGACAAACCAAGTGACTTGGTTTGCTTAGATTTTGGTTTGTTTGTTTATTACAAAATGAAAATTTTAAATCTTTAAATTCAACATTTTATAAATAACATTTTTAATAAAAAATACATCTTGACATCAATTGCAAGTTATAAAAAATTAAAATATTAAATTTGTTTAAAACAAATTTATATTAAAATGTATATATATATATATATATATATATATATATATATATATATATATATATATATACTATTTTTTTTTTTTTTTTTTTTTTTGCTGTTTAACAATAGATAATCAACATATATATACAAGAAAAAATAAAATAATGTCCGCAGAAACAAAGAAGGCAGTAAAATCTAGTCAACAAGCACCGTTTTTGTATAAACAATAAAAAATAAAAACTTGTTCTTTTTTACAATGATTTTTATAAAATAAAGAGTTAAACAGACAGGGACTCAAAGAAGATGAAAATGACAATACGTCATCGCAATCTTTTCATAGAGCCCCTTTATATATTTTGAATAGAATATAGATATTAAATTAAAAACCCTAATGGGCATAAAACTGCTGCGCTAATCAGTAAATCAAAAAAGATCAAATAAAATAAATACTAAAATAATTATAATTACTTGGTAATCCCTTTAAGCACAAATGATTCTCAAATTTTAAAAATTTCCTTTTTTATTAAAAACTTAAATGAACTTAATGACTTTGTCATACATTTGAATCCTTTTTGATAACTATTCCATATATTTGGTCCTCGATATGCAATGCTATATTCAGCATGTTTATTAAAGTTTTGAGGCAGTTTATATGAGTTACTAATATTTGTTCTTAGATAATAGTTTTCATTTATGTTTATTTCAAACTTGTTATTAAAGTTTGCAGGAGAGAGATTATTACTGAATCGACACATAAAAATTAATTGCTGATAGATATTTATTTTATAAACATCAATCATTTTCAATTTAGGTTTGGCGTGTTCACGCTTGTTTTTAGAGTAAATGATTCGGCTAGCATGTTTTTGTAGAATATAAATTTTTTTTAAGTTTTAATGGTTGCGTACTGCCCCATGTTATGTTTGCATAGCTAATGAAGCAATAAATTAGTCCAAATTATATTAGTTTGCGACTTTGTTTATTGATATATGAGCGAACTCGATACATCATACCAATTATATTAGTGATTTTAGATTGAATATATCTTATTTGAGGAAGCCAGGATAAATTCTCATCAACAAAAACTCCTAAGAATCTAATACTGACTTGTTATTTAATTAAGTTATCATATAAGATAAGGCCAGGCAACTTAAGAGGAAGGTTTTCTTCTTGTGTTTTTTTATGGAATAATATATAGTTTGTTTTCTCTGAGTAAAGCGAGATCTTGTATATATATATATATATATATATATATATATATATATATATATATATATATATATATATATATATATATATATATATATATATATATATATATATATATATATATATATATATATATATATATATATATATATATATATATATATATATGTATATATATATATATATATATATATATATATATATATATATATATATATATATATATATATATATATATATATATATAAATATATCTTTGTTCATTTATTTATTTGTTAAAATATAAAATACAATTTATCATATTTGTTAATTACACTATATTTATTGTATTTTTTATAGTATGATTAGGTTTAAAATTAAAATATTTTCAAAAAGATATTTTAAAAACAAGAGTCAATGCATACCAAGAAAAACTAGTTTTTTTATTTTAGTTAAAGCTCGCCTTTTCCGTTTGGTTGTAGGCCAAAAAGTTAGCATGTGCCGCAATCTACAGACTTGATAATTTATTCAAGCGCGTTTTGTTTCTAAGAGTTTCAGTACATTGATTTTTTTTGTTTGCGTAAAAGATCGATTATGTGAACAAACAAAAAAGTCAATGACGCCATGTACTGAAACTCTCAGAAATAAAACGTGCTTGAATAAATCAAATCATCAAGTCTGTAGATTGCGGCATATATTATGCTGTGTTTTTTTATCAAAATATTTGCTAAGCAAAATTAATTCTTAGTAATTAAACTTAAATAACATTGTTTTACCAATGAATTAAATGTAATTTTATTAAAATAAGTTTTTTATATTTTCATAAGAATGATTTATAAAGATGATTTGAGCTTCATGGTTTCATGTTTAACAGCGTAAAAAGTTAAAAAAGGTTGTGCCTTTTATATATTCAATATCTTTATGTTTGATGCAAATTTTTTTTTTGTTGTTGTTATTAAAAAAAATTTGCATCGTAATTATGTTACAAAGAATTTTGTATTAAAAATATCACATTTTTAAACAAGTTATTTTCAAAGAACTCTTGACATCATGAATCATCATGAATATTATTGGTAAATAACATTCATATTTTTATATAGTTAAAACTTGAAAAATACTGATATTTATTCATATAAAATACAAAAAAACTTAGCTAATCCTACTATTCTGGATGCAGTTGTAAATAATATAAACTTAACTGCAAATCATAACCTGTCTAATTTCATAAAGCATCTTTGATGAGCGTATATATGCAAAAACTCTAACATTTATTTTGAAGAGAATAACAAACAATGGATACAAAATGAGCCAATATCAGTTTAATTTGCAATTGATAATGAGAAAATTCTGCTTCCATTGATATAGAAAACTCTGCTCTTATCCAACTGTAGTATCTGGCAGACCTCAGGCGAATTTTGATTCTTTAAGTAGAAAAACAAAAAAATGAAGATTGACGCAATTAGTTGCATCATATTCATCTTAAGAACTATTGTTTGCATCAGGGCAGTGCTTGCACCAAGATAGTAAAGAAAAAGAAGCTAAAGCTGTTTTATAATTATCTGAATATATGAGTTGAAAACTATTACAGGCCATTTTTTAACACCTAATTACTCAAAAACTCACCACACTACTTCTCTTGGTACTTTGTCAAAAACTTTTTAAAGGTCTACAAATTACATTCACAGGTTTTCTTTGCTTTTCTAATGACATTCTTGCCTTAGCTTGTCTTACAAGAAATATAGCTTCTATTGTTCTCTATTTCTTGGCTTAAAATTACCTAACTGCATATAATGGTATATTCACTAGTTCCATGGGCGCCTGCAAGATTTTTTGATGTTTCAGATAGGACACTTTCACACATTGTGCAAACTCCAAACTTAGGTATGTTCATACCTATGCTAAATGAGAAAGTCTTGCAAAAACTTGGGTCGGCGGAGGCCTGGGAACAAAAAAACCCCTAAAATATTTCCACCTCTGCCCAAAAGTGAGGGTACTAATGTTATAAATTTTTCAACTTAACTATCTTAAACTAAATTGAAATTTATTGACAGATTTTTAATTTTGTAGAATAATATTGTAAATTAGAATGCGAATTTCTAAATCCCTCAAAATGAGGGGTTGTGAACTTTGCATGGTCATAACTTTTGTAATTTACAATATTTTTCTACGAAATTTAAAATCTGTCGATAAATTTAAATTTAGTTTACGATAGTAAAGTAGAAAAGTTTACTACATTAGCATCTTAACGTTTGAGCAGAGTGGGACAAATGGTTTAGGGCTTTTTTGTTACCAGGCCTCCGCCATCCTAAGTTTTTGCAAGGCTTCCTCATTTAGCATAGGTATAAACATAATGAAGTTTAGAGTTTGCACAATGTGCGAAAATGTCCTATCTGAAACATCAAAAAATCATGCAAGCGCTCATGACTGCTTCCTATTTTGTCAGTAATAATTCTTTTTTAAATTTCCTTACTTTTTCAAGCAATTTTATTTTTCTGTTTAAACCATATTCTTTACCTCCTTTGTAAATCTTTACTCTTCAACTTTTCTTCTGATCATTTGAAATTTTACCTTTATAAGTGCTTCAATTGTAAGTTTTTTTTTTAACTTTTTTATCCAGCTCTTTAACAACCTAAACATCTTTCAATCTCTTTAACAGTCCTAATATACTTTTTCAACAACATTTCCTATTTTCATAAACATTTGTTTTCCGCTCAGAACATTTTTTTCCTCTGAACCTTTTTTGTATATGGCTTGTTTTTTGTTTTGTGAAACTAAGTATTTTTATTGTGACGCCATTACTAGGAAGATTAACATCCTAGGCTAAAAGCTCCTCTTGCCCTTATCTCACTAAACTGAGATTTTTATTTCAAAATATTCCATTATTCGGGTGAGTTGCCTTCACCATTACTAAAGAGCCTTATTTGCCCTAAAATATTTTTCTTTTAAGATCAGTTATAATCATGACATTATATAAGTAGACATCTCCTTTTAGTAAGCATTGTAGTGCTCACTAAAAGGAAATTTCACAAATCTTTTTTTCACTTGTTTTAAGTACTTAATAAGTGCTTACAAAAATTTATCCTTAATAAATAATCTTTAATAATAATAAAGATGATGATCATGATCATAATAATAATAATAACAATAACAATAACAATAACAATAACAATAACAATAATAATAATAATAATAATAATAATAATAATAATAATAATAAACACTGGAGAACCCAAATTTTTTTTGAATAGAATTTGATAGTTGTTAGTGATTAAATTATAGGTGCTAAATTAAAAAATGATCTTAGTTTTTCTCTAACACGTCAAGTTTTTAAACTATAGGGTTTACATTTTCTTAAAAAATGTGATAAAATGTATATTATATAGTACATAGCCAGTATAAGCTTATTTTATCCAAATATTACCATACAAAAGAAAAATAAGGCAACTGCAATGTTTATTGAACACAAATAATGTTTTTAAAAATAATATGGCTACTGAATATATCAATTTCTAAGTAGTTAAGGTAAAAAATGTACGTTTTTAGCTCTTTCTGGAATGTTCAGATTGAGGACTATGGCGTTTTATGCTCCAACAAAGTCGGCTATCTAATGTACGTCCCATCTATCTTGGTAACGTTGTTCCATGACCTTCAAGTCTTAATATAATTGTTCTCCGTGCTCTTCACTGACAGCACCAATATTTTCACGAAAATTGGCGAGATGGCAATGCAGAAAATGTAGTTTGATGCTCTTATTGCAACTAAGTGCTTTCTAGTTTTCCAATAGTTGCTAAACAATTTCATTTAATTATAAGCGTATATAAATATTATATTATGTATATTAGCGCTTATAGGAATTTTAGATTTCCAATTTTTAACTCTAAACTGTTGTGGGATCACAGATGTCAAGTATGTCTGTGAAATCACAATACTATTCCCAAGAGTTTACATTTTGTTTCTTTTTTTCAAAGTCACTTGGAAGTCTTTTTATTAGAAAGTCTCTTGGAAGTCTTTTTATCAGAAAGTCTCTTGAAAGTCTTTTTATCAGAAAGTCTCTTGGAAGTCTTTTTTATCAGAAAGTCTCTTGAAAGTCTTTTTATCAGAAAGTCTCTTGAAAATCTTTTTTATCAGAAAGTCTTTTTGAAAGTCTTTTTATCAGAAAGTCTCTTGGAAGTCTTTTTTATCAGAAAGTCTCTTTGAAATTTTTTTTATCAGAAAGTGTCTTGGAAGCCTTTAACAAAATAAAAATATTTTAATAGTTACAAATTAAATCATTTACATTTTTGATATTCTTTGTATACAAAACTGAGTATACAAGTATCTGGTCTTTCATTGTTTTTTATTGCTTGGAGGAGTAAAACTTCAATAATTATAGAAAGATTTTTTTCTCATGGCGAACATAGGTTTGACAAAATTTCAAAACTTGATATAGAAAAGGCGTAAATGTCAGTAAACACCGAAAGTTTATTTGTATTTCGATCTACATAACATATTGTTATTCCTTTTAAGTTGTCATTGATAGTCCATGTAACTGTGTTTTATATCCCCAAAATCTGATATTTTTATTATCAAATTTAGAATGGAACCACAGACCAACATGTTGGTTGGCTTAATGTCTTTATGTATAATGTTTTTTTCATGGAGGTACATTATTCCATCGCAAGCTTGCGTTAAATAAGATATTCTTTCAGTTAAATTAAAGTATTTATTAATTCTTTTAGAGAAGACAAAAGTGTTATGGACATAAACACAGCATATTTCAAAACACAGAGCTGATGGTCAAACACTCCAATTATGGTCTGATGGTCGAACACGGTATCCAATAAAGTTAACAATATTTTCATACCGAATTTATCTGAGCTCTTCACAGACTGTAAAAACGCGTTTTTTTGAAAACTGTGTCTTGAAAACTACTACTGCTAACTGTCGTTTTTTTATGGTTGATTGGTATAATTTAGCAGCGCTCCCTTCACCAATTAGCTGGTCGAAGTTAAGAGACTTTTGCACTTTTTTTTCCAATTCGCTAATTTTAAAAGTAAAAAACTCATTTTTTTCAGGTACAAACTATACAAAGTATAGATAAATCCGGTTGCCGATCAGACAGCTGATGCCCAATCCAAATAGCTAAAGAAATAAAATGTCATATTCAATTAATAATATTTTCAATCATTGAAACATCTTAAAATCACTTTTTTTTTTAAACATACGTTATAAAAAAAGAAGCTAAATTTCTGCTGTTTTATAATTATAATATAAATTATTTTTCAATTTATAAATCCAAAATAATATTTTTTACAAAACACGTATAAACCTATTTAATTCAAGCGTGGCTTTCGGTCAAATGCGCACTTTCTAACAGCTGTTTTATCATAATTTTTGTGTTAATTTTGCGAGAAATAAACCAAAAGTTTTCGACATCAAAATTTACAAAGATATACTATGTCAAAGATTTTCGAAGCCTGTTAACACTGAAAGTTTTTGTTTTTATCAGTGACTGAAGTAATCATTTTTTAATTTTAAAGGCTAATTTTCACTTAACTTTTTTTTTTGTTGAGATTTTTTTTAAATTTTTTGTTGATAACAATTAAAAATTAATATACAGGGGGTGGGGGTGGGGGGGGTCTTAATAAGCTTAGGATGCACAGTGTGCCAGAATCTCATATTTTTGGAAAAAAGTCATAACTTTTTTTCCTTTCATCCATAAGCCTCAAAATTTGGTATATAAAGTAATTGGATGATTATAATTTGAATGAGTATAATTTTTTTTGTGGCTGCCATGGCAACCCCAGTTGCATAGCAACACATATTTATGCTTAGTTTTAAAGGGTTATTTTTAGCCAAATGTTTCTAAACTTGGTATGCAAATAATTTGATAATTCTAATATGATTGAGCATGCTACTTGTTTTAATTTACAGTCACACTTTCATATAGGTACTCACATTTCCAAAATTATAAAGATACAAAAGACACATTTATAAACTAATATTATCTGTGGATGACCTCAATAAGTCAATTACTCCAGCTGGTAAGTTTTTTGTTTAAGTGTGACTTCCTTATGTCTTTCTCAAAGATGCAATAAATGGATCAGATGTACACAGTAGTCGATTTAACAAATCTTGGTTAGTTTTCACACGAGATGATTTTCTTGCAAAACATTTACGATAGTTTTAAGTCTTTAATGCGAGCTTCTTAAGCTACTTCAGAATACATACCCATGGGTAATGCTAAAGTTTTAATAATTTCAGAACCATAGATTAAAATTTTGTGCAGAGATTGTGGCATATAGTACCAAGGATAACAATGAACCAAAAGTCGAGCTGTTTTTAAACAGAAGACCTCAAATTTATCAGTGTCAATGTCTAAACCACATGAAACTGTTGCAAAATATAATATGCAAATTTAGAATCAGTTTAACATCAATATTTAAAATTTCTGCAATTTTTCCGCATTTTGAAATGCTCTTCGAGCCGTCATCATTTGATGTTCTACTATCACCAGATTTTGGAACATCAACTATCAAGCCATCTTAAAATCTATTTTGAATTTGTTGTTTCAGAGCCTTTACTTTAGATTTATCTTCCACTGTTCTTTCCTGTCACTTTTTCAAAGTCATTTTATATCCAATATGTAACAAACATTCAGAAAAACGTATCCAAGCATGTAAGGATAATAAACCAAATGAATTGCCTGACATACCCTTTTTCAAAACCATTTTCTTCTATACCATTCATTGCTTTGGGACTTGCCCCACATATAGTACAGCATTGACTAGAATTTGTGTAATTCCGGAAAGTTCTAGAACATTTAATGACGTTAGAGATTTAATAGCTTTAATAGTTTTTACCAATAATAATTGTAAATATGTTTTTGCGGTGATTTATGACGGTGTTTTGAAGGATATTTTAGGAAAAGCATAGAGTATATATATTGAGGAAAAATTTGTAAATAGGAGAGTTTTAGTTAGGAGAAAAGATTATCGTTTATTGATTTAATTTATCTGTTTTTTGATTTGTTGATTACGAGAAAAAACTACAAGCTAAACCGGGCATGGAACCAAGTATGAGATTATTTGATATGTTTGAAACGTATGATGGCACTTCGGATACTGCTGTTTGGATTCAACGAACGAAAGTGATTGCTGAAATTCAGAACTTAAAGCTTGAACTACTTTTTCCGATTCTTCTCAGAGAAGCTGCTTATGCAGTGTACGGTGCTTTAACCGCGGAAGATAAAAAAGATGTTGTGGAAGTCAAGCGTGTGTTATCAGCGGCGTTTTCTGTAGATGCCTATACTGCATATGAACTGTTTACAAAACGAAAATTATGTGACGGAGAAAAAGCCGACTTGTTTTTGGCTGATTTAAGACGATTAGCCTATCTTGCTAAATTATCAAAGGAGTCTGTGCGTTTGGCATTTGTTGTGGGTTTGCCAGAAGTCTTATCAAGATTTCGAGCCGTAATGGACCCGATTGATATAATGTTACCCAGAGTGAGAGCTGCTTTGAACTGTGCAAATGTGATTGACAGTGACGCTGTTGGCGCTGTATCTAGACACCATGCTACAAAAACCGCGTTAGTGTGTTACAACTGCAAAGGTTTGAATCACATTGCAAAGAATTGTTTGCTTGCGAAGAACTTGTCACCGAAGACTGTTAGATGTTTTAAATTTGGTGAGGAAGGACACATTGCATCGAAATGCTGGAAGCTACAGGGAAACGATTGCAGGAGCGAGGAATCTGCGCTACCTCGCTCCTGAACAACGGTGGAATGAGCGCATTATCTGTTATTCGTTTAAAAGTTAACGGTATGGTTGCGACAGCTTTAGTGGACACAGGATGTTCAAAGACAATTTTGAATAAAAAATTTCTGCCCAAAAGTCAATGTAGGTACTCAAACTCTCAAAAGGTAGTAACGTTTGAAGGAAAAGTTCATCAGTGCACTGGGTCAGCGGTCGTCATTCTTGAGGTTGATGGCATTAAAGCACGTGATGAAGTTATTTTAGTGGACTTCCAACCGTTTGGAGTTGATATGATGCTCTGAATGAGTTCCATTAAATTACTAGGAGGAGTATCCATTTCTCCTTTGGGAAAAGCGAAGTTCGGATTGAGTTACTGTGGAGCATCGGCTTTGAACAAGGACAAAGTCAAGAAAATCGAAATAAAAAAGAAAGATCTTGAAGCAGTTTTTAATGGTGTTGAATGGAGAGTCAAATGGAAATGGAGAGATGGAGAAAGCCCCGACCGATTGCGTAATAAAGTGGCACAGTACGGAATTCCACAACACGCTAGAGCAGACTATGAAAACGAACTACAGGATTGGATTGATCGGAAGTGGCTGTTAGAGTATGACGAAAATGAATTGGGGCCGCCCAAAGGGCAGATTCTTTTAATGGCTGTTATTCAGAGAAACAAAGACCACAAAATCCGACCTGTTCTGGACTGGAGAGAAGCTAACGATTTCATTGAGACATACACGAGAGATGCAGATGTGTGTGTCGAAAAGCTTAGAGAATGGAGAAGAATGGGTAACAAACCAGCAATTATTGATTTACGCAAGGCTTATCTTCAACTAAAAACTGATAAATCTCTTTGGCCCTTCCAAACAGTGGTGTTTCGAAATAAAAGGTATTGTTTGACACGACTTGGTTTCGGATTGAACGTTGCGCCAATGATCATGAAATCCGTTGTGAGTGCCGTCATTGATCAAGACGAATTAGTGAAGAGTGGAACGTCCGCTTATGTTGACGACATTTTCGTAGACGAAAGTGTGGTGAGTCTTGATTATGTCAAGAGGCATTTTTTAAAATATGGTTTAGAAAGTAAAGAAGGTGAGTAACAAGGGTGAAGTGAGGGGTAAAGGTGAGTAAGCAAGGTTGGTAACAAGGGTGTTGGAACAAGGGTGAAGTGAAGGGTAAAGGTGAGTAAGCAAGGTTGGTAACAAACTGATGTGGTCCAGAGGGAATCGATTTGATGCTATCTCGCAAAAGTTAACCAGGAGAGTTGTGTTTTCAATCTGTGGACAGTTGGTAGGACATTTACCCGTGTGTGGTTGGCTGCGAGTGATTTGTAGTCTCTTGAAGAGGAAAGCTGTCAGTCTGACGAAGGGTTGGGACGATGAAATTTGTGATGAGAACGTTAAGTGGGTGCTTAAAGAAGTATTTGCTGAGGTGGAACGTTGCGAGCCTGCTTGTGGTGATTGGGCTATGTGTGGTGATGAGGGAAAAGTGTGGGTTGATGCCAGTTCTTTAGCGATGGGTGCTCTTGTTCAAGTTGGGGAAACTACTGTGGAGGATACAACATGGCTGCGAAAAGAAACGTCTGATATTCATATAAACATGGCAGAATTAGACGCTGTGATACGTGGAATGAATATGGCTCTGATGTGGAAGCTGAAGAAAGACTGTTTTTACCGATTCCGTGACAGTATTCCAATGGGTTTCTGACCCCCTTACAGGAAAATCAAGGTTGAGATCAAAAGCGACGGGTGAAATGCTGATTCGAAGAAGACTGAGCGTGTTGCAACAGCTAATTAAAGAATACAATGTTAGCGTTGAGGTAAAACTCATTATTGGATGTTGAAGGAAACTGGGAGAGAATGGCCATGGACATCACGCATTATGGCACTGACAAGTTTTTGAGTCTAATTGATTGCGGACCTTCAAAATACGCGTTGTGGCGACAATTATCAAGCTCATACGGAAGTCTTGCCATAGTCCGAATACTCCGTCTTATTTTTTGTGAACGTGGAGCACCGTCTGAAATATTGACTGACAATGAGCCGACATTTAAAACTAAAGAGATAAGGAGTTTCCTTGATAGTTGGGGAGTACAAATTAGATTTAGAGCCGCTTATTATCCTTTAAGGAAATGGAATAGTAGAAAGAAACCACCGTACGATCAAGAGAATAACAGAACGATCGAAAATGTCGATACCGGAAGCACTATATTGGTACAATGTCTCAGCCGACAAAAATGGTGCAAGTCCGATGGACAAAATATACAGTTATACCATTGGTGTGAAAAGATTGGGAAAAGAGAATCTTCCTGCGCAAAATGTCACGAACGAGAGGTTTTGAATTGGCGATAAAGTCTGGCTGAAACCACCAAATGCGAGGTGCTATACAAAGTGGCAACCAGCTACGATAACTCGGAATGCGTCGAAACAAATCGTAGAAGTGAACGGCATTCCGCATCATGTGAAACACGTTAGACCTCGAAATGATACTCAGTCCTGCATTATCCCTGATGTGGAAATAGAGATGAATACTGAAACTGGTCTAGAGAACGCTAAAAACCAAGGAGAGCAAGTTAAAGATGTATTAGAGACGAACGAGGAAAATGTTGAAGCTGAAGATAGACCCCAAGAAATCGACATGCTTTTGCGACGGAGTGGTCAGGAACGGCGCATGCCTTCGAAATACTTTGATTGCTATTTGGATGATCCGTAAGGATCAAGGAGGAGTGTAATTCCGGAAAGTTCTAGAACATTTAATGACGTTAGCTTTAATAGTTTTTACCAATAATAATTGTAAATATGTTTTTGCGGTGATTTATGACGGTGTTTTGAAGGATATTTTAGGAAAAGCATAGAGTATATATATTGAGGAAAAATTTGTAAATAGGAGAGTTTTAGTTAGGAGAAAAGATTATCGTTTATTGATTTAATTTATCTGTTTATTGATTTGTTGATTACGAGAAAAAACTACAATTTGTAACATCTGAAAGAGCAGTGTGAACTTTTCCATCAATCATAGTAATTTGTATTATATGATGTATTTTGATTTTTTTATTATTTATATCAACTTCAGTATCTTGCAAGTTTAAAATATCAAGCCTAATAAGTTCTTCTTTTGATTTAGAAACTGCTGCTGTTTCTTTTTCAAATTTAAATCGCAGAGGTCTACAGTACATTGTTGATGATGGTCGTGGATTTTGCCAAGCTGGGTACCGTTTTCCATTTGAAAAGCCACACAAGTCCAATGAAACAAGGCAAGTAATAAAAAGTGCCTGCTCATTGTTAAAATAGCTTGTCATATTTGTTTATATATAGACTGTCCTGTGGCACCATCAAAGCCATTTTGTGTCTCAGAAAAAGTCTTTTTGGAGTACCTTCAGTGCTAAGGACATCATACTGTGCCTTGCATATTCTATTTTCTGTATGATCTACCAAAGCTTGCAGTTTTATTTCAGCTGAAAAGTCTGAGACAGATATATCTGCAAAATAGCATAACAGTTTTGCATCCCGAACATCATTATATGGATGATATATATCAACTCCCTTTTCAACTGTTTGATTTTGAATAATTTGGTAAAAAGTTTTTGTCATTCTAGCATCTAAAAGAAGACAAAGAGCTTCATCTTTAGACATTCTACAATCTTTTTTTGAGATTTTTTTAATTGGATTTTCTTTTCTCCTTTTAGTTTCTGAAGCAAATTGTAACGCAGAAGCAAGATAAATTTGAAAAATCTGAGACAGGATAGCATAGCATAAAAAATCTGCATCAGCTTTGCATCTCGAACATCATTATATTAACTCCCTTTTCAACTGTTTGATTTTGAATAATTAGGTAGGAAGCTTTTGTCAATCTAGCATCTTAAAGAAGGCAAAGAGCTTCATCTTTAGACAATCTTTTTTGTGTTCTTTTTATTTGGATTTTCTTTTCTCCATTTAATTTCTGAAGCACATTGTATCGCAGAAGCAGAATACATTTCAGTTAAGTGACTAACTTTATGTTTTTTGGTTTAGTAGAGTAGTTATCAAAGATTGCCTTAATTGGTCTTCTAATAGGTATTGGTGTTACATTTAAATCTTCAGAAACATGGCTTTCATTTATATTCTTTTCTTCGAATCGACCCATGCTGTTATGACGTGCGCCACTTATCTCGTAGATGCGTTATTATAATTCCTAATTGCTGCTTGTTGCAATCCAAATTCATAGCATCAATAAGTTTGTAATACTAGAGTCAGATATTTGTAGATTATTAGGCTTATGCATAATGAATGCATTGATATTAAAATATTTCATTTTCAGCCTAGAAATGCAAAAAATATATTATTCATAAAGTATTTGGACAACCAGATATGAAACAAGTTCCAAATAATTATATGTTTATTTTAATGTGATAAAAAAGATGTTTTGCTATAAAATTGCAATGATTGGAGCCTGGGAACACAAAAAAGCCAGATTGTTGGCCCCCTACCCCAAAGTTGAAACTTGTAAAAATCATGTATAGAGACGCAGCTGACATCCGCCATCAATTGGTGAAATATATATCAATGATGTACATATTGGGCAAAATATTTCAAGTCTCAAATTTCTGGAGCACCCTGAACCGCAAAAGTATTTCACTATTTAAGTGAAAATAAATTTTACTTAAAAAAGTAATTTAAATACGCCATCATTGGAAATCAATTTATTTTATATAGCTTACGTGCAAAATAATTTTGCAATAGCTCATTTGGTACTTAGTTTTATTTAATTATGCAATAAAAAAATAAAGTTTCAAAACTTAATAACAATTTTATGCTTATTAGTAGCACGAAAAATATTATTAAACTAAGAAAAAAAAAAAAAAAAAAACTTGAAAAAAAACTTTTTTATTAACAGCTTAAAATGCAAACAAAATATGCAGTTACACAGGAACATATATATTTTATAAAAGCCGGGTGTTTAAGCTATAAAATGGTATATAACAATGTCATTTTTGAGAATATTTTTTAAATACTTTTTTCCACCGCCTGGCCCACTGTAGGATGAATGGGAAAATTTCCTAAAAATTATTAAACCTCCCTCCTCCCCCTTTGTATCAAAGACTCGAAATTTTCTTTTTATTTATTATTTTATATATTTTTATCTTTTCGTTTGATTTAACTCTATCATTTTAAATGAAAAAATAAAAAATTTATATAATAATCAGATGAAAAGATAATTGTATTACTACCCGACTAAATGGGCTTTTAGTCTGTTTAGTCGGGTAATAATACAATTGTTGTTAAATTTTTTAGTTACAATTACATTTTTTTCGTCAGCCCGCTTGCATATTTTGAAACCCAATATATGCTCAGAATAAGCAGAAATATGAGAAATCTGATTCGCTGATTTTAAAAGTGAGGCAAGTGCGCTTTTGTTGAAAATAATAATTAAATCAAAACAAGCAGATTTAAGAAAAAAATTTCAAAGAAATGATAAACTGAGTTTATCAATAGGGTAACCTGGGGCAAAGCAAGACACTTTCAGGGAGAATGTTTATAACTTGAGAAGAATCACGTTTCACAACAAGGAATTTTTCAGGCCACTAGCACATTATGTGTCTAATGATCTCTTAAATAGGTTGTTGCATTGGTACATAAATAAATTCAAAATGGCCACACCTACCCTGTCTCACATTCCCCAAAACCAGGGGCAAAGTGAGACAGATTTCATTTGAAGAAAATACTAATTAAAAATTAATTTAATTTTCAATAAAATTAAAGCAGACTTTTGATAAATTTTTGATTAAATATAAGAATGCAAATAGAAATACAAAGGTATCATTTTATAATGAATTTGTTCCTTTTAAATCAAAAAACATGATAGGAGTTAAAAAAATAACAACAATAAAAAAAATGCATTCGCAAATTTTCATGTTAGTCAAAAAATTTGAATAAAATCTATTCACATAAAAAGCAAACACTGTTTAATGTGCAGCCTTCGTGTACCCAAACAGTACATACACAACAAGCTATCCAGTCAGTTTGGGTACCATTGCACCATTCCCCTTGACAAACTGGACAAAACCATTCCTCTTCATTGTTTACATCTTTTTCAATCAAGCATTTCTTTAATTTTCTTTTCTTTTTGTTCTTTTTTATATTTTTTTTGTTTAATTTATTGTCATTGTTCTTTTCCAGTAAATTTTTTTTCTTATTGTTATTTTTTTTTCCTATTGTTTTTTTGCCATTGTCTTCTTCAAGTAAAATTTTTTTCCTATATGGAAAACTAGTTATAATTTGAGATTTTTCAGCTAATTTTCTTTTTGGAGGATAAAGTTTTGGAATTTGAAGTATGTCTTCAAAAGACCTTGGTAAAGTAACAGTGGTCTTTGAAAAACTTTCAATTGGCTTTGCTCATTAATTCTAATGTAGTCAACGCTGGCTGCTGTAAAATTTCACTCTCTTTTTTGTTATCGCGTTCAAAGTGAATTACATAAGGTATGGATAACCTGATTTTATTATTATCATCACTAAAAGATGTCCTTGGATATTCATTTTCTAACAACTAAATGATTAAATAGGACAATTCCAGTTGCTCTAAAACTTGAAGTAGCATTTTCCACATTAGCAGCTCTTAAATATGTTTTATTAAAAATTTCTCCAAGATTTTCCGTTTATATTTGTCTTCCTGAATGGTTTCGCATCCATCTCATACATGCTTGATTAAAATAAGCTTTCAAAGGCTTAAAAAGTCCACAGTCCAGTGGTTGAAGTTATGAGTTGTTGTGTGGTGGTAGCGATAGCAAAAACAATCCATTGTCACGAGCATAGTCTATAAGTTTTAAACATTTGGTATGAGAATAATGACTGTCAAATATAAGTAAAACTTTGTTGATCAAGGTGCATCGTACGTGTTTAACAAAATGTTGAATATAATCAAGAAATAAATCAGTATTAACCCAGCCATTTTCTGAGCATCCTTGAATAGTTGCAACTGGAGCATTATCTGTGAGTAATAATTTCTTTTTTTGCGCTTAAATGTCATCATGGGTGGTAGAAAATGACTAACAGAATTACATGCACATAAAATTGTTGTTGTGACTCCTTCTTCCCCACTTGTCACTGATGAATCACTCCGTTTTCCTGAAGATGAGATTACTTTTAATGGCTTATGGACGCATGACATCTCAGACTCATCACAATTAAAAATGTGATGTGGCAAAAAGTGATATTTATCTAATAAATTCTCAAAATTACTAAAATAAATTATAATATTATTTTTGTTCAAACTAAATACTCTGTTTATAGAAATTGCTTCTGGTTTTCTTAGTGATAAATCAGGATGGCATTTTAAAATTTTTAGTCACTAAATGACCACAAAGTTATATTCTTTTAAAGTTTCTAATAAAATTATGATTTACTTTTACATAAAGTTCTTTCATAAAATGATGATAGCAAGTTTATAAACTTGCTATCCTAAACGTTTACTTTGACGATCTTTTTCAGTGATTAGCGTTGTCGAACTTTCCCCGTAAATGTGAAGTTATATATTTCTTAAATATCTTTGAAACAAAATAATCTGACATAAAAAGAAGAATGGTTGCTGAAAGATAACAAATAAATGATTACAAACTCAAAATTATGTTTGTTCTGTGGTAAAAAATGACAGCGTACGCGGATTTTTTCCACACACACACACAAAAAAATCAATTTTGGTTTTTCAATCAAATTGACGCTACTCGTAAGCTTTAAACCCACTTTCTATGTCATATTAGATAAAAAAACTGATGGAAATCACTTCAAAACATAAAAAAAAACATGAAATTTTAAATATAATAAAAAAAAATTACTGAATCATTTCAAAAAAAGTCTGTTCAAAGCTAGGTAAGCTAGATGTCTCACTTTGCCTCGTTGTCTCGCTTTGCCCAGGTCACCCTACAGGTCTTGTTTTATTTATTTTATTTTAATACTCTTCAGAGCATATAAATGGTATCAAAATCTGTTTGAACAAGAGAACTTTCACTCGTAAAATCTCAAAATTTCAATAAAGTTTATCTAATGATGAAGATTTTATCTGTTGTTAATTGTACGTGTTAAAAAATGTACGTGTTAAAGTAAATTAGAAAAAATCTATAAATGTCTTTCTCTTAAAGTATAATGTCATTGGTCTTGAAGCATACTCAAATACAAAGTTTATATGCAGTTTTACAAGACTACTGGTGAAGATATGCAGTTTTACCAGATTACTGTTGAAGAACTTTATTTATACTTGTTGATTATAAAGTGTCGAACATGAGAGTTTTTTCAAAAAGAAAATTTGTACTGATTGCAAAACTAGCTTACATGTTCCATGTGAATATATGATTTCTAAGGAGATTTTGTTTTCATATTTTGTTTCAACCTTAATTTTGATGAAACTGATATCTTTTTATTACATAATTCTCATAAAACATCATCCATTTAACACTTTGTAAAAATTTAAATGGTTTGACAGACTACCTTCACTTATATAAAAAAACGACTTTGGGATATTGACACTATTTGGAAATTTAACAAAAGAAGTAAACTTTATGTTTTCCTTCTGAACAATAATTGTTTGTAAAGTTACATATAAACACTGACATTACAAGCAAAAAGAAGTATTGATGGATTATGGCATCAAAAAAATGCAAATGGTTGTGGCAAATTTTTGTATTATGATAATTGAAAAAAAGTTAATTTAAAAAAACCAAACTAAGTGATAAAAATTGAACAAATTCATTGAAAAAGAGTAATGAAGAAAAGACAATAAAATTATTAGAAAACAGAACTGAGCCAGTTGTAATGCAATATGTTGTAATGCTTTATGATTATTACTTGTAATGAGGTAATGAGGTAAATTTATCTGAGGTATCATTAAGTTAGGTTGTAGCCTTCATGATTAGTAAAAATATATATTTATTGTAGTAAATTTATCTGAGGTATCATTACTCTAGATAACAAATTTTTATTTTTGCTCTTCAAAAGTATTTAATGTAAAATAATGTTATATAATAATACAATAAGTATAAATTTATTAAAGTTTATTCTTTTATTTAAAATTATTCAAAATCCATCGCTGTTAGAGGGTAATTTTTTATTATTTTCTTTACCAATTAGAGAATACAATAACTAGTATTTTTAACGACTTTATCTAACAAACATGTGTTTTGTATGTAAATTCTTTAAATGTGTAATAATGTAAATTCTTTAAATAATACATTCAACATGATTTTGCATGTGTGCTATTTTTTTTTTCTACCTCTTTACCCTTAGGTTTCCATTAAGTATCAAAACAAACGTGTAGACATCAGGTCATAGACTTTATGCAACAATGTTCAGAGGCGGATTTAAACCCCGTTAAGTGCTGCATGTGACGGGGTAAAAAAAATTAATATAAATATTGGTACTATGACGTCAAACACCCGCTTAATACGAATTGCCGATCTTTATATTTTTGTTATATTTTGTTAGAAAATTCAATTAGGAAAAAGTTTACAGTGAAAACTATGATTTGCAGAGGTTGCAAAAATTGTTTTATAAAATGAGCTAATGTAAACTATACTTTGCAGGATATGAGAAAATTATTTTATAAAACTTGCTAATGTAAATTAAACTTTGCAGGATATGAGAAAATCGGATTGGGTAGTTGGTTTACGCTATTAAAAGTAGCATTTGTTTAAAAATAAAACTTTTTTTTAAATCGTAGTGTTAACTAAACTTTGCAGCATTTGCAGTAGTTTTTTAATTGGTTGTAAATATACAGCAATGTATTTCCTCTAAATCGTATATAGAGTTTTTGAATTTTAATGAATAAGCATGGCCCATAACTTAATTGAAGATGTTATAAAAAGATTAAATACAGATGATCTTGTTTGAGGATTTTGAAATTGATGATGTTGTCAATATGTTTTATGAAAATTTTTTGGATAAATTTATTAATAACAATAACAAAAATGGTTACTAATAAAGCTCTTTTAAGTCGTTTTGTTGATATCAACATTTTATTGTGCCATCATAATGACACAATAAAAAATAATATATGTGCAGAAGTTTATATCCCGTCTTACTTAAAAAACAATAAAAAGCATTGTATTGCTCTGAAGTCACTTTACTTTTTCTTCAAAAATAATTATCTTATTTTATTTTAATACAATAAGTTAATTTGTGTTAATTGTGTAGGCAACTTTAATCTAGATGTAAAAAAATGTAGGGGTTTAACCCCTTCAGACAAAACTGGCTTCATCGTATTCTTTACCCGGTTAAGGATATGATGAAGCCAGTTCTGTCTCTGAGTATATATATGGTCTTTCTGCTCAGGTTTAATTATAAATTCAAAGGCTGTATACACATTGTCATAGCCATCGACTGAACTTATTTGTTTGTGAATCGTGTAATACCCAATTAGTCTTAGAGGTTTTTTCTAATTATTCAGAATTAATTATTCAGAAAATAGATAAAGTTTTCAGAAGCTAGTATTTTAAAGCTTGAACCTCAAACACATAAGAAAAATTAAAGGATATTTGTAGAACTAGATGGATTGAGTGTATAGATGGGTTTAAACACTTTTCTTGAACATTATTCATCATTTTTCTATGCTTTATGTACCATGGCTTTCCCAGAGAGTTCAGCTAACTCTCTCTTCTGTTAAAAATAAATCTTCTACTTTTTAAAATTCCATTAGCACTTTTCAGTTTATCTTTACCTAATTTTTCGCAACATATGTCTTTGATTTTACTTTACCTGTTACTGCAATCAAAAACTATTGATGTCTTAGACGGTTTGCACCTTATTACAGTTCTTAGAAATAAATTTGTTACCATCAGAAATGATATATATAGTTTTCGAAAAAGCTGCTATAAAGCATCATGTTTGCATCCCTAATAATATCCCTAACTCTTAAATTAATATTATTTCCTGGGTTTAAAAATATAGCTTAAGGATACTTAATGTGAGAGAAGTTTTCTGTAATGCGTCTGTTAAAAGGCTATACAAGAACAATAATGTCAGAAGATCAACTTAACGGTTTTGCATTAATGTGTATCCATCTAAAATTTTTTCCTTGTATTGATAATGTTGTGAACAGATTTTCTTTAAAAAAATTGACGACTTCATTTCAATGATTAGTGCTGCCTACTGTTTATGTTGCTTATTCTAACACACACCAACTACTTTATATTAAAAAATTCTTTTCCATTATTACTGCTCTTCCTATAACAGCTAACAAATATGCATGGAAACCCCTTGGAAGACCAAGACATCAATGGTGTCTTTAACAGAATGGCTTATATGTAACCCCATACTTTTGTTTGGGATTATGTATATGATATATATAATATATATGATTATAATGATATATAGATAAATAATATATATGATTAGTAGTTATTGTTCAGACAAACACTGAAAAAGAAAAAGTCTTGTAAAATAAAAATATATATAATCTTTTTACAAATCTATTTCTATTTGTGTCTTTCTATTTTCTGTTATTAATTTTTATTTTTCTCATTTGTCCATGTCTGGAATTAAATATGTTCCTAGACATGCTGATGAGCCCTGATATTGGGCGAAACAATCATTTGTTGGTTTATATATTTATTATTGTAATATTTTATACCAGAATGGTAGTAAAGAATCTACAGCTCTATACTCTTTTAATAAAAAACACTTTTTGTTAAAAAAAATTTTCTAAGTAAAACTAAGATATGAACTTCTCACTGCAATAGAAAGAAAATCCCTTTAAATCCTCCAGCCCAATGGCAGGAAAATTTAAAGGGATACATAGGGGGAGGCCCCTTTTTATCTCCCCTATTTAGATATATATATATATATATATATATTTTGAGATAGTGAGCACATTGTTTAAAAACGTAAGTAAATTTAGGAGGATGTTTCAAAGTGACACGAAATTCGGATAAAACTGTGTAGTGCAAATTCTATTTTTTACACTTGCCTGCTTAAAAAATCATTAAATCTGGTAAATCGATAGTCTTGATTGTTGGAATCATAAAAATTGTCTCCTTTTACCTTTACTTTATGGTCCGAATCCACCCTTGCTCCAGCCCCCCAACTTTTTTTTATTTGTCTTGTGGACGTAGTTGCGTCACTTACAACATGGCGTAAGGCGCTTTTTTTTGACGGGGTAAATTAAAAACCTGCGTCCGCCTCTGATGTTTTGTAATATTTTATTGCAACACAATACTGAGGCCAAATTAAATCATCTATTGCTTACAATTGCTTTTAATTAAAGAATATTTCAAATTACCTAGGCTAGCTATAACAACCAACAAGCAATTTTCTCAAAATTAAAATGTTTTAGCATATATTTTATATATTATATAATTTATATCATAATTACTCCAATTAGGACAAAGTTCTGAAAAACTATAAGGTATCGACTTTGTGTTCAAAGATATAATTGTTTTTATAACAATAAGTTAAAAATAACTTATGTTACTTTTGAATTATTGTTATAAAAATAAAAGAAATCAAATTAAAGTTTACTACTGATTTAAAAACGAAACGAGTTTGAAACCGAAAGTAATTTGTTTATAAAGTTTAATGCCTCTGTTTTTTAATTGTTTACGCATTCTTAATGGAATAAATTTTTTCAAGATGGCCAAATTTTTTGTTTTTTTTTTGTTTGTTTTTTTGTTTTTTATTACAATATTTATGATACAGATACAAAAATATAAAGAAATAAATATAAAGAACGCGGATATTCAGAGAAGACCACCAGGTCTTGTCACAGAGAAACCGCTATTGAAAATATTAGAACTTTTTTTTTTATTTTTTTAAATTTTTTAATGGTTATTTTCTTTTGTTATGGTGTTTACGGCTTGCATCTATCAAATTACTATGTCTTCCGACTATGAGCTGACTCATGCGAACAATGATGCCCATAGTTTACGAGATAAATCTAATTTGTCGAAAATAATTACTGAATCTTAATTTTCTCCATATTTATTATTCACTACATATCACTGAATATAATCAATATAATCCCATTTTCAGACTGAATATAATGTATTTCCAGATTGTTCAAAAAGTTGTGCAAAAGGAACCTAGATAGCCATACGATGGTTATCGCTGTGTGTTAAGCCAAATTACCAAATTTCCGTTTACGCTTCTGACAACAAAAAAACACCAAGCCACACCAATATATATATATATATATATATATATATATATATATATATATATATATATATATATATATATATTTTAATATTTTTGTATTACTTTTTATTTTTATTGTTTTTTTATTATTATTATTATTATTATTTTTTTCAATATTTTATTCTTGATTTTTATTACAAAATTAAATTTAATAATAACGGTATATAAAGTTCGTAATATAATGTTAAAAATTAAAATTAAAATAAACATTATAATATTACAATATAAGATTTCTAAAACTTAAAAACTAAAACATGTTAAATAATTCACTAAAACTAAACATGTTAATTGCTTGTGGATATAAAAACAAACAAAAACATAAATAAAAAAGAATATACATTAAATATATACATATACTAATATAGATAAGGGATTTTCAAAAATTTAAAAGTAGATTAGTATATTTTCAGTTGAAAAAATGAGTTTTTTAAGATTTTGTTTAAAAGAATCAAAATTACATTCTTGAGGAAAAATCTTTAGAGGTATTTAGAACTATACTATTCCATAAAAATGGTCCGCGAAATGAAATAAAAAATTTTCCAAAATTAGTGTGAGAAAATGGTTGTCGAATTTAATTATCGTTCCGTTAAAATATATTTATTTCTATCTTTTTGTAAATATAACTTACGAAAAGAAACGGGTGATAGGTGGGTCTTGCATTTATACATAAAAAAAAAAGAATATTAAAAACGTTAAACTCATATATATTGAGTGCTTTCATATCATATAAAAGAGGCTTGGCATGAGCAAAACAGTCCTTGAAATTTATAAGGCATGCAACATGCTTCTGTTGCCGATAGAGAGGTTTAAGTTTACTTTTATAAGTGCTACCCAAAGCAATATTTGCATAGTTAATATGGCAATCAATTCGCAAATAATATAGTTGAATTAAGGTATGTTTATCAAGAATGTTTCTTATTTTGTATAAAATGCCTATATAAGATTTTCATCGATATATACACCTAAAAATCTTGTCACTAGAACTTTTTTAATAATTATGTTATCGATAAAAAGAAAAGGTAAGTTGCTAGGCAGCTGGTGCTATTTACCATAAGGATGGAAAAAATCCATTTAGTTTTATCAATATTGAATGATAGTTTGTTAAACCACTCTACCAATCTTAACCACTCGGAACTTCACCTTCTTCACTAAACCAATCTAAACCACTCGGAAATTTTGGCTAGTTCAATGTTCATGTTGCTAAAAAGTGTAAAAATGTCTTTATGATTAAGAAATAAGTAAGAATCATCAGCAAACATAATTTAATAAATTCCCAAGTACTTCAAAAAATAATATTAAATACCGAAAACAGTTTTTTAAATGGGGCTAAAAGTTATAGTTATAGTTAGTTTTTTCTCTAAGTACCGTAAGTTTAATTTTTTTTATCCATTTATTCAACCAAAAATTGAAAAATTACAAGTTCTTTTTATAATTTTACGAAGTTAGGTTAGGTGTCACTCATATAGTTAAAAACTCGTCATTGGAGTGACACCTAAATAAAATAAACAAACAAAAAAAGTAGTAATAAAACCATGTGTAAATTAAATTAACTTAAAAGTAATAATAATATCGATAAAACTATAAGAAATTAAATAATAAGACAAAAAATATGAAAGCACTAAATTAATAACAACAGCAAACAAAAATAAAAACAATTAGCAAAACAGCACAAATAAAAACAAACTTTACGCATACGAAAAGACAAAACACAAAAAACGAAAAATGAAAATGCAAACACAAAAACTTCTAAAAAATAAAAAAAATAATAATAATAATTTTTTGTTATTTTCGGCGAAAAAAAAGGTGTAGAAAAGTTGGTACCGTAAACCGGGGTAACTTTGGCCAGCGGGGTAACTTTGGCCATTTTTAAAAATTTTAATTAAACATCTGTAACTTTTTAACATTTAAGTAACGTTTTACTATTTTTGTTTTATTTGTAAATACAATCTTTCTTGCTTAAATTTTGATATGAAGTTTGTTGCAAATGCTCTTTACTATAAGTAAAAAAGAATGAAATCTTGGTAAAACACAATCAAAAACTGTAAAACAGAATGTTGTCTGGGCAAAGATAAAAATGATAGCAAACAACTCAGTTTTACTGCTGTTTTAAAGACAAAGGTTCAGATAAAATTAAGTGAAAAGTTTTTGGCTCAAGTAACAACATTCTGGTTTTTTTACAGGGTGGTCAAAGTTACCCCGGTTACCCGTTAGGTTTATACTCTTTTGGGGTAACTTTGGCCATGTAAATAATATTCATTTTAAAGTAGTTTGATCGTTATTTATTCTAACTATAATATTTTTTTGAAGCATGTTATCCGAATTGTTTATTTTGAAAAACAGTTTTTAGCATGAATGTATTTAAGGATTATTAAAAAAGTATATTTTCTTGTTAAACTATTTGTTGTTGTTGTTGCTAAATCATAATTTTGTTAACTTTATCACAAAATTAAAATTTAGAGACTCTTATTTTTAAATTTAATTGCAATTTAATAAAATTATATCATAGTTTAATAAATTATTACATTGCAGTTTGCTTGTGTTGTTTATATTCACTTTTGTTTAAAGCATAATGCCTCGTAAATATAACAAGCATAGTGTTGGAAAACGTGCATACAACACCTGTTCTAATACCATTCTTTTGAAAGAGTGTATAGGTGCAATTAATGAAGGTATGTCTATTCGTCAAGCCTCAAAAAGGTTTAGTATACCAAGAAGCACTATACATAATAAAATGAAGTCAAAGCATAAAAAATGCATTGGTGCACCAACCATATTTACTTATGATGAGGAGCAGTTATTTTCATCTAGAATCAAGGTCATGTGTGATTGGGGATTTCCATTAAATAAACTTGATGTTAAAATGTTAGTAGCTGGTTATTTAAAATCGCAAAATTGTACTGTAAAAATATTTAAAAACAATATTCCTGGTGATGATTGGGTCTCAAGTTTTATGAAACGTTCACAGTTAACCCATAGAATAGCGTCAAATATTAAAAGAAAACGTGCAGCTATAAACAAAGAGCAATTAAAAATTCATTTTGACAATATTAGACTTGAGCTTGAAGGAGTTCCACCTTGTAACATTTGGAATTATGATGAAACAAATTTGCGTGATGACCCTGGAAATAAAAAAGTTGTTATGAAACGTGGAACTAAGTACCCTGAGAGAATAATGATTAGCAGTAAAGCTTGTTTCTCTGTAATGTTTTGTGGAAATGGTGTTGGAGAAATTCTTCCACCATACACAGTTTTTAAAAGCACACATTTATACGATTTATGGATAAAACATGGTCCAAAAAATTCTCGCTTTAATAAAACCCAATCTGGCTGGTTTGATGAAGTTACTTTTGAGGATTGGTTTTTTCGAACATTATTGCCATGCATCAAGAAACAAACTGGGAAAAAAGCATTAATAGGTAACAATCTCTCCTCCCATTTAAGTCATAAAGTTATTCATTCTTGTGAAAAACATAACCTTAGATTCATATGCCTTCTGCCCAATTTAACCCATTTACTTCAACCTCTTGATGTTGCATTCTTTGCACCATTAAAAAAAACCTGGAGAAGTATACTTCTGGGTTGGAAACTTACTTCGCGTGGTAAAAAATATGCAACGTTACCAAAAGAAGATTTCTCTAAGCTGCTGAATGATTTAATGACATCCATTAATGAATGTTCGAGAAAAAATTTAATCAGTGGATTTAGTGCTTGTGGTTTGGTGCCATTTAATCCTAATGTTGTGTATATCAAATTACCAAGTGAAAACGTCTTAAGTCCTCGTAAAGCTTTAGACCAGAGCCTTTTAGACATTTTAAATGAGAAAAAAAATGAAGGTGGTGATAAGAAAGATGTTACACAAAGTAAAAATAGAAATAAAAAAAATATATCCAAAAAAAGACTTAAAATTGAACCAGGAAAATCTATTTCTGTAGAATACAATAGTGAAACAGAAACAGCATCTGAAGGTGAATCAGTCTCTATTGAATTTGTGATAGATTACTGAAGGGATGCCTAAATTTTTTTTAAAAAAACAGAGTTTATGTTACAAATTGTTTGTTTATGTTACAAATTGTTTGTGTTACAAATTGACGCAATTTGTGTTACAAGTTGTGTTATACAAGTTTTGTTACAAATTGAAATAAGTTGTGTTACAAAGAGTTTATGTTACAAATTGTTTGTACTCTCTTATTTTTTGCTTTTTCTGACATTTAATAAAAAAATAATTAAAAAAGATTATTTTAGCTACTATTTTTTTTATTATTTTTTTTTTTTGGTTTTCTTTTCTTTTATTAGGTTATATAAAGATTTGTGTTGCATGCTACGAAGAATACGTGATATTTACCAAATTAACGATGCCCCTTAGTATTGTTTCAACAGCCATCATAAGATGGCATTTAATTTTAACTTTAGAGAAACATGTTTAATTTTTTTTAGTTGATTAAGGCGTCAACATTTGCTAACATTGGTCAATTTGAGGCGATTATTTTAGCAAAGATATTATTTTTTAAAAAACTAAAAAAAAACTTTTGCAAAAAAAAAATGTTTTCCTAATTCTTTCTTTTTATAAGTTAAATGTTAATATATGAGGCTATTGATTAATTGCATTGAGACGTTCTTGCTTCTCCACAACTTATTGTATTATATATTGTATTAGGAGTTTTGGAAATATATAAACTTAGAGACAAACTTCGAGAAAATCTACAACTTAAATATATTCTTATATAATACATGGAATATGAAAACTTTTTCAGCAGATTTATGTCTTCATTTTTTAGCAGAATTATGTTTAATGTCCTTTTTTCGATATTTTGAAAGCGTAACGTATTAATGTTATATATTTTGCAAAATTTTATTCCAAATGAATCCAAGTCTATTTATTGAAAGTAGTATTGGCGTATATGTGATGGGGGGATGGGGGCAGTGAGTAAATTGTAGAAATAAGGAGACACTAAATTAAAAACTGTCATAAAATGTTGGGTGGGTGGGTTAAAAGCGGAGGTACTTCTTGGAAGGCAGAGGGAACTCAAAAAAGCGTATGGCAAAATGCGGGGAAGGTGAGGCTGGAATAAAAGCGTTCGCACTTTATGAACAACCCCTAAGTGTAAGTGAATAAGTAATACCAAAAATATGAATAAAACAATGATTTTTAGATTAGTTCTTAAGTGCCAATTTAAAAATTATCAAAGCTAAAAAATTTTCAAAAAGTGCAGTTAAGTAGTTTGGCATTAGACACGTCCATTAATTTATCATGTAGATAAATTTAAAAATTTTTTTAAATGTATTTTAAACGCATATATTTATTTAAAAAAAGCTATTAAAAAATAAAATGTTCTTTAAACTGTGACTAATTAATGTAAATTATATTTGTAATGTAATTAATGTAAATTAATTTTTTTATTGTCAAATAAATGAAATTTAAATGAATGCAAATTTACTTTTTTCCTTCCTGTTTTCTTTTCTTTTTTCTTTTACTTGATCTAGCTAACAAAATTACAACACCTTTACCAAAGGTACCTATACAAAACCCATTTAAAGAATTTTATTGCCTTGATATAAGAAGGCATTACTGAAAGCAAAGTATACACTTTGATTTTTTTAATTATTATTATTGAAGTTTCTACTGAGAAGATACAAAAAAATTTTGATCCTTTTTAACTATAACGATAATTCGGTACAATATAATGAAAACTTTTTAAAGAATTTAATTTTATATATAAATAATCAAATAAATTAAATTGAAGAAACTTAAATTGGCGGGAAATATTTAGAAGTTTTGAAAATTTACAATCAAAATATTGCTAAATTATTATGTAAATATAGCTAAATCAAATTATTTTTAAGGTGCTTCACCATTAAATAAGTAAAAAAAATGGTTTTTTTAAATTAAGTGAAAAATTGACAGAAGTCTCACAAAAAAAAAAAAAATACATACGTAAGCTCAAAAACATAAACTTTCTTTATTATTTTGGGTAACTATTGTTGTTTATTTAAAAATTAAATTCTATAGAAACGTTGCTAAGGGGCAATTTTCTTGAAGTAATTTTTGTAATTTGTACTTATTTACTGAAACAAATATTTTTAGCCTGGTGGCTAGTACAACCAATTATAAATTAATATTTATCTTTATTTTCATTTTTATTAAATATATTTATTTTATAAATTAATTTTTATTTTCATTTTATGAAAAAATGAAAAAATCACTTTTTGTTCTCACAGTTTCTCAAATATTTTAAGATGTTGAAAATTTGAAATTTTTCCAAAAAATTTTAAAATGAGTATGACTACAATACGAACCTCAATCAAACATCGCACTAGATCACATCACATCTACTTGAATTTAATTTATTTTTAATTTAAAGTACTATTAATCTTAATTAATAATTTTTTCTTGACAGTAGTTCTTATAATCTTATTATCTTGAAGTAGAGAGGCAAGTTGGGCAAATAAAAAATCTCGATAACTATGTATTGCATGACAAAACATCTAATGAATGAAATGATTTTCTATCTAATCAATAAAATGATCATTCGAACTACTTAATTAATTAAGTAGTTAGAATGGTAACAATGCACAGCAAAGAGTAATGATATTTATGATGGTTTAAATCTTATTCAGGCGTTGAAAGATGTTGTATCTTCACTTAGAAATGTAGTTGATCAGCACCATCAAATGTGTTATGAACAGGCTTTAAAAATTGCACAAAATATTAATGTAGCCGAAACAAAGCCAAGAACTTCCTTTATTTCCAAAAACAGAGATAATACACCTTCTGAATCTATTTCTGATTATTTTAAGTTTGTTATCACGATTCCTTTGTTAGACCATCTCAGTGTTGAACTAGACACAAGGTTTGATGATACTACCTTAAAATGTTATAAAGCACTTGTGCTAGTTCCTAGAAAAATGATTTCAGTAGTGCAATGTTCTCGTGACACCAGTTGGAAAGACTCCATCATATCTTTCAGTGACTTTTATGGAACAGATTTACCGAATCCGCTTGCTTTGTCTGGTGAGCTTGATTTATGGGAAGCCTTCTGGTTAAATTTTAAAGGAGATATCCCTTCTAATATTTCTGAGACTTTAAAAGCGATAAATTTTCCTGGTTTTGAAAACATAAAAGTTTGTCTAAAGTTACTTGCTACCTTTCCATTAACTTCATGTGAGTGTGAGCGGTCATTTTCTTCGCTTCGGCGCCTAAAAAATTACATGCGAAGCACCATGGTTCAGGACCGCCTAAATGGTTTAGCATTAATGAATATTCATACAGAGATAGTTATAGATATAAAAAAAGTCATTGATAAGTTTGCTACTATTAATCGTAGATTAACTTTTAAATAAAATTGAAATAAATATAAAATATATTTAAAAAAAATTTTAAAATAT
Organism: Hydra vulgaris; assembly: GCF_038396675.1. Lineage (NCBI taxonomy): Eukaryota > Metazoa > Cnidaria > Hydrozoa > Anthoathecata > Hydridae > Hydra > Hydra vulgaris. The sequence goes on along the minus strand of NC_088921.1, from coordinate 5,657,346 downwards.
AAAGTTTAAAAAAATACAAATTACTAAAAATAAAAACAGAACAAAAAAAGTCATCTTTATTTGCGACTGGTAAAAAAAACCCGGCTATTTTCATAGCCACAAATCTTTTTAAAACATTATTTGGCATAAAGAAATTATTGGCATACATCGCGTTACATACGTTGGTTTCAGATATATCGTTGTTGCTGTTATCATTCTTTGTAAATGCTATGTTATAATAATTATAGTGTAAACGTTTTTATTTTTTGAAGTTTTATGTATTATGCAAGTTTAAATAGAATAAAGATTTTAAAACTTACTTTTGCTATGCAAAATGTAAAACTAAGATTGCGGCATCTAATTTCTTTATATAAAATTCAATATTTATTATTATAATAAGTAATTATTTTGTTATATTTATATTTTTTATGTTTGTTACAATATAAACATAATATATAATTATTTACGATAAAAATATAAGATGTGTAAAATGTGTAAGATTATAATTTAAAAATGGAATGTGAAAATATTAAGCTAATTTGTGAGTATAAATAATCTAACTTGTCAATATAAATAAATTTCTAAATTTTATGTAATTATACGATTTTACTATGGTAAGATGTCCTAGTAATATCCTTGCGTATTTTTTTTATAAATACAGAGTTGTCACTAGGAAGAGCGGTGTCTAACCCCCCACCCCCTACAAAAACTTTATTGAAAAATTAGTCGGCAAATTTAGACTTGTATTAGGCAAGTTTTTAACTATAGTCAGCAAATGTCAGTAAACGATGACTTTTTTTTTTTTAGAAGTAACTCGGCAAAAACATACGTTATTTCCTCCCCCCCCCTCCTCCTCCTTGAAGATCTTTTCGGAATGGCCCTTTTGTATATATATGGTGTATTAATCCTTCCCCTCCAACTCCGGAATTGTGTGTGTGTGGGGGGGGGGGGGAAGAAAAATTGCTCGTGGAAAAATCAGATGTACCCAAAAAATTTCCTGGATCCGCCCCTGAGTATGATGCATGGGCATTTTTCTATTTTTAACCAAAAAAGTTAAAAATATTATTACTTTGCTTTGAAATTTTTATCTGCATCTCTAAAGAGTTAATATTTAACCAAATTATAGAACTTTTAATTATAATTAGTCTTTTTATCCGATATTCTGTTCTTTTTAAAACCTAACTAGTGTGTCATTTAGTCTAATAGGGGTAAGTTAAGCAGATTTGACAACAATTTAAATTTCTTGCTATTTAATTTTCTCTCATACGTCATTAAAGTATATAAATTCGTAACGGTTAGTTTTGGCTCCAAATCATGAAATCAAAGTTCTATACCAACTCTGGCCAGACAAGCAACATTGGTAAAGAAAAAGGCATAAATTTTCTGGTTAAATGCTCTTACGTTATATGCTTTTTCACAGAGTGGTAGGGGAGACCGGGGCTAATTGGCCGCAGGGGTCAGTTGACGAACTGCGTTTATCTTCAGAGCCTTTCATCAGAAAGTGACAAAAATTACACAGAACCTTCCTAATTGATTATTTCATCATTCACTATAGTATTTTTAGGATTCGCGCATGCGCATAGGAGATATTAGAATTTTTTGCGTTTTTTGGACAAAAACGTAACTTTTGGAACATCGCTTCCTTTTTACTTTACAAAAAAATAGTTGTATACTTGTAAAAGTTCCAATCACAATTGGTTTACTATATCCAGTCAGACTTTTTTTCAAAGTTGCCTTTTTTCAGGATCTATAGACTGTTTATTGAAAAAAAGGCTTTCGGGGTAAGTTGGCAAAATTTTCACGGAGTAAGTTGGCTCATAGCATTTGCGAAAAAGTTGGCTCATAGCATCTGGCAAAAAATAAAACTTGTTCAAGAATCATTTTTCCTCGGCTGCTTATATTGTCCACACGACGAAAATGATCAAGTTCTTACTCAGTGTATCACATCGATCACTACCGCTCAACAGATACTGACTAATATAAACTGCTCTGCAATACTACTATATGGGGACTTCAATTTTAGCCATACATCTTATGAGTCTTTCGAAGATAACGGCGGCATTGCAACTGTTGCTCACGTGAGAGGTGAGCGTCAAGGCGATATCAGGTTCCAGAAGTGCCTTAATGAATGTCACTTAACTCAGCTTATCACATTCCCAACCTACCGTTGTAGTCGACACGTTGAGCCTACTAGCACACTCGATATTAATATAACAAATGAGCCAGACCGTGTATTCTTCATTAAACAAGGCGATTCTCTTGGTAACACTCCAATGGGCCAAGCACACTGCTTCATCGAAGGTCAATTTGCTATTGCATGCCTCAACAACTCGCCTACTTTGCGCTAAAACCTCAACTCATTTGGAGTCGAGCAAACTACGCAGCAATATCAGCACATAATGAAGCTGTTGAATGGGAAACAGTATTCACTGGACTAAATGTAAGCGATGAGTACCAGCTTCTAGCAAACGTTTATAATGAAGCCACTAGCCTACACATTCCGTCAACTACCACTCCCTTTACAGAAAAACAGGAGCAATGGGTAACACCAGAACTTATTGAGGCAGTCAAAGCTAAACGCACCTCTTGGGCCAAGTACATTAATGCAGGTCGAGATACGCACAAATTTTTCAAAATATCGCATCGCACTGCCTGCAAAAAAGTTAGAAGAAGAAGAGCTACTCGTCAGGGATTCCGAAAGCAACCCTAAACGCTTACATGCATATGTAAGAAGCAAGCAGAGCGTCAGTAACAACATTACATCGCTCCAAACAGTCAATAGCAACATCACAACCGATACCGGCGATATAAGCGCATCGTTAAATAACTATTTTCAATCAGTTTTTGTTTCAGAGCCCGAAGGTTCAATGCCAAGCTTTGAAAGTTGTACTGAAGCAGTTTGTGTCATCGATCCAGCAAGTTTCTCTATTGACATAGTACAAAAATGCCTAAACAACCTTGATGAAAGAAAATCAACCGGCTACGATGGATTACATCCAAGGGTTCTTAGTAAATGTTTAGCTACCTTTGCCAAGCCTCTTTCGCTTATCTATAAGTGCTCGATTGCAACTGGTGTAATTCGTAATCTTTGTAAACGACCTGCCGGACAGAATTACTCATCATATGAAACTGTTTGCCGACGACAGCAAAATAGTAGGGATATTTAAAAAGGAGTCGGACAACATCACTCTCTAAGATGACGTTGACAGAGCAATGGAATGGTCACATATTTGGCTTTTGCATTTCAACGTTGAGAAATGCAAAGTAATGCATGTTGGGAGCGGATGTAATAAGTCAACGTACAAATACTCAATGTCTAACGTCGACGGCACCCGTCGTCCTCTCAAAGAAACCGCAGTCGAAAGAGACCTCTGTGTGATGGTCTCGAATGACCTTAACGTCAGACCGCAAATAAAGTTAGCCGCATCAGCAGTAAATAGAATGCTAGGGCGACTCAAAAAAACACTTTGCAGTCGCAGTTTTTATTCATGGCGCACTCTGTATCTTACTTACATTTGCCCCCATCTTGAGTTTGCTGTACAAGCCTGGTCACCGCATTTAAAATCAGTCATTGCCATTCTCGAGCAAGTCCAACATCGAGCAACAAAAACAATATTGACTATTAAATATCTCACCTATGAAGATCGACTCCAACGGCTCGGTTTAACAACTCTTGAAGAATGCGGCAAAAGAGCAGATCTTAGCGAGCAATTCAAAATCACTCGTAAACTCGAGCTTGTTAGTTTTGTCGTCCCGCAAAAAATTTCAAAAAGTAAAGATAAGTATATTCTAAGAGGCCATAACCATAAACTAGAACGTCAGATAGTAAAAAACTGTGAGGAGCGATATAACTTTTTTTCAAATAGAACTGTCGCCCCATGGAATGCGCTTTCGCAAGAAGCAGTGAACGCTCAATCCATCAACGCTTTCAAAAACAACATAAGAAAGTAACTTTGTAGATACAACTGCTGCTTTGTCTTTAGCGTCTGTATCCATATGTTCGTCAGCATAGAGGGGCCTGGTGTAGCACCTCTTCATCAAATTATAAATAGATTATTGTATTTGTATTTGATCACTGAATAATAATAATAATAAATAATAAATTTACTATGGAAAAAATACATTTTTATAAAATTAATTTTTTTTTTTTTAATTTTCAACAGTATTGAAAAAATTTATTCTTAAAAAAAAATAAAAAAATAAAATATTTTTAAGTTTCTTTTTCACAGATATAAAGTGGGATACTGTTTTGACTGTTATACGGACTTATATTTGGTACCAGTTAGAAGTAATATTAATTTTTGGGATAAAATTGTTGCCCAAAGTAGTAAAAAAATTTCTATTTATTTTGCACTTAATAGTACATTAATAATCATTTTTATAGTTTGCGCCAACTTACCCCGTGGTGAGTTGGCGCAATTTTTTTTTTTTTTTTTGAGGGCCTGGAAAGGCTCCATGAATTTTTTTTGGTGAATGAATGCAAGTTTTATAAGTTACCCAAATTTATATTCTTAAAGACTTCACTTTAATATTTTCAAAAAAATGTGCTGTTAGGGCTACGGAGCTCATAGTGTAAAAACCGAGCCAACTAGCCACGGTCTCCCCTATTTTGTCACAAGATCGTGAGGACTTCTTGAAACACTTTAAGTACCACACAAAATATAAAAGATTTATAAACTATAGACACGCTTACTTACGCTTAGGTTTTATATCATGCATAATCGTTTATCCATTGATACCCTGTTGAGGCTGGTTGATCAGCCCGGTAAACTTTAGGCAATATCTTTTCAATCAAATGAGATAAAAGTACTTTTTAAAAAATAATATTTCTCAGAATAAACTATATTTCTAAAAGGAAAAATTTATTTAAACCCAAAGCACGGATCATCATCTTTCTTAGATTTAGTAAAAAATTTCTTAACAAGACCCCTAAACTTGACATTAACGTGCCATAAAGATTGTTTAAACTCTTAAGCAACCGAGAGTCAAAAAAAATGGTTAAACTTACTCGAGTTATTGATTTTTATGAAAAACCGGATTCAAAGGAAATTTAAAAATACTGCGAGTTACATAAAGTTCAAGGGTTACATTTATAGGGATTTTACAGTAATCAGTGGAGTACACTGGATTTTAATATGTTTGAGTTTTGACACTTACAGGCATTGTGCAAACTCCAAACTTTTGTATGTTTATGCTTATATCAAAAAAGAATGTTTTGCAAAGAATTGGGGTGATTGGAGCTTGGGAACAAAAAAAACCCTAACTTTTGGGCTCACCCAGCCCTTAACGTGGGAACTACGAGTTTATAAAATATTTTCTTTACTATTTTTATCTTAATTCATATTCATCTATAAATTTCAAGCTTCATGCAATAATATCTTACTGTTCAGCTTTTATGACCCTGCAATTTTTACAGCCCCCTCAAATTGGGGGGGGGGGGTTAAAACTTTATATGGTCATAGTTTTTGAAAAATAAGAGATTATTGCATGAAATTTGAAATTTGTTGATGAATATAAATTTAGAAAAAAATAGTAAAGAAAATATTTTATAAACTTGTTGCTCCCACGTTAAGGGCTGGGTGGGCCCAAAAATTAGGGTTTTTTTGTTCCCAAGCTCCAATCACTCCAAATCTTTGCATTATTTTTAGATATAAGCATAAACATACAAAAGTTTGGAGCTTGCAAAATGCAGGTAAGTGTCAAAACTCAAACATTTAAAAATCCAGTGCACACCGCTGGTAATACTATATTAAAATGGTTTTTAAATAAGACATTAAGGACTTTTTAAAAAAGAGTAAACTTGATCTATCACAGAGTACCGTGAAAAAGCATTTAACCAGGAAGTGCACGCCTTCTTTCATATCGGTGTCGCAAGATTGTTTAGCCAGAGCTAACATCAAACCTCTTGAGTGTGCGCCATAACTCTACCCACTGCGCCACGGCTACTGTTGTATGAGCTTTTTTTTCTTATCTAAAAAATTCTTAAATTGATTAAGTATAGAAAGTAAGTGTGCAATTTTAAAAAATGTTTTACAACTAATATTATTGGAAGTCCATCATTCATTCAATATTGTACAATACTCGGATAATGAATAAATATTTTTCTTAATTTGTTTTTTGTACCACATAATCTTCAACGACGGTCGTAGGGTAGTAATAGAGCGCTTGCATCATTAGCTTGAAGTTCCAAGTTCAATCCATACCACGTCTTTGAAAACACCTCGCTCAATTTTTTTTTATTTTTTTTCTTATTATTATTTGCCGTATATTAAAATTTACAATGAAATAAATCGTGTTAATAAATAAGAGAGCTGGAGCAGGCAGAAGACATAAACTGTCTTATCATCAAGCGAAAAAATTGTCAGTTTATATACAAAAATGAAAAGTAGCTAAGTAAGAACTTAGTTTTAAATTAGCTTTTGGTACAATAAAGTTGTTAATTAAGAATTTAGTAGGATACCTGTGCGAGATTTCACTAAAGAAAGACTGAAATACAATAGGAGAAAGCCCATGTTTTATTTTAAACATGAATTGTAGAACTTGGTGTATATTGAGTTTATGGATTCTTAGGGCACCAAGCTTCCTTAAAAAAGATTCGCAATGAAAAGTTCTGCGTGCGTCAAATACAGTCGTGCATGCGTGTTTTTGCTTATTATAAATTATTTTAAGTTTACTATAACTAGCACTACCCTATATAATATTACAGTAAGAGATAAAACTATGAATAAATGAAAAGTAGATTTTTTTCAAAGAAGCAGTGTTTAGATATGGTGTAGTTTTATATAATATGGAAATATTTATTGAGATTTTATTTTCTATGTATTCTATATGTGGTTTCCATGACAAATTTTCATCTAGTATTACTCCTAAAAAAATTAGCGATTGGTTCCCTTTTATTATATATTTTATTAATTAAAAGATTACGTAATTTTAAAGGAGCCTTTACTAAGTTTGAAGACTAAAATAAATTTAGTTTTTTCTACATTTAAAGAAAGCCTATTACTTGTAAACCACTCGTTTATTTTAAATAGTTCTTCATTCAATATATTAAAGAGAACTTTTATGTTTTTGTTGGAATAAAAAAGATTGGAGTCGTCTGCAAACAATATAACATTTAAAATATTTGATGCTAAGTACAAATCATTTATATACAATAAAAATAATAACGGTCCTAAGATTGAACTTTGGGGCACACCATATGTAATGTGTTTTTCTTTTTCAATTTTTTTATAAGTAATACATTGTGACCTGTTCGCCAGGTAATCTTCAAACCAAAGTAAGTTTTTATTTTAAACTCCATTGAGTTCCAGTTTTTTCAATGAGTATCTTATGGTTAACAGTGTCAAAGGCTTTTTACAGATTAATAAAAGCTAAAGGTAAAATAGTCACTATTGAACGGATCTGATACGTGATTAATTAGTTCGATTACCGCATGGTTAGTTGACTTATATTTTTAAACCCATAAAACTCTAAAAATTTATTAAGCAAAGTTGTTGGTTTTTTCCAACAACTTTGCTTAATAAATTTTTATGGTTTTAGTAGTTTATTTCATTTTTATATGTTTTATGCCTTAAATATTTAACATAAAGTTTTTGTTTTTTCTTAGACAATTTTGTTAGTCCCTTGGTCATCCAGTGGTTTAAAAGAGACATGGATTTTATAATTATTTTTTTAACAGAAAATGCTATGTCATACTGTTTACAGAATTGTACTAAAAATATTTCATATGCATTATTGACTTTATGGGATTGTAAAATAAGATTCAAATCGATATTTTCTGAAAAGTTCAAAAATACAATAATGAGTTTTCAGTGATCTGTAGCTTTAAAATTGTTGAGTTCAAGGGGGAATTATTTTAGGTAATGTTATCAGTAATTAAGAATATTGGAAAGTGATCTGTTAAATCAGTTTTGATTATGCTCGTTCCTAAACGACAGTTTTGAAAATTGTTAGTAACTATATTATTAAGTAATGACGATGTGGTCTTAGTTATTCTCGTTGACTTATTTATTGTTGGTATTAAGTTGTATTTTGTTCGTCAAGGTTTGTGTTTTGGAGTTAAAAGAGTTGAGAGTTTGTAATAATATCAACATTAACATCAGAAGTCTACATAAAAATTTTGAAAACTTAAAACTTCTCTTGGATGAAATAAAACACAAGTTTAGCATTATTTGCATAACAGAAACGTGGTGCAAATATGATGAACAAAATTTACATTTTAAATTAATTAATTACACGTCAATTCATCAACTGCGGAAAAAATATTGTGGCGGAGGCGTAAGTATTTTTGTTTGCAATTCAATTAACTATGTCCCACGTTATGACCTATGCATTAATGAAACAGATTGTGAGTCATTATGCATTGAAATTGTTAATACTACTTATAGGAAACCAGCTGGCAATTTAAAAGTGTTTAAAACTCTTTTAAATACATTTTTAACTAAAGTCAACAAAGAACGAAAGCATGTATACATAGTCGGAGACATCAATTTGGACTTGATGAGACATGCTTCAAATAACATTAAATATTTTATAGATACCCTTCTTCAACATAATGTTATTCCAACAATAAATAAGCCAACCAGAATAACTAATAACTCTTCTACACTACTAGACAATATAATCACCAACAATTTTTATGAAAACCCTATTTATACTGGTATAATTAAGACAGACTTATCAGATCATTTTGTTACTATTCTAATTACTAAAAATATCACACTTAATAAGAAGCCTTCAAAAACTATTATATACAAGAGGCAGATCAATGAAAACTCCTTACAACAACTCCAAGACCTTTTAAAATATAAAATTGATTGGGACCTTATACTGAAATCAAGTGAGGCAAGCAATGCCTAAGAACTATTTCTTCATCATGTAATCATTATGAAAATGCGTTTCCTGAGAAAAAAATTGTTTTTAATACCAAGTTGCTCTTATGTCCTTGGATGTCTAAGGGCCGACTAAAATCCTCGAAGAAAAAAAAAAAGTTGTATGAAAAGTTCTTTAAAAATAAAACATATAAAAATGAAATAAACTATAAACATTATAAAAATATATTTGAAGAAACAAAAAAAAACTCCAAAAAACTTTATTCCTCAAAGTTGTTAGAAAAAACTAGCGGAAACACTAAAACGATGTGGAAGGTAATTAAAGAAATTATTGGCAATTCAGAAAATTATGAAAAAAATAATCTGCCCAAAAACATTTAAGTAGATGGTAAATTTATAAACGATAAAGCAACAACTGCTGAAAATTTGAACAGCTTCTTTCTTAATATTGGGCCTAACTTAGCTGAAAAAATTCCGTCAAGTTCTTCTTCGTATAATTTTTATTTAAAAACCTATGATAAAGTAATGGATGAATCTAAACTAGATATTTATGAGTTGCGATCTGCTCTAGAAAGTCTTAAAAACAACACTAATGCAGGTTTTGATCAAGTTAGCATGCATGTTGTAAAATCAGTTTTAAATATTATAGAATCCTCTCTATATCACATTTTTGATCTTTCTATTAAATCAGGTACTGTGCCAGAAAAACTAAAAATTGCACGAGTCTTACCTATTTTTAATTCTGGTGATGACACAAATACTTCAAATTATAGACCAATATTGGTTCTGCCATGCTTTTCTAGGTTACTTGAACGCATAATGTATAATAGGCTTAACAGCTACTTAACGATACACAACATGTTGTTCAACAAGCAATTTGGTTTTAAAAAAATCACTGAACCAATCCAATTACTCAACCGATCACGCTTTGACCGAGCTAGTAACCCATGTACAAATGTCTTCAATGATGATTGTTTGACATTAGGAGTTTTTATTGATCTGTCTAAAGCCTTTGACACCGTCAACCATGTCATTCTTCTTAATAACTTGAACATTATGGAATAAAAAACAATAACTTACTTTGGTTTAAAAAATATTTATCAAGCAGAAAACAGTTTATACAATATGAAATAGGTAAAACGTCCAAAAATATATTGACATGCAGAGTTCCTCAAGGCTCGATTTTAGGACCGCTATTATTTTCACTTTTTATAAATGATTTATCTTTTACATCAATCTTATTAAATTTTATTTTATTTGCGAATGACTCCAACCTGTTTTATTCACATAGGGATATTAAAACGCTTTTTGCAGTGGTTAATGAAGAGTTAAACAAAGTAAACGAATGGTTTACATGTAATAAACTATCGCTTAACGTAACAAAAACTAAGTATATACTTTTTCATAAACAAAATAAAACGGATAATCTTCCCGTAAAATTACCTGATCTGAAAATAAATAAAATAAATATTACTAGACAAACATTTGTAAATTTCTTAGGTGTTATTTTAGATGAAAATTTATCTTGGAAGACTCATATAAGCTCTCTGGAAAGAAAACTTTCTAGAAATATTGCAATAATGTATAAAGCAAAACCATTCTTAAACATTAGGTCTTTAAAAAGTTTACATTTTTCTTTTATACACAGTTATTTAACTTACGGAAATATTGTATGGGCAAGCGCAATTTACACAAAGTTGAAAAAAATTTATTCAAAACAAAAACATGTTTGCCGAATTGTATTTGGAGCAACAAGAAATGTGCCTTGCGAGCCACTTCTAAGTAAGCTTGGATCGTTAAACGTGTACAAAATAATATATATTTAGTCTTACAATTCATGTATAAAATAAAACACGAACTATCTCCAACAATATTTAATCAATATTTTAATAAAATAAGCCATAAATACCCTACCAGACTTTCCGGAAACAATTTTGTAACTCCAAAATTTAATCTAAAATTATGTTCTTATTCTATTCAGTATCGGGGACCTTTTTTATGGAAAAGTTTTAAACAGATTGTTCATAATAAAAAGCATACACTTCCGCAATTCAAAGCTAATTTAAAATATCATTTAGTAAATATGGATTTTAATATTCTATATATTGCCAGTCTTTTTTTAGAAGTTATCAAAATAAATTTATAATGATACATTATAAGAATAAGAAGATCAACTATTATAATTAAGAATATCAATGTCTTTATCACACTTCTTTAAAAATGTTTACTTTTGAATATTTAGTCTTGAAGTTTAAAATGTTTTATTGTTTTGTTTCATTTAATCTAAACATGCAGTATCTTTTTGTAAATTATCTTAGATTTATTTTACTTTTGACACTTTTATATATTTTATGTTGTTGTGGATGGAATTTTATTCATTTTATTATAAAAACGACAATACGAGGCAACATGTATATATATGTATGTGTGTATGTGTCATGTGCGTATGTGTGTATGCATATGCACATACATATTTATAGATTTTATATCTTTCTTAACTAGGTTGACTTTTAATTTTTCAGTACTTTTTTGTTTCTTAACTTCTTATACTTGACGTTTTGTAAAGATTTTTTAATATTGTACGGACTTAAAAAATACGATTATAATGGGGCTCGATGATAAGGCTAATTGATGCCTTCTTCTTGCTCCAGCCATTTCCTTTTGTTGTATATATTCTTAACGGCGAAATAAATGAAACTACTACTGAAACTACTACTACTACTACTACTACTACTACTACTACTACTACTACTACTACTACTACTACTACTACTACTACTACTACTACTACTACTACTACTACTACTACTACTACTACTACTACTACTACTACTACTACTACTACTACTACTACTACTACTACTACTACTACTACTACTACCACTACTACTACTACTACCACTACTACTACTACTACTACTACTACTACTACTACTACTACTACTACTACTACTACTACTACTACTACTACGTAAGAAATACGAAATTTGGTCCAAAAAGTCCGCAATTTTTTAATTTTTCTGAAAAGTCGCAAAAATTTATCATCTTTAGCATTGAATTAGTATAACAAAGTATAACGTAATTTAACAAATGTTTCTTATTATAAAAACTCAGCGATTCTTTAAAAGTAAAAAAAAAAAAAAATTGTTTCTTTTAATATAAACATGGTATTGTAAGAGAAACTCCGAGAACACGAAAACGAAACTACAACACTATAAAGTTTTATCGATAAATGGTATATCATAGTTTTAGTGATATATCATAGTTTGAAATGATATATCAAGTATTATCGGTATATGATATATCATAGAGTACCACTTTAAATGATTAAATAAAATCTAATTTATAAACATATATAGTCAAAAGTGCTTAAACAATATAAAGTCACATAATTTTTTAGTATCAATTATATTCTTAAGTTTAATACATCGCGACGTTAGAATTAGCTTGTTCTATCTCGACGTTTTTAACTTTTAAGATAAAACGAATAAAAAGAAAGACTTTAGGAGACGGCATATTATTTTTTTTATAACTTATGTTTTTTCCGCAACTTTTTTACTTATAACTTAGGTTTCATTACAACAGAAAAACATTATTCTGAGGTACACAACACTATCAATAACTCAAATTTCTTAAAAAGTGGAGAAAAAACAAGATAATTCAATGTTATTGTTGATATGATTGTTGATTAGTATGAGTTTAGACATCCACTCGATATTTGTCGGATGTCTCGAAATGTCCAATGACCATTGTTCAAGAACAAAATTAAAAAGTTTTAAAAGTGACATATTCAAAACTTAAAAGTGACATATTCAAAAATGCCTAATGTTTACAGCCATTCCCGAAAAAATAATGATCTGGAGGTTTAAATACACATATATTCACCTCCAAAGTTTTTAAGGTCCTAAGTTTAGAAAAATTATCGAAATGCTTTTTATAAAGGCTTTACATTTTAAATGACGACAGCTTTACTATTCTAGTGATATTAAATTTATTACGTTTCAATAACTCAGATTGAATCTTAACTAAATTATTATAAGCTTTGTAAGGTTTTGTTGTATATCAAAAGTTGTCGTAACGGGTGACAACTATAAATCCGGACCAAAAGAAATTGAGCGCAAGTCATATTCGGTTGTTTAAATTTGCCACTTCTTTACATTATCAAGTAGGTTTCTGTTTGACAATTGTCAATTTAGTTGTCATAAAATGTCGTCTAAAGCGAAGCTTCTTCGAGAACGTGTTGTACATTTTTATGAACGCCGTAAAAGTGTTGGCAAAATGTTTACTGTAGAACTTTTTTTGAAAGAAGGTATATCGAAAAGTACAATTTACGATATTTTAAAACGTGGTACTGTTGAAAGAAAGCAAGGAACCGGACGAAAGCCCACAATAATGACCAAGAAAAATTTGTTAAAAGTTTTAAAAGCGATAAAGTTAAAAACTCGATTTAAAACAAAGATGGCATTAGCCAGCGCAATGCTGCTAGAATATTTGAGTGTTCCCAGCAGTATATCAGTAGAGCACTCAAAAAGCTTCAAGTTAAACCAAGGAAAAAGCAAAAATCGCCATCCTACACCGAAAGTCAAATTACTAAAGTAAAAAAAGATTGTCGTTATCTTGTGAGACATTTTGGTAACAAAAATTTCATTTTGGATGATGAAAGTTATTTTACTTTAAGTAAGCCCCAAATGCCTGGTAACAAAATTTATTACACAGACGACTCTTTTGTTACACCATCTGATGTTAAATTCAAAATGCGAAGCAAACTTGAGAAGAAAGTAATGTTATATATTGTTGTCTCCGACAGAGGAATTTCAGAACCATTTTTCAAGGAAAGTGGTCTAGCTGTCAACCAAGAAGTTTACAAAAACCAATGCTTAACTAAAATTTTAATCCCATTTATTAAAAAATATCGTTCAGATGATAATTACATATTTTGGCCCGATAAAGCATCGTCACACTATGCGAAAAGTGTTACTGAGTTCCTCCAAAGTGAAAATATTCCTTTTGGACCGAAGAATATTAACCCCACCAATCTTCCTCAATGTAGACCAATTGAAGATTTTTTTGGAGAACTAAGTTCTTTAGTGTACAAGGGTGGTTGGAAAGCTCGAAATATTTCACAACTCAAGCGTAGAATTAAAGTATCCTTGAAAGAAATGGACTCAACAGGGCGAACATTAAAACAAAGTTGCGCAGAGTAGCGGATAAAGGACCCTTTGTGGAAAACCATTAATTTTATTGTATATTTTAAGTTGTCATCAATTATATATCAACCATATAAAATTGTTATGAATAAATTAATTCATCAAAATTAACATTTCTTCTTATTCTGGATTTTTAGTTGTCAGCCGTTAAATAAAATAAAAATTATATATATATATATATATATATATATATATATATATATATATATATATATATATATATATATATATATATATAATTATATATGTATATATATATATATATATATATACGTATATATACATATATATATATGTATATATAAAATTTTTACAAAAAAAACCAATTTAAATTCAGAAATAAGCTTGCTTATCTGAAAGAACAATTTATGTTTTTTTTTGCTTCAATTGAGTAATGTTGAGAATAAATGTTTAATTAAACCAGAAAAAAGTTTGATGGTATATGCATTTTTAATATTATATTAAAAATTCATTAAACCATCATAATATGATAACAAAAATTGACATCATTTTCAATGGGGGATGGCAAAAAATAGAATGATTTTGATAAAGGGGAATGGTATTCAATAAACTGGGTCATCATCTGACATCATTATGACCCTATGATTTAAGTAAAAAAAGTAATCAATTTGTCATATTTCTCTTTAGAAAGTGTAAGAAAAAATCGTAATGCTGAGAACCTATATATTAAGCAAACTTTGACCACCTATTTTATAAATTCGAGAGACAGAGGTGGACGTGCGAATCGCAAAAGAACTAATAACGATGCTCTAGCAATCGAGCTCTAAATTTTAACTTTGTGGACTACCATTAATATAGTATTTAGAAATAATAAATGAAGCTTACATGATTTTTATAATTTATATTCATTTCCATTAATTATCAGTTGTAAGACTCTATTTTATAAAATGAATTAAAAAACTATTTATTTATAGTATAATAATAATAATAATACATAAATACTAGTTTCCTAATGCTATCATCATCACAATGTTAATGGTATTCGTTTTAAAGTGAAATTTTGTAACAAGTTTATTGTTTTATTGTTTTAATATACATACATATATATATATATATATATATATATATATATATATATATATATATATATATATATATATATATATATATATATATATTTATACATTTTTTTATAAAATATTAGGAGAAAGCTAGAAGATACTAAAAACCGTGGTATTATGCAATCCAAAGCGATTTACTTAATTAAATCAATCGACAAAAGACGGCGTGTAATCCGAAAAAATAAAAAATAATATTTTCAATATTTATTTTGAATGTATTTATTAATTGCATTTATTTTAAAATTAATTCATTTTGCAACACGTTTTTTAAATTTTATGATTTGATTTTGTTATAATAGTTTGTGGCAAATCCCACATAGATTATTGGTGGAAAATATCACAAGTAAAAAATCAAACATGCAACACATTTTGAATCATAAATGGGATAAAGTAGCAAATACCAGATTAAGTTAATTCTTTCTGAAAGCTTTGATTATTACTTTTAAATTACTATTTAAGTAATTTTTAAATTTAAGGATTTTTAAAAATTATCATAGAAGCATTCGGACTTTCATTTGTCTAGTATTGACTACTTTTATACCATTTGGATTAAAATATTAGTGGCATAAAAGATCCACAACATGTAGTGTCTTCCACCTTTATCCCATGTTGGATTTACCATATAAAACCCATGTGGGAGTTAACATACGAAACCCACATGAGACAAAATAATAATCCCCATATGGGTTACATAAGGTAAAAATCCACGTGTATCCTATATAGGATTTACCATATGGAATCCGTGTTGGATTTACCATATGAAACCCACATGGGACAAAATAATAATCCCCACATGGGTTACATATGGAAAAAATCCACGCTTATCCTATGTGCGCTTTTTCACTGGGTTGATAACGTTACTCCATAACCTTCAAGTCTTGATAAAATTGTTCTCCGTGCTCATCACTGACAGTACCAAGATTTTCACGAAAATTGGCGATATGACAATGTAGAAAATGTAGTTTAATGCTCTTATTGCAACAAAGTGCTTTATAATTTTCCAATAGTTGCTAAAAAATTTCTTTTTAATTATGTGCGTATGTATTTCCAAGAAAGTTCTTGACGATGACTTTAAATGATATCAAAGCATTCTTCTCAGAATCCGACATAGTTCTGGTAAAATATTTATTTTTGATAAGCTGTCGAATTCGTGGACCGTCAAAGGCACCGGCTTTAATTTTTTTAATTGACAGTCAAGGAAATGCAATAAAAATGTACTTGAAATAGTCGTCATTAAATAGCAGTGCTTTCACAAATTGCTTCATGAGACCTAATATTATGTTCAGAGGTGAAAATTTTCATTTCTGTCAACAAGTTGTTCATGTAAAATGTTTGGATTTCCAGACATAAGATCAGATCTTGGAGGCCCGTTTGTTTCAACCTAATGTTAATACCAGCTCTTCTATCTAACACACAGAGAAAGCAAGGATACTTTGTGTAAAAACGTTGCTAATCAAGGAGGAAACCATTTTAGGGTCAACACAAACCGATGATGCTTCTTATTCTGTAATAACTCTTTTTAAATCTTCTTCACGAAGACAGACAGAATGCCCAGTATACACTTCACCAAATAAATTGCTATTAAGTAGCAGGACGCACTTCAAACTCTTCTTTGAACAATCAATGAACATTCGCCATTCAATTAAGTTGTAGTCTGAAAATCCCAACTCCATAAGTAAACCAGAAATGTTATGGCAAAACATAAAACCACTTCAATTTGAAACTACTGCAGAAATTTATTTTCTCTAGTATGAAAGTAAGATACTTTTACTCCTTTTTCAACTAAGTTTTTCTCATTTAGTCTTGATGCTAGAATTTCTGAAGCTTTTTTTGATAGGCCCAAACCCTGTTCCAAATCATTCAACTCTAGCTTATCAAATCCTTTTAGTTGAACTGTGATGTTCAAAATTTGCATTATTCCTGTCACTGTCTTCTTAAACATCACTAATTTCTTCTAGAGGAGATAGTCGTTTGAATACTGGCTCTGGAATTTGATTTGAATGACACGTTGGTCTTAAAGCTGATGGTAAATTAGGATAAACTATTTTCCTTCTATTTTTTTAGTTAAAGCCTTTTACTAGACAAAGGTAACAGTCCGTTGAATGATCTTTTTCCTCACACCAAACCTTGGGAATCCCAATTGCTGACTTTTCTTGTGTTTCCTTAATTCACATAAGTAAACATTTGACACACTACTTGCACAGTTTATGAGGGGCGCATGACTTGACTTGATCACCAAGTTTCATCAGGAACATTTAAATGTAAAACTCACATATTTTGAAAACAACAAAAAAAATTTTAACAAAATTAAAAATTCACACAAAAAATAGCTTGTTGCTGAGACAAACTGTTTTTGTAGATTGTAGTTTAGGCGAATCCAATCGTAATCAGCGGGTAACTCTTTTACGGTAAAATTTGGTTTAACTAAAGCGCAAAGGGTGGAGAAAAAAGTTGACTTCTTAGAAAAAAAACGATTTCAGTTTTGGAATCAGCATGTCAATTTAATCAAAATAGGCTCCAAATCAAATTCAACAAGAACTCAAAATATCGCACATTTACACATAGTTTTACATAGATTTTAACTTGTATTTGGCTTTACCAGCTAAAAAACAATTGTGCTTTATCAAAAAAATACATCATTTAAAGTATCAAAGTTCACATTTTCTTCAACTGAATAGAAAAATGTAGTAAAACTAAATCATGGGTATTAGATAAATTTTGTTTAAAAAAACTTAACTTAAAATTGCTAACTTGCAATACAACTAATAATACTTTAGACAAAGAAATTAAAATTTCAATATTATATTTTCTCAATGGATGTCTTGCAATACAACTAATAATACTTTAGACAAAGAAATTAAAATTTCAATATTATATTTTCTCAATGGATGTCAGAAATACACATTTCATTTTATATATACAATGTTTTCCTTTACGTAAATCCACGTCCGATGGTTTTTGAAGTAGGAGGGCACAATTGTCAGCCTCTAAAAAAATGTCGTATATATCTCGAAACTTTTAAAAAAAATAATAAAAAAAAGTCGCCCAGAAAAACGGTCGATGGCATGCGCCCCTGGCGTTGTCGGCCCTGAAATCAGAATTAAAGTTTTTTTTAAATATATAACTTGCTTATAAGCAAATTTTATTGAAACTATTTCCAGTTTTTTCTACAAAATGTCGAAATTTTTTCAAAACTCTTATTTAGAATTTTAGAGACAACTAAATATTTAGTGACGGACTTACTAAATATTTAGTTGGGTGGGGAGACAGAATGTTGATACAAAAAATATGCCATACTCCAATTCCCTCCACCTCCATGTTTTCATCACTATGACTATTATTGTGAAGGAATTTTATTTTTACCATTGAAAATATTTTCTTGAGGATATTGATAAAAACAATGTGTGTTCAATAACCATTTACACAGTTAACATATGGATCTAAATTGACTTCTGATCATGATGCATTTATCATGAAATTTGGGATTTTTTGTTGAATTTTTTCAATTTGATAAAATAAAATTAAAACTTTTTATCTCAACTATGTATATATGCGCGTATAGGTTATTTAAATGTATCGTATATATGCGTGTGTAGGTTATTTAAATGTATGCATACTATACATACATTTAAATAACCTATCTGTGCATACCAACGCCGTAAATTTATGCAATGTAATCTGTATAAGTGGAACTGGACTATATATATACAAAGATTTTGAGAATAGACAAGAAAAAAAACAAGACAACAGAACAACAAAAGAAGTTATGAGAGAAGGTTTCAAAAAAGACTTCGAAGCGTAGATAAATGCGCAGTTTTGAAATATAAAAAAATATTTTGTCAAGATTTTAAAAAGTGCTTTATAGCTTTATATTTTAAATAGCAAACTTATATTTTTAAATAGCAAACTAGCTAGTTATTAGCTTAATAGAAGTTTCAAAGACATTAAAACGCAATGTTTCAAAATGCGTTTTAATGTTTATTTTTTGTTTTTGTTTTATATTTGCTTCATATTTTCTCTTTGTTTTTTATATTTCTTTACGGAAATTTTTTTCTCTCACTCTATCCTTCTGATCTTATATTATTTAAATGTGTGTTTTCTCGCAGTACCGCAGCAAGCCAAAACGACGCCCGGTGCAAGACTGAAATTTGGCGCTCTGCCTGTCCCCCCCATCCTCAAAAAAAATAAAATAATAATAATAGTAAGTCAAGCTAATTTTCATTATTATTAAACTTCAATAATAACAATGTTTCAATATTTTTCAAATATCATTTTAAGTTTACTCTTCTGGCCTTCAGTGATGCGAAATCATTTATAAAATCTTCAAAATCAAGTGAGCTTGTCTGTCAGTGTTGATTTAATTGTTGGTGATAGACAAATTTGATAATCTTTCTCGGCCCATTGAAGACCTTTAATAGTTTTTTATTATCTTCAACTTAATAAAACTTCGTTCACAAAATGCAACTGTCACTGGTAGTGGCAAAAATATCTTCAGACAGATTTGCAGGTAAGCAGCTTTCAAAGAATATTTATTAGCAAGCTGTAAAAGATCAAGTGGATTGGCACTTTTTAAATTATCCATTAAAGATTCTGCTTGAAATTTGATTTTTGTATTCAATATTTTGACGTGTTACTAAAAGGAAAAATTTCCGTTTAAAATTATGAAATATTTATATTTTTTATATCTATATTTCAAAACTACTGGTTTAAAAAAGTTTTACGTAGAAAAAACTTACATGTTTGACATCAAAAATAAGTTTCACAATTAAAAAATGAGTTTCATTTATGTGTAGAAAGCCAATATGTTTATTATATTTACAACAAAAAATTTAATCTCAGTAATAAAAGAAAAACTAAAAAACATAACAAAATAACAAAAATATAGTTTAAACTTAATTATATTTTATATAACAATTTGATTTTTGATATATATTTAATATAATCAAACAAAAACTTAAAGGATAGTTCACTAAAATATATAAATAAAAAATATCTAAATGTAATGAACTAACATTAATATAACAAAATCGTTAAAATTATTAAGCTTGATGCAATGCAATGAAATCTGTATAAACTGTAAAATTGCAAGTTAATTGATGCGATGTCACATTCATTCATTCATACATTCATTCATACATACATTGTATTTACTTTTTACAAGCTTTTTTTAAAATCACCTCTCCCATTTCTATTTGACGCAGAAGCTAAAATACACTGCTCAACATAATGATAAGACACCCCAATAGTATTTATACAACTCCACTATACATTTATATATTTAAAAACTAACTTTTATAGTAAATGAGAGCAAAAGGATTACAAGACTAAACAACATTTAAAAAATTTTTTTAAACCTAACTCGTATTTTATTAAAAAAAAACTGTTTTTTAGTGCGACAAAATTAAAAGACACAAAATTATAATCAAAATTCATATTAATTGTCATTTATATAAAAATACGTCTCAATTTGAAACAATCGGTAGTGGGTACTTCTACCATTTTTTTGAATCACTTCAATCATTCTAGAAGGAAAAGAATCATATATTTTTTTTATGAACGAAATTTCAATTGCATCCCATGCAGATCTGATGGATGATTTCAAGTCAGCTAGTGAACTGTATTGTTTACCACCTACAAACACTTTATGTGGCAGTTGTGCCCTAACATTCTCAATAATGTTCAGGTCTGGAGATCTAGCTGGCTACTTCAATGTTTCAATTTTACTGCCGTTGAAATATTCCTTTACTGTCTTAGCTGTATGAACGCTAGCATTATCTCGCTGAAAAACAAAATTTACACCACCAATGACAGAGGCGTCACGTCGTAAGAATTTTTGAACAATTAAAAGATAATCCTTAGCCTTCATTTATCCGTCAATAAAATGAGTTTTTGATTTACCATGATACCCATTCGCACACTAAATCATTACACCACCACAACCCATTTGAAGTCGTTGCTGTGTTACTTGTTCTTAAGGCAAATTGCGAAAATAACAATTCCATCTATCCAGCCCATCAAGACAAAATTGTTTTTCGTCAGAAAATATTACATGTTGCCACTCTTCTTTCCACGTTACGTGGTCCTTTGCAAAAGTAATTCGATTGTTTATGTGATTTGTTATTAAAGGCGGTTTTTGCTGAAGTTTTTTGCGCGAAAGGTGAAAAGCATTATGAATAACTCGTGTAAAAGATTAATATATATGTATTCTTCATAATACCTTGCACTTAACAATTATTGTAAATAAAGAAATATTAAAAAAGATGTAAAAAACTATATATTCTATTATATTTTATAAGGTCCCGATGACAAGATCCTTGTGATCTTCTTTCGGAAACCGAGTTTATATTGTTAGTCTGCTATATTTATATATTTGTAAAAGTATTTTAATAGTTTATTGTATTGTATAACGACTGACTTTGTAAACTGAAATAATAAAAACAAAAATAATAATAATAAAATTAAAATAACTCGCTGAACTGTACGTAAATTAGCAATCACACCTGCTTCTGCACAATTTGACCTGCTGTTAATGAAGAATTTGAAGCTTGTCTCAACAATCTTCGCCTATCACGGTCACTTAATGCTGGCGGACGTCCGAAACTTTTTTTTATTCCATACATATGAGGACTATAAACGTAGTTTTTAATCACAGTTCGGCTGCATCCAATAGTTCTAGCCATGTAACTAACGGAGTGGCCCATTTTTGATTAATTAGAGAGCACTTTTTTCTCATCTGGACTCAACGGTGCAGCACGACGCATTATTAATTTGTTATTTTATACTTAATAAAAAAAAACCTAAACTAAATTTCTGACAGTTCACAAAAGTTTACAGTTACGTAATTGTCTGTGGTGTTTACATCAAATAAATATTCTTAATTGCCCACAACTGCGGTTTGCAAATAAAACCTTTTTTGTAAAATTGTCTTATAATTTTGTCGCACAGAAAAAACGTTTGTTTATTTTTTAAATGCGTTTTACGTTGAAAATAAATTTGTTAAAATGTTGTTTAGTGTTGTAAACCCTTTGCTTTTATTTACAATAAAAATTAGTTTTTAAACATATATGTATAGTAGAGTTTTATAAATCTTTTTAGGGTGACTTATCATTATGTCGCGCAGTGTAGTTTATTGTGACGCAGAAGCAAAAATTATATGTATACAATAATTAATTATACATAAGGAATGAAATAATACAATGATTTCTAATAAGTTTTCTGCCCGCTAAAAATTTTCACCCAGTGCGACTGCACCTCCCGCAAACCAAGGCTCTGTTTTCTCGTGCATTTTTTTCTCACTCATCTTATCCATCTTATCCTTTCTCACTCATCTTATCCATATTTTTTCACTTATCTTATTCGTTTATTCTCTCTTTTTTTATCTTTTTTATCAGTTTTAGTTCTTTAATATTCTTTTTCTGATTCCGATTTATAAAATATTATATTATGTTATAATTATTATGTTACAATTACTTTTTTTTATTACTTGTGTTATTGTAGTTTAGTCCACTTTTTCCTTGACTTCATATTTTTTATTTTATTTGTTTATTAAGGTCCATTGACAAGTTATTAACTATATGAGAAACATCAAACTTAATTTTATAAATTATAATTATGTTTGTAACTTTTAATTTTATGGTTAAATAAATAGAAATGGATAATAATATTTTACTAAAAGACTTTTCAAACGTTTAAAACAGATTCATTTAAAACTGAACTTTAAAAAAGAGTTTCACTGCGATACACATAAACATTAGAAGTATAAATAAATTGTTCGACAAACTAAAACAGTTCGTAATATAATGCAATTACTTATTTAGATAGTTTTCCCAAATTAAAAATAGTGCTCCGATAAATCGCCTCAAGCAAGATTCAAACTGTAGATTATACACCAATAATTCTGAAAGAAAAAAAATAACAATTGCAGGAGGAATATCCGAAATGATCAAGCGAATAAAGACGGAAAAGTCCAATGTTGACAACGAGCTCTTTACAATTGAGATTATCAAAAAATCAAAAAATCTTTTCGTCTATATTTTAGCCAATAAAAATTTAAAAAATATTTAGTTTTCAGGTGTTTTAGACTGTTATGTTGTTGGCGAAATAAGCAAAATTTCAAACTACTCGAAAGAAATCTTCCACGGAATAAATGATGATGGGAAAAAAACATTCTGTATTGTAGATCTAAGCATTAACTGTTAAAATTACAACGAAAATGCGTCAACAAAACTCGTTTTCGATAAAATGCTTTAGATATGTATCTTTCAAGTCGTCGATAAATTCATTCTTTTTCAGAAGTCTCCTTAAGGTGGGAGTCTACCTTAAATAATGAATATTTTCAAAGTTTTAAATTATACTGTTTTACCCTATTTCATATACGTGATATAAATGGTGGTGATATTTGTTTTCATAAAATAAATGGTGGTGATATTTGTTTTCATTAAAATATTCAGAAATTAAATAATTGCATCATTAGACATAGTTCGTAAACAAAAAAATTGTGACGCCTAATTTAAGCGATTTTTTAAGAACTTTTTACTTGGATCTTTTAAGAAAAATGAATTCTTAATTCATTTTTTTTTGAATCATTGGTACACTTTTTAAAGTAACCCAGGGATTTCACATGCAGTTTTAAAGTATAACCAAAAGTAAAAACATAGTTATATTCGCAAGATTTATCAGAAACTTGATTTTGCTGCTGACGAAATAAATCTGTGTTTTAATTAAACATATTACATTTAATTCGTTTAAAAAAAAAAGACCCCAGCGTAAAGGTTTTTCAGATGCTAATGAAGAAGCCGAAAGAATATGAAACTGGTCTTTTTTGAATTTTTTGGTGCATTGTTACATCTAGCATTTGACAATTACTAACTAATTGGTTTGGGTATTTTTCTTTTTTCTTTTTTTTCAAGTGGTTCATATAGTTTTGAATCATTAGAAAAAAACATTTCTAAAGCCAATATAGATTTAAAAAAGTAAAAATAATGCTTTGCTAATGCAATTTGTGAATAATTAGCTTTAGTTTTCTAAGTAATTGGCTTAAGGATCTCACTTCTGCTACAGCATGGGGCTCACAGTGGCTGGTGAACTTTAATTCAGTTAAAACTCAATTTTTTTCAGCCAATCGTTATCGCAATAATTTAGATCTTCCTATATTTGTTAACGGTAATGTACTCGATGAGTCATCTACTCTTCATCTTCTAGGATTAGCTCTTACCTCCGATCTTTCTTGGAAACCATATATCAAATCCGTTGCAAAATTAACATCTGCTAAGGTTGCATCTCTTTATCGAGCTCGACACTTTCTTACTCCGGATTCTATTCACGATCTCTATAAATCTCAAGTTCGTCTTTGTATGGAATACTATTGCCATATCTGGGGCGGATCTTCTAATGATGTCCTTTCTCTTTTAGACAAGGTGCAAAAACGCAATGCAAACATAGTTAGATCTGCAACAATTATCACTTTATCGTAATGTTGCTTCTCTTTCTCTTATCTATAAATACTATAATGGGCACTGCTCTAAAGAACTAGTGCTGCTTGTGCCATCTACTAAAGTTCATTCTCGTTTACTCGTCATTCAATTAAGTCTCATCCTTTTTCTGTGACTGTTCCTAAGTGCTCCGAAAACTCTTATTTGTCTAGTTTTTTTTCTTCAAACATCAATTCTTTGGAATTCGCTTCCTTCATTTTGCTTTCCTGATTCATATAATTTGCAATCCTTTAAGTTGTCCGTCAATCGTTATCTTGCTCTACAATCTTCATCTTTTCTGTTCCAGTAACTTCCAACTCTAATTAGCGTTTGCTTGCAACCTTGTTGGAAGCGAAGATGTTTAAAAAAATAAAGTTAGACTGAAGCAATTGGTTTTTCTTTTTCTTTTGTGTTTTTCTCAAAATGTGATTTTTTGAAACGGTGCGATAAACAACTTTTTTCAAATAAGTGTAAGACCTGAAATTTGGTACACTGATTCTATTATATATAATCTATTGACTGAATTAACATTTTTATTTTTTACTTTTTCGGTTCTTTAGTAAATTGGGCTTAAAATCTGTATTTTGGATCAAAATTTTGCTGCCATTTTGAATTATAACTTAAACAAAAACTTTTCAATAAATTTTTTTTCTTTTGATTCAGCCGATTCAACCACTGTATCTCTAATCCTTCTTGAGTAATTTATCACAGGGTAGATGCCTTTTTTTTGGTCCCGCGGACCAAAAAAAGGGCAATAAATTTAAATAAAAATTCATAGTTAGAAAAGGTTTTTATATTGTTGCCAGATACTGAGTTTTTTGTTAAAGAATTTAAGGATTTAGTTTTCAAGGTAGACTACCACCTTAAAAACAGGAATCATTAAAACAGATATATCAGATCATTTATTTAGACCAATTTATTATTTATTATTTAAAGTTGTAAGAACAGTTCAAATTTCTGTAACCTAAATCTACGAGATTTAAATTATAAAATTTCTCGGGAACAAAAATACCCAAAAAGTGTGTTTCCAGCCCGAGTGTGACGGCATTTAATTAATAAAATAATCTTTTTTAGAATATTATAATAAGTTAAAATTCTTTAACAGGTTTTTAATTTTGCCTAATAATCTTTTATCGTTCAAAAATCACGACCATGTAAAAATTCTACCCTCACCCAAATGAGGGGGGTTATAAATTTGACACGATCATAACTAAAAGATTATTAAATGAAACTAAAACATGTTGATGAATTTATAGTATATGAGTTTGTTGTATTATTTAATTGCCCTCACACTCGGGATGAGGGAACACAATTTTTTGGGTATTTTTTTCCCCATGCTCCAACCACCGCAATGTTAAAAAACTTGAAACGTACTGAAAGAAATACTCGGAAAAACCATACAAAATTAAATAGTTTGTTTGATAGAGTTGTTGTTAATAAAACAGAACATAACAACAAAATTGGTATCGCTCAAAATTTCAATAGTTAAATTTCAAACATTGGCCCTAACATGACTTCCAAACGTCCGTATCACTCTTTTAAAAACTTACATTAAACTTGTATATTAAAATATATTAAAATTGCAGTTTCAGTTCGAATGGACTAAACTACCAAGAACTAGAAATTGCGATAAACTCGCTGAAAATAAATAAAGCTCCAGGCTCCGTTGACCGTGTCGCCTAGCTCAACCTACAAAAACCTGCACCTACAAACTTGATCTACAAAATAAAACATCTACTGTAAAGTGGAAATAATTTTTAGATGGCCTACTGAGGCAAAAATTGATTTCAACCGATTATTGGCTTTTTTTAATTCGACCGATTTATGACGTTTTCAATTTTGAGCGATTTTTTTCTCAACCTATTTTAGAGACTTTTATTTTCAACCGATTTGCGATTGTTTGATTTTCAACCGATTTTCAGATATTTTCATTTCAACCTACTAGTTAGTGTTTTTACCGTTTTTTCCTTACGTTTTTAAGGTTTTTTTTTTTCAAAAACCATTAACAAGAAATCAAGAATACACAAGTTTTTGTTTTCAGAATTCCATCAACAAGAAGCCTATGTCATATCAGCCTATGGAAGTTACTGACCTCCTTGTATTATTTCTACTATTAACTGCCATTTTTATTTAACCTAAATGCATACAAAAATAAACTTGTGTTTTTTTGTTTTTGTATGCATATATTAGCAATATATATCACTCATATATATATATATATATATATATATATATATATATATATATATATATATATATATATATATATATATATATATATATATATATATATATATATATATATATATATATATATATATATATATATATATATATATATTTATATCTACAGCTGATTAGATTGAGTTTTAATTAAAATAAAATACATACCGGAAAAGACGTAGTTATAAAGTCGATCGAAAAAAAAGTAGGTCGAAAATACAGTAGGTTGAAATTTCAGTAGGTTGAAATTTCAGTAGGTTGAAATTTCAGTAGGTTGAAATTTCAGTAGGTTGAAATTTCAGTAGGTTGAAATTTCAGTAGGTTGAAGTTTCAGTAGGTTGAAATTTCAGTAGGTTGAAATTTCAGTAGGTTGAAATTTCAGTAGGTTGAAATTTCAGTAGGTTGAAATTTCAGTAGGTTGAAATTTCAGTAGGTTGAAATTTCAGTAGGTTGAAATTTCAGTAGGTTGAAATTTCAGTAGGTTGAAATTTCAGTAGGTTGAAATTTCAGTAGGTTGAAGTAGTAGTGAAGCCTTTTTAACACGATGTAGTCAATCTTTTTGCACACTAAAGTTTTTACAAGCTTTTCTTTAAAACATCTGCTTTAACTTTACTGCTGTAATATCATTTTTCATGTCATCTTCGTTCCAGTTAGCTTGATTAGTTTTTCTCTTGTAGTTTCTCATTTAAAAATTTTTGGTCACCAAATGACCACAAAGTTATATTCTTTTAAAGTTTCTAATAAAATTATGTTTTACTTTTACATAAAATTCTTTCATAAAATGATGATAGCAAGTTTATAAAGTTGCTATCCTAAACGTTTACTTTGACGATCTTTTTCAGTGATTAGCGTTGTCGCACTTTCCCCGTAAATGTGAAGTTATATATTTCTTAAATATCTTTGAAACAAAATAATCTGACATAAAAAGAAGAATGGTTGCTGAAAGATAACAAATAAATGATTACAAACTCAAAATTATGTTTGTTCTGTGGTAAAAAATGGCAGCGTACGCGGATTTTTTCCACAAAAGAAAAAAAAAATCAATTTTGATTTTTCAATCAAATTGACGCTACTCGTAAGCTTTAAACCCACTTTTCTATGTCATATTAGATGAAAAAACTGATGGAAATTACTTCAAAACATAAAAAAAACATGAAATTTTAAATATAATAAAACAAAATTACTGAATCATTTCAAAAAAAGTCTGTTCAAAGCTAGATAAGCTAAATGTCTCACTTTGCCCTGGTGTCTAGCTTTGCCCAGATTACCCTACAGGTCTTGTTTTATTTATTTTATTTTAATACTCTTCAGAGCATTTAAATGGTATCAAAATCTGTTTGAACAAGCGAACTTTCACTCGTGAAATCTCAAAATTTCAATAAAGTTTATCTAATGATGAAGATTTTATCTGTTGTTAATTGTACGTGTTAAAAAATGTACGTGTTAAAGTAAATTAGAAAAAATCTATAAATGTCTTTCTCTTAAAGTATAATGTCATTGGTCTTGAAGCATACTCAAATACAAAGTTTATATGCAGTTTTACAAGACTACTGGTGAAGATATGCAGATTTACCAGATTACTGTTGAAGAACTTTATTTATACTTGTTGATTATAAAGTGTCAAACATTAGAGTTTTTTCAAAAAGAAAATTTGTACTGATTGCAAAACTAGCTTACATGTTCCATGTGAATATATGATTTCTAAGGAGATTTTGTTTTCATATTTTGTTTCAACCTTAATTTTGATTAAACTGATATCTTTTTTATTACATAACTCTCATAAAACATCATCCATTAAACACTTTGTAAAGATTTAAATGGTTTGACAGACTACCTTCACTTTTATAACAAAACGACTTTTGGATATTGACACTATTTGGAAATTTAACAAAAGAAGTAAACTTTATGTTTTCCTTCTGAACAATAATTGTTTGTAAAGTTACATATAAACACTGACATTACAAGCAAAAAGAAGTATTGATGGATTATGGCATCAAAAAAATGCAAATGATTGTGGCAAATTTTTGTATTGTAATAACTGAAAAAAAGTTAATTTAAAAAAACCAAACTAAGTGATAAAAATTAAACAAATTTATTGAAAAAGAGTAATGAAGAAAAGAAAATAAAATTATTAGAAAACAGAACTAATGCTTTTTGTTTAACCTAAATAGGCTTAAGTTAGGTTCTTGCCTTCATGATTAAAAGTATATATTTATTGTAGTAAATTTATCAGAATTTTATATTCCAGAGCTAACAATATTTTACTTTTGTTCTTCAAAAGTATTTTATGTAAAATAATGTTATATAATAATATAATAAGTATAAATTTATTAAAGTTTATTCTTATATTTAAAATTATTCAAAATCCATTGCTGTTAGAGGGTAATTTTTATTATTTTCTTTACCAATTAGAGAATACAATAACTAGTATTTTGTTCAATTTAACGACTATATCTAACAAACATGTGTTTCGTATGTAAATTCTTTAAATGTGTAATAATGTAAATTCTTTAAATAATACATTCAATATGATTTTGCATGTGTGCAATTTTTTTTTTTCCTACCTCTTTACCCTTAGGTATCCATTAAATATCAAAACAAACGTGTAGACATCAGGTCATAGACTTTATGCAACAATGTTCAGAGGCGGATTTAAACCCCGTCAAGTGCTGCAAGTGACGGGGTAAAAAAAAATTAATATAAATATTGGTACTATGACGTCAAACACCCGCTTAATACGTATTGCTGATCTTTATATTTTTGTTATATTTTGTTAGAAAATTCAATTAGGAAAAAGTTCACAGTGAAAACTATGATTTACAGAGGTTGCAAAAACTATTTTATAAAATGAGCTAATGTAAACTATACTTTGCAGGATATGAGAAAATTATTTTATAAAACTTGCTAATGTAAATTAAACTTTGCAGGATATGAGAAAATCGGATTAGGTAATTGGTTTACGCTATTAAAAGTAGCATTTGTTTAAAAATAAAACTTTTTTTTAAATCGTAGGTTAAACTATACTTTGCAGCATTTACAGTAGTTTTTTGATTGGTTGCAAATATACAACAATGTATTTCCTCTAAGTCGTATATAGAGTTTTTGAATTTTAATGTATAAGCAAGGCCCATAACTTAATTATAGATGTTATAAAAAGATTAAATACCGATGATCTTGTTTAAGGATTTTGAAATTGATGATGTTTAAATATGTTTTATAAAACTTTTTTGGATAAATTTATTAATAAAAATAACAAAAATGGTTACTAATAAAGATCTTTTAAGTCGTTTTGTTGATATCAACATTTTATTGTGCCATCATAATGACACAATAAAAAATAATTTATGTTCAGAAGTTTATATCCCGTCTTACTTAAAAAACAATAAAAAGCATTGTATTGCTCTGAAGTCACTTTACTTTTTCTTCAAAAATAATTATATTATTTTATTTTAATACATTAAGTTAAGCTGTGTTAATTGTGTTAGCAACTTTAATCAAGATGTAAAAAATCTAGGTGTTTAACCGCTACAGACAGAACTGGCTTCATCATATCCTGTACCCGGTTAAGGATATGATGAAGCCAGTTCTGTCTCTGAGTAAATAAATGGTCTTTCTGCTCAGGTTTAGTTATAAATTCAAAGGCTGTATACACATTGTTATAGCCATCGACTGAACTTATTTGTTTGTGAATCGTGTAATACCCAATTAGTAGAGGTTTTTTCTAATTGTTCAGAGTTAATTATTCAGAAAATAGATAAAGTTTTTAGAAGCTAGTATTTTAGAGCTTGAACCTCAAACGCATAAGAAAAATTAAAGGATGTTTGTAGAACTAGATGGATTGAGTATATAGGTGGTTTAAACAATTTTCTTGAACATTTTCTATGCTTTATGTATCATGGCTTTCCCAGAGAGTTCAGTTAACTTTCTCTTCTGTTAAAAATAAATCTTCTACATTCATTAGCACTTTTCAGTTTATCTTTACTTAATTTTTCGCAACATCTTTGATTTTACTTTACCTGTTACTGCAATCAAAAACTGTATATGTCTTAGACGGTTTGCACCTTATTACAGCTCTTAGAAATAAATTTGTTACCATCAGAAATGATATATATAATTATCAAAATAGCTGCTATAAAGCATCATGTTTGCATCCCTAATAATATCCCTAACTCTTAAATTAATATTATTTCCTGGGTTTAAAAATATAGCTTAAGGATACTTAACGTGAGAGAAGTTTTCTGTAATGCGTCTGTTAAAAGGCTATACAAGAACAATAATGTCAGAAGATCAACTTAACGGTTTTGTATTAATGCGTATCCATCTAAAAATTTTTCCTTGTATTGATAATGTTGTGAACAGATTTTCTTTAAAAAAATTGACAACTTCATTTCAATGATTAGTGTTTATGCTGCTTATTTTAACACACACCAACTACTTTATATTAAAAAATTATGTTCCATTATTACTGCTCTTCCTATAACAGCTAACAAATGTGCATGGAAACCCCTTGGAAGACCAAGACATCAATGGTGTCTTTAACAGGATGGGTTTTATGTAACCCCATACTTTTGTTTGGGATTATATATATATGATTAGTAGTTATTGTTCAGACAAACACTGAAAAAGAAAAAGTCTTGTAAAATAAAAATATAAATAATCTTTTTACAAATCTATTTCTATTTGTGTCTTTCTCTTTTCTATTATTAATTTTTACTTACAACATGGCGTAAGGCGCTTTTTTTGACGGGGTAAATTAAAAACCTGCGTCCGCCTCTGATGTTTTGTAATATTTTATTGCAACACAATAATGAGGCCAAATCAAATCATCTATTGCTTACAATTGCTTTTAATTTAAAAATATTGCAAATTACCTAGGCTAGCTATAACAACCAACAAGCAATTTTCTCAAAATTAAAAAGTTTTAGCATATATTTTATATATTATATAATTTATATCATAATTACTCCAATTAGAACAAAGTTCTGAAAAACTATAAGGTATCGACTTTGTGTTCAAAGATATAATTGTTTTTATAACAATAAGTTAAAAATAACTTATGTTACTTTTGAATTATTGTTATAAAAATAAAAGAAATCAAATTAAAGTTTACTACTGATATAAAAACGAAACGAGTTTGAAACCGATAGTAATTTGTTTATAAAGTTTAACGCCTCTGTTATTTAATTGTTTACGCATTCTTAATGGAATAAATTTTTTCAAGATGGCCAAATTTTTTGTTTTTTTTTTATTGTTTTTTTGTTTTTTATTACAACATTTATGATACAGATACAAAAATATAAATAAATAAATAAAAAGAACGCGGATATTCAGAGAAGACCACCAGGTCTTGTCACAGAGAAACCGCTATTGAAAATCTTAGAATGTTTTTTTTTTATTATTTTTTAAATTATTTAATGGTTGTTTTCTTTTGTTATGGTGTTTACGGTTTGCATCAACCAAATTACTATGTCTTCCGACTATGAGCTGACTCATGCAAACAATGATGCCCATAGTTTACCAGATAAATCTAATTTGTCGAAAATAATTACTGAATCTTAATTTTATCCATATTTATTATTCACTACATATCACTGAATATAATCAATATAATCCCATTTCCAGACTGAATATAATGTATTTCCAGATTGTTTAAAAAGTTGTGCAAAAGGAACCTAGATAGCCATACGATGGTTATCGCTGTGTGTTAAGCCAAATTACCAAATTTCCCTTAACGCTTCTGACAACAAAAAAAAACACCAAGCCACACCAATATATATATATATATATATATATATATATATATATATATATATATATATATATATATATATATATATATATATATTTTTTTTTGTATTACTTTTTTTTTTATTATTTTTTTTTTATTATTATTATTATTATTATTTTTTTCAATATTTTATTCTTGATTTTTATTACAAAATTAAATTTAATAATAAAGGTATATAAAGTTCGTAATATAATATTAAAAATTAAAATTAAAATAAACATACAATATTACAATATAAGATTTCTAAAACATAAAAACTAAAACAAGTTGAATAATTCACTAAAACTAAACATGTTAATTGCTTGTGGCTATAAAAACAAACAAAAACATAAATAAAAAAGAATATACATTAAATATATACATATACTAATATAGATAAGGGATTTTCAAAAATTTAAAAGTAGATTAGTATATTTTCAGTTGAAAAAATGATTTTTTTAAGATTTTGTTTAAAAGAATCAAAATTATATTCTTGAGGAAAATTTTTAGAGGTAATTAGAACTATACTATTCCATAAAAATGGTCCGCGAAATGAAATAAAAAATTTCCCAAAATTAGTTTGAGAAAATGGTTTTCGAATTAAATTATCGTTCCTTAAAATATATCTATTTCTATCTCTTTGTAAATATAAGTTACGAAAAGAAACGGGTGATAGGTGGGTCTTGTATTTATACATAATAAAAAAAAAATATTAAAAACATTAAACTCATATATATTGAGTGCTTTCATATCATATAAAAGAGGCTTGGCATGAGCAAAACAGTCCTTGAAATTTATAAGGCATGCAACATGCTTCTGTTGCCGATAGAGAGGTTTAAGTTTACTTTTATAAGTGCTACCCAAAGCAATGTTTCCATAATTAATATAGCAATGAATTTGCGAATAATATAATTGAATTAAGGTATGTTTATCAAGAATGTTTCCTATTTTGTATAAAATGCCTATACTCTTTGAAATTTTATTGCACAAGTTAGCAATGTGGCTTTTCCAAATAAGATTTTCATCGATATATACACCTAAAAGCCTTGTCACTAGAACTCTTTTAATAGTTATGTTATCGATAAAAAGAAAGGGTAAGTTGCTAGGCAGCTGGTGCTTTTTACCATAAGGATGGAAAAAAATCCATTTAGTTTTATCAATATTTAATGATAGTTTGTTAAACCACTCTACCAATCTTAACCACTCGGAACTTCACCTTCTTCACTAAACCAATCTAAACCACTCGGAAATTTTGGCTACTTCAATGTTTATGTTGCTAAAAAGTGTAAAAATGTCTTTATGATTAAGAAATAAGTTAGAATCATCAGCAAACATAATTAAATAAATTAAGTCCCGAGTACTTCAAAAAATGACATTAAATACCGAAAACAGTTTTTTAAATGAGGCTAAAAGTTATAGTTATAGTTAATTTTTTCTCAAAGTACAGTAAGTTTAATTTTTTTTTTTTTTATCCATTTATTCAACCAAAAATTGAAAACATACAAGTTCTTTTTATAATTTTACGAAGTCAGGTTAGGTGTCACTCATATAGTTAAAAACTAGTCATTGGAGTGACACCTTAATAAAATAAACAAAAAAAGTAGTAATAAAACCATGTGTAAATTAAATTAACTTAAAAGTAATAATAATATCGATAAAACTATAATAAATTAAATAATAAGACAAAAAATATGAAAGCACTAAATTAATAACAACAGCAAACAAAAATAAAAACAATTAGCAAAACAGCACAAATAAAAACAAACTTTACGCATAAGAAAAGACAAAACACAAAAAATGAAAAATGAAAATGCTAACACAAAAACTTCTAAAAAATAAAAAAAATAATAATTTTATGTTATTTTCGGCGAAAAAAAAGGTGTAGAAAAGTTGGAAGTACAAATCGATGTTCAAATTTTCTTTTGTTAGTTTTTTCAAGTGTTAATTTTTAGTATTTACTTTTTAAGTGTTTCTTATATAGTGTTTATAATATGAGTTGTTTTTTAAGTATTTCTTTGTTTATAATATGACTTGTTTTTTTTCACTTCATTTTCTTTTGATATTTTCAAATTCTTTATTTTAACAATTGACAATTAACTCAGTTTTTAGTTTTCTTTTTTTTTATTAGGCTATATAAAGATTTGTGTTGCATGCGTACGAAGAATACGTGATATTTACCAAATTACCGATGCCCCTTAGTATTGTTTCAACAGCCATCATACGATGACATTTAATTTTAACTTTAGAGAAACAAATTTAATTTTTTTTAGTTGATTTAAGGCGTCAACATTTGCTAACAATGGTCAATTTGAGGCGATTATTTTAGCAAAGATATTATTTTTTAAAAAACTAAAAAAAAACTTTTGCAAAGAAAAACTATTTTCCTAATTCTTTCTTTTTATAAGTTAAATGTTAACATATGAGGCTATTGATTAATTGCATTGAGACTTTCTTGCTTCTCCACAACTTATTGTATTATATATTGTATTAGGAGTTTTGGAAATATATAAACTTAGAGACAAACTTCGAGAAAATCTACAACTTAAATATACTAAATTTTTTAAATACCTGCTGAATTAAAAATTGAAATGTGATTGACTGCCATGTTACTATTTAAGGGTTAGATTGTGAAACTAGTCTTTTTTAGTAATATGGCTTATCATATTTATCCATATATATTATATATCATCATTATGCGTTTTAAATGCGTTGAAAAAAAATCAGGAGAAATGCCTCAGCGTCAAACAAGTCGTCATTCTTATATAATACATGGAATATGAAAACTTTTTCAGCAGATTTGTCTTTATTTCTTAGCAGAATTATGTTTAATGTCCTTTTTTCGATATTTTGAAAGCGTAACGTATTAATGTTATATATTTTGCAAAATTTTATTCCAAATGAATCCAGGTCTATTTATTGATAGTAGTAGGAGCGCGTGTAATTAAATAAAGAATTTTGAGAACCACTTTATTGTATGTTTTGACCCTTAATTTAACCATTAAAGAGAGGATTCTAACCTCTTTTATTTACATATTTTTAGTATTACCAAAATTATGAATAAGGGATCGTCCATAAAGTACGTGCGCTCGGAGGGGAAGCTGGGTTTGCAAATGGCGTATATGTGATGGGGGGAGGGGGGCAGTGAGTAAATTGTAGAAATAAGGAGACACTAAACTAACTAAAAAAACTGTCATAAAATGTTCGGTGGGTGGGTTAAAAGAGGAGGTACTTCTAGGAAGGCAGAGGGAACTCAAAAAAGCGTATGGCAAAATGCGGGTAAGGTGAGGTTGGAATAAAAGCGTTCGCACTTTATGAACAACCCCTAAGTGTAAGTGAATAAGTAATACCAAAAATATGAATAAAACAATGATTTTTAGATTAGTTCTTAAGAGCCAATTTAAAAATTATCAAAGCTAAAATATTTTCAAAAAGTGCAGTTAAGTAGTTTGGCATTAGACACGTCCATTATTTTATCATGTAGATAAATTTAAAAATTTTTAAAAATGTATTTTAAACGTATATATTTATTTAAAAGAAGCTATTAAAAAAATAAAATATTCTTTAAATTGTGACTAATTAATGTAAATTATATTTGTAATGTAATTAATGTAAATTAATTTTTTATTGTCAAATAAATGAAATTTAAATGAATGCAAATTTACTTTTTTTCTTCCTCTTTTCTTATCTTTTTTCTTTCATAAATGATTTTAAGCAAAAAATTTTTTACTTTCAGAAATGTTGGAAATTCGATTTAAAAATCGAATTTTTTTGAGCGCCTAAAATATTCCTTAAAGGCGGGAAATTTTGGACGTTTTACCAAAGGTACCTATACAAAACCCATTTAAAGAATTTTATTACCTTGATATAAGAAGACATTATTGAAAGCAAAGTATACACTTTGATTTTTTTAATTATTATTATTGAAGTTTCTACATAGAAGAAAAAAATTTTGATCATTTTTAACTATAACGATAATTCAGTATAATTTAATGAAACTTTTTAAAGAATTTAATTTTATATAAAAATAATCAAATAAATTAAATTAAATTAAAACTTAAATTGGCGGGATATTTTTAGAAGTTTTGAAAATTTACAATGAAAATATTGCTAAATTATTATGTAAATATAGGTAAATCAAATTATTTTTAAGGTGCTTCACCAATAAATAAGTAAAAAAGTTGGTTTTTTTAAATTAAGTGAAAAATTGACAGAAGTCTCACAAAGAAAAAAAATACATATCTAAGCTCAAAAACATAAACTTTCTTTATTATTTTGGGTCACTATGGTTGTTTATTTAAAAATTAAATTTTATAGAAACGTTGCTAAGGGGCAATTTTCTTTAAGTAATTTTTGTAATTTGTACTTATTAACTGAAACAAATATTTTTAGCCTGGTGGCTAGTACAACCAATTATAAATTAATTTTTATCTTTATTTTCATTTGTTGAAAGAATGAAAAAACCTCTTTTTGTTCTCGCAGTTTCTCAAATATTTTAAGATGTTGATAAAACGATTTGAAATTTTTCCAAAAAATTTTAAAATGAGTATGACTACAATACGAACCTCAATCAAACATCACACTAGAATTTAATTTTTTAATTTTTATGGTAGAGAAGTATTATGTAATCTTAATTAATAAACTTTTCTTGACAGTAGTTCTTATAATCTTATAATCTTGAAGTAGAGAGGCAAATAAAAAATCTCGATAACTATGCATTGCATGACAAAACATCTAATGAATGAAATGATTTTCTATCTAATCAATAAAATGATCATTCGAACTACTTAATGAATTAAGTAGTTAGAATGGTAACAATGCACAGCAAAGAGTGATTAGATAGCAATCGAGTATAATGCATGGGCATTTTTCTATTTTTAACCAAAAAAGTTAATAATATTATTATTTTGCTTTGAAATTTTTATCTGCACCTCTAAAGAGTTAATATTTAACCAAATTATAGGACTTTTAATTATAATTAGTCTTTTTATCCGATATTCTGTTCTTTTTAAAATTCTAACTAGTTTGTCACTTAGTCTAATAGGGGTAAGTTAAGCAGATTTGACAACAATTTAAATTTCTTGCAATTTAATTTTCTCTCATACGTCATTAAAGTGTATAAATTCGCAACGGTTAGTTTTGGCTCCAAGTCATGAAATCAAAGTTCTATACCAACTCTGGCCAGACAAGCAACATTGTTAAAGAAAAAGACATAAATTTTCTAGTTAAATACTCTTACGTTATATGCTTTTTCACAGAGTGGTAGGGGAGACCGGGGCTAGTTGGCCGCAGGGGTAAGTTGACGAACTGCGTTTATCTTCAGAGCCTTTCATCAGAAAGTAACAAAAATTACACAGAACCTTCCTAATTGATCATTTCATCATTCACTATAGTATTGTTAGGATTCGCGCATGCGCATGGGAGATATTGAGATTTATGCGATTTATGGACAAAAAAGTAACTTTTGGAACATCGCTTCCTTTTTACTTTACAAGAAAATAGTTGTATAATTGTAAAAGTTCCAGTCACAAATGGTTTGCTATATCCATTCAGAGTTTTTTTCAAAAATGCCGTTTTTTAGGATCTATTGACTGTTTATTGAAAAAAAGGTTTTCGTGGTAAGTTGGCAAAATTTTCACGGGGTAAGTTGGCTCATAGCATTTACTATGGAAAAATTATATTTTTATAAAAATAATTTTTATTTTATTTTTTTAATTTTTAACAGTATTGAAAAAATTTATTCTTACAAAAAAATTAAAAAAAAAATATTTTTAAGTTTTTTTTCACAGATAAAAAGTGTGATACTGTTTTGACTGTTATACGGACTTATATTTGGTACCAGCTAGAAGTAATTTTAATTTTTGGGATAAAATTGTTGCCCAAAATAGTAAAAAAACTTCTATTTATTTTGCACTTAATTGTACATTAATAATCATTTTTATAGTTTGCGCCAACTTACCCCGTGGTGGGGTAAGTTTTTTTTTTGGCGCAATTTTTTTTTTTTTTTTTTTTGACAAAAAAAATAGTTAGACATTCGAGTTATTGTTTTTTATGAAAAATCAGATTCAAAGGAAATTAAAAAATACTGCGAGTTACATAAAGTTCAAAGGTTACATTTATCGGGATTTTACAGTAATCAGTGGTGTACACTGGATTTTTAGATGTTTGAGTTTTGACACTAAAAGGCATTGTGCAAACTCCAAACTTTTGTATGCTGTATCAAAAAAGAATGTTTTTCAAAGAATTAGAGTGATTGGAGCTTGGGAACAAAAAAACCTTAACGTGGGAGCAACGAGTTTATAAAATATTTTCTTTACTATTTTTATCAAAATTCATATTCATCTTCAAATTTCAAGTTTCATGCAATAATCTCTTAGTGTTTAGTTTTTATGACCCTGCAATGTTTACAGCCCCATCAAATTGAGGGGGGTTAAAACTTTATATGGTCATAGTTTTTGAAAAATAATAGTGTCAAAACTCAAACATCTAAAAATCCAGTGAACACCGCTGGTAATACTATATTAAAAGGTTTTTAAATAAGACATTAAGGACTTTTTAAAAAAGAGTAAACTTGACAATCTATCACAGAGTACCGTGGAAAAGCATTTAACCAGGAAGGGCACGCCTTCTTTCATATCGGTGTCGCAAGATTGTTTAGCCAGAGCTAACATCAAACCTCTTGAGTGTGCGCCATAACTCTACCAACTGCGCCACAGCTACTGTTTTATGAGTTTTTTTTCTAGACTAAAAAATTTTTAAATCGATTAAATACAGAAAGAAAATGTGCAATTTTAAAA
Source organism: Hydra vulgaris (assembly GCF_038396675.1). Taxonomy (NCBI): domain Eukaryota; kingdom Metazoa; phylum Cnidaria; class Hydrozoa; order Anthoathecata; family Hydridae; genus Hydra; species Hydra vulgaris. Next base: position 5,617,993 of record NC_088921.1, on the reverse strand, counting down.
GATGTTTTACAAGAAGTCAACTAATATTACTGGAAGTCCATCATTCATTCGATATTGTGTAATACTCGGATAATAAATAAATATTTTCCTTAATTTTTTTTTTTTTTGTACCACATAATCTTCAACGACGGTAGTAGTGTAGTAATAAAGTGCTTGCATCATTAGCTTTTTTTTCATTTTTTTTTTCATTATTATTGTTTGTCGTATATTAAAATTTACAATGAAATAAATTTTCTTCGAGCCCCATTTACATTGAAAAAATTGTTAGTTTATATACAAAAATCAAAAGCAGCTAAGTACATAACAAGAATTTTACACACGTTAGTTACAATATAAATATTAATATAATATAAATACTAGTGTTGAAATATAACGCAATATATCAAAGATTAACAACAATATAAAAGTATTAAAGTTTTTTAACAAAAAAAATTACATAAAAATAAAACTACAACACAAGAGAGTAGTGTCAATAACTACTTTTTTCGATAATTTATATTATTTATATATTTATTTTAAAAGAGATATTTTAAATCATAGTCATTTTGTAATAAGAGACTCTTAGATTCTTTCCTGAATTGTTCCAAAGAGATGTTTAGAATATTTATTATTTTTTTAATAAATTTTGAAAAGTGTTTCCATAGAAACGGTCCACGGTATTGGATTTGGTAAGAACTTAGTTTTAAATTAGTTTTTGGTACAATAAAGTTGTTAATTGAAAATTTAGTAGGATACCTGTGCAAGATTTCACTAAAGTAAGACTGAAATACAATAGGAGAAAGCCCATGTTTTATTTTAAACATGAATTGTAGAACTTGGTGTATATTGAGTTTATAGATACTAAGGGCACCAAGCTTCCTTAAAAGAGATTCGCAATGAAAAGTTCTGTGTGCACCAAATACAGTCCTGCATGCGTGTTTTTGCTTACTATAAATTTTTTTAAATTTACTATAACTAGTACTACCCCATACAATATTACAGTAAGAGATAAAACTATGAATAAATGAAAAGTATATTTTTTTCAAGGAAGCAGTGTTCAGATATAATTTTATATAATATGGAAATATTTATTGAGATTTTATTTTCTATGTATTCTATATGTGGTTTCGATGACAAATTTTCATCTAGTATTACTCCTAAAAAATTAGCGATTGGTTCCCTTTTAATAAATATTTTATTGATTAGAAGATTAGGTAATTTTAAAGGAACCTTTACTAGGTTTGAAGACTAAAATAAATTTAGTTTTTTCTACATTTAAAGAAAGCCTATTACTTGTAAACCACTCGTTTATTTTTAATAGTTCTTCATTCAATATATTAAAGAGAACTTTTATGTTTTTGTTGGAATAAAAAAGATTGGAGTCGTCTGCAAACAATATAACATTTAAAATATTTGATGATAAGTACAAATCATTTATATACAACATAAATAATAACGGTCTTAAGATTGAACCTTGGGGCACACCATATGTAATGTGTTTTTCTTTTTCAATTTTTTTATAAATAATAAATTGTGACCTGTTCGCCAGATAATCTTCAAACCAAAGTAAATTTTTATTTTTAACTCCATTGAGTTCCAGTTTTTTTATAAGTATCTTATGGTTAACAGTGTCAAAGGCTTTTGACAGATCAATAAAAACTCCTAAGGTAAAATAGTCACTATTGAATGCATCTGATACATGATTAATCAGTTCGATTACCGCATGGTTAGTTAGTTTTTTAAACCCAAATTGTTTATTGTTCAGCAAACTGTTTAACATCAAATAGTTATAAAGTCATACATAAATCGTTCCAATAATTTTGAGAAGCAAGGTAAGACGGAAATAGGTCTGTAGTTTGAAATATTAGTTTCGTCACCAGATTTAAAAATTGGAGTGATTACGGCAACTTTAAGTTTTTTTGGCACAACACCTAGTTTTAATGAAAGGTCAAAAATATGAAATAATGACTGTTCAATGATATCGAAAACTGACTTAACAACATTTACACTAAATTCGTCCATACCCGCACTTTTATTACTTTTAAAACTATTAAAAGCATTCCTTATCTCGCTTAGATTTAAATTACCCAGTCGGCATATCTAGTATTGTAAACACTCGGAGTATTGATCACGTATAACATACCGCCGCTGATACCAGAAAAATACGCATTTAGTTTTAAGTTTCGAATTCGAGTTCAATACCACTTATTTATCAAAAATACGTATTATATAATATTTGATCAAAATCAGATACGATATCGTACTTGATTTTGATCAAATATCAACATAAAATGGAAAAACGAAAATCTTTGCTTTAAAGCGCATGCTTAAACTGAAATTGCGAAAACAAAATTTGAAAATTTTAAAAAGTTTCTCTTAATAAATTTAGTAAAAAGCTTGTCTGGAATGAAAAGAAATCGTCAGGAATATATGAAAAGTTATATGAAGAGATATCGTTCTGTTAAAGCAGTATCACTTATCTCCAGTACAGCTTTTACTAATTATCAGTGCATTATTTACTTATTTTCATCAGATATAGATTATATATAGAATTTTTTTTTTTCATTATTTATAGATTATCAGACTGATTTGCTGTCAAGTTCATTGAATGAATCATCTGAAGCTATTTCGTTACCGGAAAAAGAAAGTCGGGATGATTTTAAAGAACTATCTGTCAGTATTAGTGAGTACTTATCAGAAGGCGAGAATGGCTGTCAAGATGATGAATCAAATGTTTGTGATTTTTCTAGTGATTTTGAATTCAGTGAGACTGATATTGATTCTGAACCCAAACCAGTATATATCATTTGTGAAGAACTTGCACAAGTTGCAGTTAAGCACAATTTAACAAGAGATGCCATAAACGATATACTGCTAATTCTAAGTCAGTCAGGAAAATTTGAAAAATGTGACATACCAAAAGATGCCCGCACACTGATTAAAACTCCAAGTTCCATTGATGTATTGAGCAAGTGTGATGGTAGTTACATTTACATAGGATTGAAGAAAGGAATAGATGATATATTTGCTATTAATAATGTTGAAGTAGATACTAACTTCATAACTATTGATGTCAATATTGATGGACTTCCTATTCAGCGCTCAAATAATTTGCAGTTTTGGCCAATACTTTGTTCAATAGTTAATATAATATCTTTTCCTTTTCTGGTGGCTATTTATAGTGGAAGTGCAAAACCGTCAAGTGTTCATGATTTTTTACAAGATTTTGTAACTGAAGTTAATAACCTAACATTTAATGGATTAGTTATTAATGAAAAGCATTATAAATTTAATTTACGTAGTTTTATTTGTGATGCTCCAGCACGTGCATTTGTTAGATGTTGCTCAGGTCACACATCAAAAAATGGGTGTGAAAGGTGCACTTCTGTGGCAGAGTGTTATGAAAGAAGAATTGTTTATACAAATGACAATGCAAATTTAAGAACTGATGCTGAATTTAGATCAAATGCTTATCCGTTACACAAGAATGGAAACAGTCCATGTCTGCTAATAAATAATTTAGATATGGTACGTTCTTTTGTCATCGAACCTATGCACAATTTGTTCCTAGGTGTGTGTCGTCGATTTCTTTTTTTCTTGAAATTCAAATCAAAAATTCATATCAGCTTTGCTCAACAACAACTGATTTCAAATCGAATGCTGGATATAGCCCAGTCCACTCCTTCTGACTTTGTTAGACAGCCAAGAGGTCTTTCTGAAATAGAACGTTGGAAAGCAACAGAATTTCGTCAATTCACCTTATATACAGGAATTGTTGTGTTAGAGAAAATTTTAGACAATGAAGTTTATAATCTATTTGTTGCATTTGCTGTAGCTGTGAGAATTTTACACATAGAGGATGATGACGATAGAAATGATTTGTTGCCATTTGCTAAGAAACTTTTTGCCACTTTTGTGCATAATTCACGTAAGATTTGTGGCAAATCTTTTGTAACTTTTAATGTACATAACTTGCTTCATATCGTTGATGATGCCAAATACTATAATTGTTCTATGAATGATATATCTGCATTTAAATTTGAAAACTACTTACAGTATTTAAAAAAAATAACAAGAAATGCAAAATATAATCCCATTGTATCAGTTGCTAAACGATTTAAAGAGCGCTCCATTCTTGTGCACCCTTCAGGATATGTTATAAAAAGTGCAATTTGCAAAATTTCAACTTTTAAAAGGAACAAATACTTTCTAAGCAAAGACGGAATGTATTGCGAGGTAATGGAAATACTTCTTAACGAAGGAGAACAAAAGTATTCTTGTAACGTTATAAGCAAGCATAATTTGCAACCACTTTTTGTGACCCCTATAAACAGTGGAGAATGGGGAATTATGAAATATTCAAAGTTTAATAAAGTAAAATGGAAATTAACTGTGCTAAAAAGAAGTGATTTTTTACAAAAACTTTATGCCATGAATAATGCTTTGGGTGAATTGACATTCTTTCCTGTGTTACATAAAATCAATTGAATGAAAGAAAGTTTCTTAAAACATTATTATAGATAGTTGTGAATTATTGATGCAGCTTTACTCAGTAAACGATCGGGGATTTGATAAAACATGTCAGGGGTTATAGCTAGGGCTGCACAAATGTTTATAAACCCTATAAATACTTTCAGTTTAATGGAAATGCATGTTGTATTATATATATATATATATATATATATATATATATATATATATATATATATATATATATATATATATATATATATGTATTTATATTTATATATATATATTTATATATATATATTTATATATATATATATATATATATATATATATATATATATATATATATATATATATATATATATATATATATATATATTTACCTTGGAGGTATAGGATATCATTTCCATTTTCCCCCAAAATGACATTATTATTACAAAAGTGTATTAAAATCTTCTATCTAAGGGTATATGACATTATCTCCAAATCAGCGCAATATTAATAGTAGCCTAATGATGATAAAATTTTAGAGGTATAAAACATCATGCCCATTAAAATTTAATCTGAATATTTTTTTTTAATTTTTCCTGTTAAAAAAACATTTGTGTAACTATTCAAGGAAATCTAAATACGAAAACCCGGCTGGAATGTTTTTAATGAAAAAAATACATTAAATATTTAATTGAAAAAAAAGGTTATTCTGCTCTATTGTAAAATTGACAAAATGGAGATGATGTCCTTTACCTACGAGGCATATATATATATATATATATATATATATATATATATATATATATATATATATATATATATATATATATATATATATATATATATATATATATATATATATATATATATATATATATATATATATATATATATATATACATATATATATATATATATATATATATATATATATATATATATATATATATATATATATATATATATATATATGTATATGGTGGCCAAACAAAAAATAATGTTTTTTTTTAAAGTCTTACCCCCTAAATGTGTTATATAAAATACAATATATATCAATTTTTGTTAAAAATAAATTATTTTATAAATTTTATTTAAAAAGTAATCATTAAGATTTAATAAAGGTTCAAAATTATTTAGAAATAAGTTTTTAAATCACTTAAAATACTTATTTAAAAATGATAGATAAAAATTGTATAAGCAAAATTGAGAATAATAATTTAAAAAAATAGTATTAGTTTGTAGTTGTAAAAATATTTCTTGATATCACTAATATCATAAATTTATTGCAACACTTATAATTGTGATAATTGTGAATGTCTGACTTTTTTTTTTTGGCTAGTTATAAACAGAGCAATCATTTAAGTAGCTTAATTAGCTGTCTGTCTGGGAAAAAAGTGATATAATTAGTACTTTAATACTTAGGGTATTGTTACAGAAAGTCAATGACTTCCTTATTTTTACTGTTATAAAAGGAGCCTTTTTTTATTATCTAATCATTATTAAAGCCATCTGGAAAAAGTTAAGAAGAAAAGTTTTGTTAAACTTATAGCTGTATGTTTTATTTTAATTTGATGTTGTTTTTTTTGTTATTATTTTTTAGTTTATATGATTTACCAATTCCTCTTTAAATCTTTCCTTTAATAATCTTTTCTATCTTTTATAGTTCAGTTAACTTAGCTTACAGCTAGTAACACACATTTAGTAACTTACAGCTAGTCTTTGTTGTATTTTTAGGTTATTTTTATTTATGTCTGTTAAAGAAGTTTATTTTAAATTAAAGGATTTTATTGTTGATTACAGAGCTGAAGAAATTTGATATATGAATATGAATGAATAAAGTCACTGATATGCATTTATTTTATAATTTATTTTTTTAATTATTTAAATTATTTTTTATTAATAGATATAGTTTTAAAGTAATTATTGATAAGTATAACATTGAAGTTAGTATTGATAAAAATAGAAAAATTTGTTGAATTTTTATCTTATTATCAAGAAAAGAAGAATGCTGCACCCTACTTTGCGAAAACAAAAAACAAGTACTGTTCAGGTAATTGTCACCTAATTTATTTGTAATTCAAAATTTTGTTAATAAAGTTTAACATATGTACATTTATTACCATTGCATTTCCTAGAAATTGTATTGTTTGGCAGTTTGGATTGAAAAGGACACTGAAATTGAAGATGTTATTTCTTTATGTTGGGTAGATGAAGCCAATGAAATTGTTTGGTACCCATCAAAATTTGTTGATCCACTAAGGGTGATGATCGCTGATTGTACGGAGCCTAATTCTTTATGGTATTCATTTAAGCTTGTTAAAGTCAAGCGTATTAGCAGTAAGTTTTTTTGAATTTCTCTTTATCATTAAACTTAATTTTATATTTCAATTTTTTTAGTTTTCTTTTTTTGTAGATTGTTATGAAAGTTTTAAAAATGTTATTGTGTTACATTACAATCAGGTTCTTTTGATGAACTTATACAGCTCATGAAAGCAGGTATTTCAACTGAAGATGAACTGCCTTTAGATAATGCGAGAACTACAGGTTCTAAAAAGAAAAAGAATCTTACCCAACATTTTTTGTGTAAGCATGTTATTTATGTTAATGTTATAGTTATAAAAATTGTCTTTAATAAAAATGTTTTTTATTGAAAGCAAATAAAACAAGTTGAAAATAAAGTTATTTTATTTTTTAATAACTAGAAATATTTTTTATATTTAATTGTTGATTAAACATTACAATCTGTTACTTAATTATAGAACATTTTAATATTGTAATGTAAAGTTGATAATATATATTTAACTATTTTTAACTATGTTCATTTTTACAAAGGTGATTTGTCTGATGTTAATGCCGAAATCCCTATGGTTTGTGGCAAGGAGCAACAAAAAGAAGGTTTTTTTTTTTGTTTAATCATTGTTAATTGTTTGTAAAGTAATTAATATATAATAATAATATATAAAAATAAATATATTTTTTAAAAATTTCAATAAATTTTTATCTATAGAACATCAAAATGAGGATGGAAGTCTGCTAGAGTATCCTGTTTTTCGTTAGCATTTTATGTATTATTTCATTTTTAAATGTGAATCAAATCATTCCAAAACTCTAACATTATTTTTTTTTTTTTTTTTTTGCAGAATTTAAAAGTTTGCCAAAAAGACAGCTTAAAATAACTGAAAACAATAAGGAACCTTGTATCAAGGCAAAAGAAATGCCAGATGTGGATTTTTCATTGAAGAGTATGCAATCGAGTGCCAATGAAAAAGCGCACAGCTCAAGGCTGGTGTATTTTATTTGCTTTTTTATGATGTCATTATAATAGTTTGATTTATGATTATAGTTTAACTGTACTTATGTTTTACAAATTTTTTATTTATAAACTTTTCTTAACTTAATCTTCAAAAAGGAAAAGTCAAAAATTTAACAGTTCAGACGAAGAGACAATGGTAAAACCTCTTGCAAAAAAAAGCAGAGATCTTGAGAATGATATGGAAGAAATTTCTGGCAATAACTCTCAAATTGTTACAAAGACCATCAAAACCATCACAAAGGTTGGACGTCCGAAGTCAGCAGCAAATGAGTACTACCCACTTGGAACTATTGAGTTCCAGCAGAAACTTTTTATGCAGTTAAATGACCAAAAAGAACGTTTAAAAAACATTGAAAAAAGTCAAAAAATAATTTTAAAGTTTGTATCTAAAGACGACAAAGTGGATGGAATTGAAGAGATTTCCAAAGCCGAATCAATTGACCAGCTTAAAGACATTAATAAAAAATTAGATGAAGACCCCCAATATAGGAGAAAAGTTAAGAAAACATTAGAAATTATAGCCCTAACATGTAGTAATGCACGTCAACATATGAATGGTGCAATCAACACTCTAATGTCAGTTAATTTACAAACAAAAGTTAATGTTTTGTATGGAAACTACATTTCAAATAAAGATTACTGCGACCATGTGTCTCTACGTCGAGAACTACCAGAGATTTTTAAAATTCTTGTTGATGCTGTTAGCACAACATGGAATATATCTGTTAAAGAATTGCAGAAATTTATGTCTGAATGGCTAAAGAATGCACCAAAAAGAGCTTCAAGAGACATTTTAATTTAATATAAATATTCTGGATTGTAATTTCTTAGTACTATAAATACTAATTACTAATTAACTTTTTCAATTATGAATCACCATTTTTTTATATTTATGTTGCAGATGTTATTAATGTGGAGATAAATGTTTGTTAAAGTGTACTACTAATATAATATTTTTCTTTAATTACTATAAATTACTATAAGAAAGTTCTATCATTATAATTCAAATTTAATTTACAAAGTCAATATTCAAAAAAATATTTATTTAAATAGCATATAATTGATAAAATTAATAAAAATTCATTGGAAGAAACTTGTTGTTGATTACATACCCAAAAAAATGATATCTTCGATAAGTTCAAAAATAAGTTTACTTATTTTTGAATAATATGTAGTAGTTGTTAAATATTTTGAACAATATTTAACAACTACTACTCTCTTATATCATGACATCTTATCTCTATCAGATATATTGATTTTTGATTCATATATGATGTTTTTCTTTGTATTTACTTATCCATTACATTTTTTCATTTCAGGTTTATCATGTGATGGGTTTATGCGATATAAAAGAACGAATATATGTAAGTTTTTATGAATTTTTGAAAAACGTCTGCTAATAATTAGTCCAGTCAACGTTCAAACTTCAATGTTGCATATGTCATTTTTAAGTAGTTTCTAGGCTTTTCTGCAACAAATTTGAGCTGAAAATTTTTTTTTTAAGCCTATAAGAAGAATTGGCATTATTCTTTGTTTAATTTAATTTATTTAAATACAGTGGTTCTAATAAATAAATGTTTGTTTGTTCTTGGTTTTTTACTTATCTGTTTTCAGATTCTTATAAACTAGGCAACTCAGCTAAGCAAGTTTTGTTCTATTTTTTTGTGCAATTGGAAAGAGCTGAAAGTTATTTTTTAGAGCAATTGAAAAGAACTGAAGTGTTTTTTAGTAACTTCACACAGTATAACTGATACTGATTTAAGTAAGTTTACAATTTTGTTTTATTTTATATTGGATTTATTTTATATTTGATATATATTATATTAGATATATATTTTATGTATTTAACATGAAAAACTGACTGTAATTTGTTGACACGAAAGTTTATAAACATAAATCTGCCTTTATTTCAGAATATTTTATATTTCAATGTATCTATATAAATATTCTTGCTTAGAAAAAATAAATTAATTCCTTTTGAAAGTAGTTGAAAAAAATGATGATGTTTTTACATATTTCATTGTGTAAAGTGTTATACCACTTTTTAAAGGTATGTAAATATATATATATATATATATATATATATATACACATATATATATATATATATATATATATATATATATATATATATATATATATATATATACATATATAATTACTTTAGAGTAAAATATACTGACTGACATTGCTTCAATTTTTTATACAAGATTGTGCATTTATTATTTTTGTGCATTAAGGTAAAAATAACTTTGTGCATTGTAGTCTAGATTCTTTGTTAAATTAAAAATAATTGATGTAAATAAATATTGTTTAATATTTTTGATAAACGACTTATGTATATAAACATAAAAAGATATGGATTTCAAAAAATCTCAAGTTTAAATAGAGTCTTTGATTAGAAAAGATCACAATTTGTAAGATTCTTTTACGTTCATTTATTCAATTATAACAATAGTAAGATTACTGGTAATATGTTTAATGATAACAGTGAAATTGAAATAGATAGTATTAGGCTCAACGAAGTTATTAATGTAAAGGCTTATAGGCAACTTGAAAATGGTTGTCAAATGAAAAAAATAGATCAAGGCAGGATGAAGTTAATCGTTGTTGAAATGTAAGAAATGCAACTCGGCGTGCAGAAAACTTACTTGACAGAATTCAGTGTCAAGCAGTGTTAATGTCTGTTAATTTCATTTTATTTTAGACACTTTAAAACAAAGCAAAGTATGAGTTTAACTATTTATTGTAACAATTAACACTTTTAAATCTAAATAATTTTATTTATTTTCATAATTTCTATCTTAATTATGTTCTTTTTTCATTTTTTTTTTAGTTTGTCTTCCCTTTGTCATGTTTTGATTAGCTAACTGTTGAAACATGGTTTTAATTTTGTAAATTTAGTATGATGTGAAATTTACTCTATTAATCATAAGTCAACAGTTAGAGCGAAGCTGGAGCTTAATTAAGAAATGCTGGAAATTAGCTTTTAATCAAGATAAAAATAATTTTGTTTACTGGTAACATAATAAAACCAGTTAATACTATTTATTCCGTGCTTTTTTACATTTGTTAACATGCTGCTTTGGAAACACTTTCTTTCTCTCCCTATCTCTCTTAGATGAGAGGGAGATTTAATAAAACTTATGTAATTACTGAGCTCTTAGGTATTTCTTAATACCACAAATGATAATGACCATTTATAAGAAATATTTTACGAGTTGTTTGCTATTTTATAATATGGTTGCTCAAATTGTTTAACTATAATTGAATCGATGTATACAAAAACGTTCTAAGTCATAAAAACTATTTTTAAGTCAGACAACTTTAACTATGTATGACACACACACATATATATATATATATATATATATATATATATATATATATATATATATATATATATATATATATATTACTAATTTTGAAATATATTTTAACAAATCTAATATTTAAAGATGTCAAAAAGCACCCAGATTTTTTTTTTGAATTTATTAAAGTAATAATTCTGGATTTAATAAGTTTTTTCTCGTTCCATGAAAAAATAGTTTTTATGACTTAGAACGTTTTTGTATACATCGATTCAATTGTCCCTTGATTGTTCAAATATTTTAAAATCTTTTAAGTCCAAGTATTTAAGTTAATAAAATATCTTATTATGTTGTGGTGTTATTTGCCAGCGTTACTATAGTAACAATGTATACATTGTGTTGTCTAGCCTTTTTAAAATTTTTTAAAATTATTCTCTAGACACAGAATATATATTTTCTGTTATTATTATCCTAATTCTACTAACAATAAAATGCAAATAGTACTTTTGTAATAAAAAATTGTGATTTTTTTTTTAATATTTTTTTTTTAGGTATTTGCAGGCTTTACTTGACTTTTCTTTTCTGGTACCTGTGTTGTGACAGATTTTAAAAAGAACTCAACTGATGTTAATGCGGTCTTTATGTCGCTACCTATAAGCATTGACGTTGCTGATACGGAGTCAAAGTTAAAATATTTATAGATAAATTTGTATTTAATTTTTTAGATAATATATCAAGTTATTAATGTGTTTTTATTGTTATTAATGATTTAATAACTCATAACCCGTATTACGGGTTGCTTACTGCTAGTCATTATCATTATGTTATGAATTCATATTAGTTAATAAAATTGTATTGAATATTCTCTGGTTACGTGTTTTATACGTGTTTAAATGCGAGTTTGATACTCAGTAGGCGTCGTATTGTATACCTGTCTTTATACGCATCTGATATCTATTTTTAATGCGCGTTTGACACGATAAAATGGCTAACAAATATTCGTAAATAATGCGTATTCTGGAAAGTTTTAAATGCGCATGCAATACCAGGAAAATATCGTATTGAATATTCTCTGGTTATCGTGTTTTATACGTGTTTACAAGAGTTTCAAATGCGAGTTTGATACTCAGTAGGCGTCGTATTGTATACCTGTCTTTATGCGCATCTAATGCGTATTTCTAATGCGTATTCGACACGATAAAATGGCTAACATACATACCACATCGATACGTATTTAAACGAGTTTCTAATGCGCATTTACAACTAAATTTGCCGACTGGGTATATTTGCATAACAGAAACGTACGTTTCTGTTATGCAAATATTGCTAAACTTGTGTTTTATTTCATCCAAAAAAAATTTTAAGTTTTTAAAGTTTTTATTTAGACTTCTGATGTTAATGTTTAATATTGAAAATGCTTCTTTCCCAGTCGGCAAATTTAGTTGTAAATGCGCATTAGAAACTCGTTTAAATACGTATCGATGTGGTATGTATGTTAGCCATTTTATCGTGTCGAATACGCATTAGAAATACGCATTAGATGCGCATAAAGACAGGTATACAATACGACGCCTACTGAGTATCAAACTCGCATTTGAAACTCTTGTAAACACGTATAAAACACGATAACCAGAGAATATTCAATACGATATTTTCCTGGTATTGCATGCGCATTTAAAACTTTCCAGAATACGCATTATTTACGAATATTTGTTAGCCATTTTATCGTGTCAAACGCGCATTAAAAATAGATATCAGATGCGTATAAAGACAGGTATACAATACGACGCCTACTGAGTATCAAACTCGCATTTAAACACGTATAAAACACGTAACCAGAGAATATTCAATACAATTTTATTAACTAATATGAATTCATAACATAATGATAATGACTAGCAGTAAGCAACCCGTAATACGGGTTATGAGTTATTAAATCATTAATAACAATAAAAACACATTAATAACTTGATATATTATCTAAAAAATTAAATACAAATTTATCTATAAATATTTTAACTTTGACTCCGTATCAGCAACGTCAATGCTTATAGGTAGCGACATAAAGACCGCATTAACATCAGTTGAGTTCTTTTTAAAATCTGTCACAACACAGGTACCAGAAAAGAAAAGTCAAGTAAAGCCTGCAAATACCTAAAAAAAAAATATTAAAAAAAAAAATCACAATTTTTTATTACAAAAGTACTATTTGCATTTTATTGTTAGTAGAATTAGGATAATAATAACAGAAAATATATATTCTGTGTCTAGAGAATAATTTTAAAAAATTTTAAAAAGGCTAGACAACACAATGTATACATTGTTACTATAGTAACGCTGGCAAATAACACCACAACATAATAAGATATTTTATTAACTTAAATACTTGGACTTAAAAGATTTTAAAATATTTGAACAATCAAGGGACAATTGAATCGATGTATACAAAAACGTTCTAAGTCATAAAAACTATTTTTTCATGGAACGAGAAAAAACTTATTAAATCCAGAATTATTACTTTAATAAATTCAAAAAAAAATCTGGGTGCTTTTTGACATCTTTAAATATTAGATTTGTTAAAATATATTTCAAAATTAGTAATATATATATATATATATATATATATATATATATATATATATATATATATATATATATATATATATATGTGTGTGTGTCATACATAGTTAAAGTTGTCTGACTTAAAAATAGTTTTTATGACTTAGAACGTTTTTGTATACATCGATTCAATTATAGTTAAACAATTTGAGCAACCATATTATAAAATAGCAAACAACTCGTAAAATATTTCTTATAAATGGTCATTATCATTTGTGGTATTAAGAAATACCTAAGAGCTCAGTAATTACATAAGTTTTATTAAATCTCCCTCTCATCTAAGAGAGATAGGGAGAGAAAGAAAGTGTTTCCAAAGCAGCATGTTAACAAATGTAAAAAAGCACGGAATAAATAGTATTAACTGGTTTTATTATGTTACCAGTAAACAAAATTATTTTTATCTTGATTAAAAGCTAATTTCCAGCATTTCTTAATTAAGCTCCAGCTTCGCTCTAACTGTTGACTTATGATTAATAGAGTAAATTTCACATCATACTAAATTTACAAAATTAAAACCATGTTTCAACAGTTAGCTAATCAAAACATGACAAAGGGAAGACAAACTAAAAAAAAAATGAAAAAAGAACATAATTAAGATAGAAATTATGAAAATAAATAAAATTATTTAGATTTAAAAGTGTTAATTGTTACAATAAATAGTTAAACTCATACTTTGCTTTGTTTTAAAGTGTCTAAAATAAAATGAAATTAACAGACATTAACACTGCTTGACACTGAATTCTGTCAAGTAAGTTTTCTGCACGCCGAGTTGCATTTCTTACATTTCAACAACGATTAACTTCATCCTGCCTTGATCTATTTTTTTCATTTGACAACCATTTTCAAGTTGCCTATAAGCCTTTACATTAATAACTTCGTTGAGCCTAATACTATCTATTTCAATTTCACTGTTATCATTAAACATATTACCAGTAATCTTACTATTGTTATAATTGAATAAATGAACGTAAAAGAATCTTACAAATTGTGATCTTTTCTAATCAAAGACTCTATTTAAACTTGAGATTTTTTGAAATCCATATCTTTTTATGTTTATATACATAAGTCGTTTATCAAAAATATTAAACAATATTTATTTACATCAATTATTTTTAATTTAACAAAGAATCTAGACTACAATGCACAAAGTTATTTTTACCTTAATGCACAAAAATAATAAATGCACAATCTTGTATAAAAAATTGAAGCAATGTCAGTCAGTATATTTTACTCTAAAGTAATTATATATGTATATATATATATATATATATATATATATATATATATATATATATATATATATATATATATATATATATATATATATATATTTACATACCTTTAAAAAGTGGTATAACACTTTACACAATGAAATATGTAAAAACATCATCATTTTTTTCAACTACTTTCAAAAGGAATTAATTTATTTTTTCTAAGCAAGAATATTTATATAGATACATTGAAATATAAAATATTCTGAAATAAAGGCAGATTTATGTTTATAAACTTTCGTGTCAACAAATTACAGTCAGTTTTTCATGTTAAATACATAAAATATATATCTAATATAATATATATCAAATATAAAATAAATCCAATATAAAATAAAACAAAATTGTAAACTTACTTAAATCAGTATCAGTTATACTGTGTGAAGTTACTAAAAAACACTTCAGTTCTTTTCAATTGCTCTAAAAAATAACTTTCAGCTCTTTCCAATTGCACAAAAAAATAGAACAAAACTTGCTTAGCTGAGTTGCCTAGTTTATAAGAATCTGAAAACAGATAAGTAAAAAACCAAGAACAAACAAACATTTATTTATTAGAACCACTGTATTTAAATAAATTAAATTAAACAAAGAATAATGCCAATTCTTCTTATAGGCTTAAAAAAAAAATTTTCAGCTCAAATTTGTTGCAGAAAAGCCTAGAAACTACTTAAAAATGACATATGCAACATTGAAGTTTGAACGTTGACTGGACTAATTATTAGCAGACGTTTTTCAAAAATTCATAAAAACTTACATATATTCGTTCTTTTATATCGCATAAACCCATCACATGATAAACCTGAAATGAAAAAATGTAATGGATAAGTAAATACAAAGAAAAACATCATATATGAATCAAAAATCAATATATCTGATAGAGATAAGATGTCATGATATAAGAGAGTAGTAGTTGTTAAATATTGTTCAAAATATTTAACAACTACTACATATTATTCAAAAATAAGTAAACTTATTTTTGAACTTATCGAAGATATCATTTTTTTGGGTATGTAATCAACAACAAGTTTCTTCCAATGAATTTTTATTAATTTTATCAATTATATGCTATTTAAATAAATATTTTTTTGAATATTGACTTTGTAAATTAAATTTGAATTATAATGATAGAACTTTCTTATAGTAATTTATAGTAATTAAAGAAAAATATTATATTAGTAGTACACTTTAACAAACATTTATCTCCACATTAATAACATCTGCAACATAAATATAAAAAAATGGTGATTCATAATTGAAAAAGTTAATTAGTAATTAGTATTTATAGTACTAAGAAATTACAATCCAGAATATTTATATTAAATTAAAATGTCTCTTGAAGCTCTTTTTGGTGCATTCTTTAGCCATTCAGACATAAATTTCTGCAATTCTTTAACAGATATATTCCATGTTGTGCTAACAGCATCAACAAGAATTTTAAAAATCTCTGGTAGTTCTCGACGTAGAGACACATGGTCGCAGTAATCTTTATTTGAAATGTAGTTTCCATACAAAACATTAACTTTTGTTTGTAAATTAACTGACATTAGAGTGTTGATTGCACCATTCATATGTTGACGTGCATTACTACATGTTAGGGCTATAATTTCTAATGTTTTCTTAACTTTTCTCCTATATTGGGGGTCTTCATCTAATTTTTTATTAATGTCTTTAAGCTGGTCAATTGATTCGGCTTTGGAAATCTCTTCAATTCCATCCACTTTGTCGTCTTTAGATACAAACTTTAAAATTATTTTTTGACTTTTTTCAATGTTTTTTAAACGTTCTTTTTGGTCATTTAACTGCATAAAAAGTTTCTGCTGGAACTCAATAGTTCCAAGTGGGTAGTACTCATTTGCTGCTGACTTCGGACGTCCAACCTTTGTGATGGTTTTGATGGTCTTTGTAACAATTTGAGAGTTATTGCCAGAAATTTCTTCCATATCATTCTCAAGATCTCTGCTTTTTTTTGCAAGAGGTTTTACCATTGTCTCTTCGTCTGAACTGTTAAATTTTTGACTTTTCCTTTTTGAAGATTAAGTTAAGAAAAGTTTATAAATAAAAAATTTGTAAAACATAAGTACAGTTAAACTATAATCATAAATCAAACTATTATAATGACATCATAAAAAAGCAAATAAAATACACCAGCCTTGAGCTGTGCGCTTTTTCATTGGCACTCGATTGCATACTCTTCAATGAAAAATCCACATCTGGCATTTCTTTTGCCTTGATACAAGGTTCCTTATTGTTTTCAGTTATTTTAAGCTGTCTTTTTGGCAAACTTTTAAATTCTGCAAAAAAAAAAAAAAAAAAAATAATGTTAGAGTTTTGGAATGATTTGATTCACATTTAAAAATGAAATAATACATAAAATGCTAACGAAAAACAGGATACTCTAGCAGACTTCCATCCTCATTTTGATGTTCTATAGATAAAAATTTATTGAAATTTTTAAAAAATATATTTATTTTTATATATTATTATTATATATTAATTACTTTACAAACAATTAACAATGATTAAACAAAAAAAAAAACCTTCTTTTTGTTGCTCCTTGCCACAAACCATAGGGATTTCGGCATTAACATCAGACAAATCACCTTTGTAAAAATGAACATAGTTAAAAATAGTTAAATATATATTATCAACTTTACATTACAATATTAAAATGTTCTATAATTAAGTAACAGATTGTAATGTTTAATCAACAATTAAATATAAAAAATATTTCTAGTTATTAAAAAATAAAATAACTTTATTTTCAACTTGTTTTATTTGCTTTCAATAAAAAACATTTTTATTAAAGACAATTTTTATAACTATAACATTAACATAAATAACATGCTTACACAAAAAATGTTGGGTAAGATTCTTTTTCTTTTTAGAACCTGTAGTTCTCGCATTATCTAAAGGCAGTTCATCTTCAGTTGAAATACCTGCTTTCATGAGCTGTATAAGTTCATCAAAAGAACCTGATTGTAATGTAACACAATAACATTTTTAAAACTTTCATAACAATCTACAAAAAAAGAAAACTAAAAAAATTGAAATATAAAATTAAGTTTAATGATAAAGAGAAATTCAAAAAAACTTACTGCTAATACGCTTGACTTTAACAAGCTTAAATGAATACCATAAAGAATTAGGCTCCGTACAATCAGCGATCATCACCCTTAGTGGATCAACAAATTTTGATGGGTACCAAACAATTTCATTGGCTTCATCTACCCAACATAAAGAAATAACATCTTCAATTTCAGTGTCCTTTTCAATCCAAACTGCCAAACAATACAATTTCTAGGAAATGCAATGGTAATAAATGTACATATGTTAAACTTTATTAACAAAATTTTGAATTACAAATAAATTAGGTGACAATTACCTGAACAGTACTTGTTTTTTGTTTTCGCAAAGTAGGGTGCAGCATTCTTCTTTTCTTGATAATAAGATAAAAATTCAACAAATTTTTCTATTTTTATCAATACTAACTTCAATGTTATACTTATCAATAATTACTTTAAAACTATATCTATTAATAAAAAATAATTTAAATAATTAAAAAAATAAATTATAAAATAAATGCATATCAGTGACTTTATTCATTCATATTCATATATCAAATTTCTTCAGCTCTGTAATCAACAATAAAATCCTTTAATTTAAAATAAACTTCTTTAACAGACATAAATAAAAATAACCTAAAAATACAACAAAGACTAGCTGTAAGTTACTAAATGTGTGTTACTAGCTGTAAGCTAAGTTAACTGAACTATAAAAGATAGAAAAGATTATTAAAGGAAAGATTTAAAGAGGAATTGGTAAATCATATAAACTAAAAAATAATAACAAAAAAAACAACATCAAATTAAAATAAAACATACAGCTATAAGTTTAACAAAACTTTTCTTCTTAACTTTTTCCAGATGGCTTTAATAATGATTAGATAATAAAAAAAGGCTCCTTTTATAACAGTAAAAATAAGGAAGTCATTGACTTTCTGTAACAATACCCTAAGTATTAAAGTACTAATTATATCACTTTTTTCCCAGACAGACAGCTAATTAAGCTACTTAAATGATTGCTCTGTTTATAACTAGCCAAAAAAAAAAAGTCAGACATTCACAATTATCACAATTATAAGTGTTGCAATAAATTTATGATATTAGTGATATCAAGAAATATTTTTACAACTACAAACTAATACTATTTTTTTAAATTATTATTCTCAATTTTGCTTATACAATTTTTATCTATCATTTTTAAATAAGTATTTTAAGTGATTTAAAAACTTATTTCTAAATAATTTTGAACCTTTATTAAATCTTAATGATTACTTTTTAAATAAAATTTATAAAATAATTTATTTTTAACAAAAATTGATATCTATTGTATTTTATATAACACATTTAGGGGGTAAGACTTTAAAAAAAAACATTATTTTTTGTTTGGCCACCATATACATATATATATATATATATATATATATATATATATATATATATATATATATATATATATATATATATATATATATATATATATATGTATATATATATATATATATATATATATATCTATATATATATATATATATCTATATATATATATATATATATATATATATATATATATATATATATATATATATATATATATATATATATATATATATATATATATATATATATATATATGCCTCGTAGGTAAAGGACATCATCTCCATTTTGTCAATTTTACAATAGAGCAGAATAACCTTTTTTTTCAATTAAATATTTAATGTATTTTTTTCATTAAAAACATTCCAGCCGGGTTTTCGTATTTAGATTTCCTTGAATAGTTACACAAATGTTTTTTTAACAGGAAAAATTAAAAAAAAATATTCAGATTAAATTTTAATGGGCATGATGTTTTATACCTCTAAAATTTTATCATCATTAGGCTACTATTAATATTGCGCTGATTTGGAGATAATGTCATATACCCTTAGATAGAAGATTTTAATACACTTTTGTAATAATAATGTCATTTTGGGGGAAAATGGAAATGATATCCTATACCTCCAAGGTAAATATATATATATATATATATATATATATATATATATATATATATATATATATATATATATATATATATATATATATATATAAATATATATATATAAATATATATATATAAATATAAATACATATATATATATATATATATATATATATATATATATATATATATATATATATATATATATATATATATATATATATATATATATATATATAATACAACATGCATTTCCATTAAACTGAAAGTATTTATAGGGTTTATAAACATTTGTGCAGCCCTAGCTATAACCCCTGACATGTTTTATCAAATCCCCGATCGTTTACTGAGTAAAGCTGCATCAATAATTCACAACTATCTATAATAATGTTTTAAGAAACTTTCTTTCATTCAATTGATTTTATGTAACACAGGAAAGAATGTCAATTCACCCAAAGCATTATTCATGGCATAAAGTTTTTGTAAAAAATCACTTCTTTTTAGCACAGTTAATTTCCATTTTACTTTATTAAACTTTGAATATTTCATAATTCCCCATTCTCCACTGTTTATAGGGGTCACAAAAAGTGGTTGCAAATTATGCTTGCTTATAACGTTACAAGAATACTTTTGTTCTCCTTCGTTAAGAAGTATTTCCATTACCTCGCAATACATTCCGTCTTTGCTTAGAAAGTATTTGTTCCTTTTAAAAGTTGAAATTTTGCAAATTGCACTTTTTATAACATATCCTGAAGGGTGCACAAGAATGGAGCGCTCTTTAAATCGTTTAGCAACTGATACAATGGGATTATATTTTGCATTTCTTGTTATTTTTTTTAAATACTGTAAGTAGTTTTCAAATTTAAATGCAGATATATCATTCATAGAACAATTATAGTATTTGGCATCATCAACGATATGAAGCAAGTTATGTACATTAAAAGTTACAAAAGATTTGCCACAAATCTTACGTGAATTATGCACAAAAGTGGCAAAAAGTTTCTTAGCAAATGGCAACAAATCATTTCTATCGTCATCATCCTCTATGTGTAAAATTCTCACAGCTACAGCAAATGCAACAAATAGATTATAAACTTCATTGTCTAAAATTTTCTCTAACACAACAATTCCTGTATATAAGGTGAATTGACGAAATTCTGTTGCTTTCCAACGTTCTATTTCAGAAAGACCTCTTGGCTGTCTAACAAAGTCAGAAGGAGTGGACTGGGCTATATCCAGCATTCGATTTGAAATCAGTTGTTGTTGAGCAAAGCTGATATGAATTTTTGATTTGAATTTCAAGAAAAAAAGAAATCGACGACACACACCTAGGAACAAATTGTGCATAGGTTCGATGACAAAAGAACGTACCATATCTAAATTATTTATTAGCAGACATGGACTGTTTCCATTCTTGTGTAACGGATAAGCATTTGATCTAAATTCAGCATCAGTTCTTAAATTTGCATTGTCATTTGTATAAACAATTCTTCTTTCATAACACTCTGCCACAGAAGTGCACCTTTCACACCCATTTTTTGATGTGTGACCTGAGCAACATCTAACAAATGCACGTGCTGGAGCATCACAAATAAAACTACGTAAATTAAATTTATAATGCTTTTCATTAATAACTAATCCATTAAATGTTAGGTTATTAACTTCAGTTACAAAATCTTGTAAAAAATCATGAACACTTGACGGTTTTGCACTTCCACTATAAATAGCCACCAGAAAAGGAAAAGATATTATATTAACTATTGAACAAAGTATTGGCCAAAACTGCAAATTATTTGAGCGCTGAATAGGAAGTCCATCAATATTGACATCAATAGTTATGAAGTTAGTATCTACTTCAACATTATTAATAGCAAATATATCATCTATTCCTTTCTTCAATCCTATGTAAATGTAACTACCATCACACTTGCTCAATACATCAATGGAACTTGGAGTTTTAATCAGTGTGCGGGCATCTTTTGGTATGTCACATTTTTCAAATTTTCCTGACTGACTTAGAATTAGCAGTATATCGTTTATGGCATCTCTTGTTAAATTGTGCTTAACTGCAACTTGTGCAAGTTCTTCACAAATGATATATACTGGTTTGGGTTCAGAATCAATATCAGTCTCACTGAATTCAAAATCACTAGAAAAATCACAAACATTTGATTCATCATCTTGACAGCCATTCTCGCCTTCTGATAAGTACTCACTAATACTGACAGATAGTTCTTTAAAATCATCCCGACTTTCTTTTTCCGGTAACGAAATAGCTTCAGATGATTCATTCAATGAACTTGACAGCAAATCAGTCTGATAATCTATAAATAATGAAAAAAAAAAATTCTATATATAATCTATATCTGATGAAAATAAGTAAATAATGCACTGATAATTAGTAAAAGCTGTACTGGAGATAAGTGATACTGCTTTAACAGAACGATATCTCTTCATATAACTTTTCATATATTCCTGACGATTTCTTTTCATTCCAGACAAGCTTTTTACTAAATTTATTAAGAGAAACTTTTTAAAATTTTCAAATTTTGTTTTCGCAATTTCAGTTTAAGCATGCGCTTTAAAGCAAAGATTTTCGTTTTTCCATTTTATGTTGATATTTGATCAAAATCAAGTACGATATCGTATCTGATTTTGATCAAATATTATATAATACGTATTTTTGATAAATAAGTGGTATTGAACTCGAATTCGAAACTTAAAACTAAATGCGTATTTTTCTGGTATCAGCGGCGGTATGTTATACGTGATCAATACTCCGAGTGTTTACAATACTAGATATGCCGACTGGGTTATTTTTTTTTAAATATTGTGCAGATTTCCAAACCGTGTAGTATTTACTTTATCATAGGTTTTTAAATATAAATCATATGAAGAAGAACTTGAAGGAATTTTTTTAGCTAAGTTAGGCCCAATATTAAGAAAGAAGCTGTTCAAATATCAGCAATTATTGCTTTATTGTATATAAATTTACCATCTACTAAAATTTTTTTGGGCATTACAAAAATGATGAAGAAATAGTTCGTAGGCATTGTTTGCCTCATTTGATATATGTATAAGGCCCCAATCAATTTTATATTTTAAAAGGTTTTGGAATTGTTGTAAGGAGTTTTCATTGATCTGCTTCTTGTATATAATAGTTTTTTAAGGCTTCTTGTTAATTGTGATATTTTCAGTAATCAGAAAAGTAAGTAAATGATCTGATAAGTCTGTCTTAATTATACCAGTATAAATATGGTTTTTATAAAAATTGTTGGTGATTATATTGTCTAGTAGTGTTGAAGAGTTTTTAGTAATTCTGGTTGGCTTATTTATCGTTGGAATAACACTATTTATTTATATATTTATTAAACACCCACTATACAAGTATACAAGGTAAATTAGAGTTTTATGCATGATAATTATAAAAATCCTAGAATTATTATTATTATTATTTTATTATTATCATCTAGGAATATTTTTTTCAAGAATATCCTTGAAGATTGTTCTTTGTTCTTTTGAGTTCCAGCATTCAACTGCACATTTTAGAGTTTGAAGATCCGTTTCAGGAACTAAATTTTTTAAGCCAATAATTTTTATTTTTTTTTTACTTTGAATTATTTTCTCCAGATTTAGTTCATGTTTATTACACAAACCCTTGATACTATCTAAAAAAGGTTGTGGGGCTGTTTTGTTTTCCGGCTGCGACTTAATAATATCAAATGTAATTTTATTGTTCATCAGGCGAATAAATAAGTTGAGCTTGTTTTGTTTTATAGTTATTGATATATCTTCAATAAAGAATAAGGGATGAATATAATTTTTGCTATGTTTTGAAACGTTGAGGAGTGACTTGAGTGCGTTTCTTCCAACTATATCAAGCTTTTGCATTAATACTTTTTTATGTTCACAAAGCTCAAGACCATATGTTAGTGTTGGGACAGCCAAAGTTTTATATAGCTGGACAACAGAGTTTGGGTAAGCAAAACGAATTCCTGATTGAATTAAAGTTTGGATTACTGCCCGGAAATTAGATATTCGGTGATCAATGTTTAAACTATTAAGTGAGGCAAAAGGTGAACTTTTTGTATCCCATGTAAAACCTAGGTGATTAAGTTTATCATGAAGTTTTATTTTTTTGTTGTTGAGAGTTATTTTGCAGTTTTTAATTTGCTTTTCTCCGGTGAGCAAGAACTCGGTTTTGTTAGCATTCAATTTTATACAGTTTTTTTGTGTGTACATATTACAGGTATTAAGAAGCTTTTGTAGGCCAGAAAGGGTGGAGCTAAGGAGTATAATGTCATCAGCATATGCTACAACACCCGTATAGTTTCCATTGATTGATGTACCTACAGTGCTTTCATTTTGTAAGGTATCTAGTAGGTTTTCGGTGTAAATGTTATACAAATAAAGCGAGAGAATAGATCCCTGTCTCACTCCTTGCGTTAGATAGAATGAATATGATTTGCAACCTAGATAAGAAACAGAAGCACTACTTTCATAGTATAATGATGATATGGTATTAACAATATATAGAGGGAGTTTTTTATCATTGTAGAGTCGCTCAAACAGAATGTCCCAGTTACAGCTGTCAAACGCTTTTTCAGCATCGAGGGAACAGAGATAGACGGGTGAGTTGTTGTTGTTGTGGTGTTTAATCGTTTCACTAATAACAAATTCGGCGTGTAGGGTTGAGCTTATTTTAGTGAAACCGAATTGAAGAGGATGAGTTTCTTTTATTTCTGGACAGATTAGTAAGATAAGATATTCCATTAGTTTCGTAAAGATTGGAATGATGTTAATGCCGCGGTAATTATTTGGATCAGTTAGCGATTTTTTATATGATTTAGCGAGTGGTATTATGAGTGATGTAGACATCGATTTTGGGGTCTGCCCATGATTAATAGAAAAATTAAAGAATTTTCTGAGCCATTCTGTTAGTGCTTCACAGCTCGCATTCTTTATGAGGTTTTTGTTTTGAGCATTTTTGATAGCATTGCGGAAACTTTTTCGAGCCATCCGGTATCGAATAAAAATTTGAGAGTTTAAATCTTTTAGAAACCCATTTTCCCGCCATTTTTTAAAATAAAATGAAAGAATATCTTTACTGCGACTTAACTCGGGTGTCCACCAAGATTTTGAATGCAAAGACGGTTTTTTCCCGAATAAATATTGACTAAGTGCTTCAGATGCAGATTTTGTAATAACAGTATATACCTTGATAAGTTCTTCGTCGTAATTTTCATTCGTAAAATTGTGACGATTAAAATTAATATTTAAGCAATTGTTATATAGTTGTAAAAAATTATTGTTATTCCAGGCATAATTTGGAATGCTATAATTTTCTGATTTTTTGTGATTGTTTTCTTGAGAAGATTGTCCGATAATTCCAATTTCAATTGATACTGGTAAATGATCGCTCATATTTTGAGATAAAAAAGAAATTACGAAACAATTTGAGTACAGAAGAGACGTATACCTTGAGAGAGCTATGTGATCTATATAAGATGCGTTTGGTAATGTATTATGGCGATACGTTATCTTAGGTCCAGAGCCTTGTGTTACGTCCACTAATTCAAGTTCATTCGACTTAATAAAATCTGATAAAACCACGGAGTAGTTATTTTTTGTATAGCTAGCTCTCTTTAAAAAATCATATATTTCGTGAGGAAAAGATTGAAAGTCCCCAAGAACAATAAATTCAGCAACACCCTCGTAGTTGTTAATAACACCGGAAATTATATCCAACTGACTCTTGTATTCCTCCAGCGATGTTTGATTATTGCGCGACGATGAGAGATAAATGCCAATAATGATAATATTAGTCTGATTTTTTTAAGATTTATTGCGAAGATGTGATCATCTTCATAAAGAATAATAATGTTTTGAAACAAATGTTTCCGAATAAAAAACGCGTTTCCGCCAAACGGCCGACCCTGCTCATGTTTGTTAGCCTGGTGGAAAAATGAAGAATGGGTATTTTTATAGATATTTTTTATTATAAAATGTTGAAGAAGAGCATCTATAAAATATTTAATGTTATTTGAAGCATGTCTCATCGAGTCCAAATTGATGTCTCCGACTATGTATACTTGCTTTCGTTCTTTGTTGACTTTAGTTAAAAATGTATTTAAAAGAGTTTTAAACACTTTTAAATTGCCAGTTGGTTTCCTATAAGTAGAATTAATTATAATACTTTTTGTGGTTTTATTAACAATTTCATTACGTAATGACTCACAATCTGTTTCATTAACGCATAGGTCATAACGTGGGGCAAAGTTAATTGAATTGCGAACAAAGATACTTTCGCCTCCGCCACAATATTTTTTCCGCGGTTGATGAATTGACGTGTAATTAGTTAATTCAAAATGTAAATTTTGTTCATCGTATTTGCACCACGTTTCTGTTATGCAAATAATGCTAAACTTGTGTTTTATTTCATCCAAGAAAAATTTTAGGTTTTCAAAGTTTTTATTTAGACTTCTGATGTTAATGTTTAATATTGAAAATGCTTCTTTATTTTTTTTTAAATATTGTGCAGATTCCCAAACCGTGTAGTATTTACTTTCAAGACTAAATTTGTCGAAACAATTTGTATCAGTATCATTATTACTAAGATTATCAAAAGAAAATTTAAATTCATGGCGTTCCTCCATTTAAGATATAAATAAAGATAAATTAATAATTAGAAAAAATTAAAAAAATAAAAATTACTTATTTATCCTTCAGATTAAACTCTTTTACTATTAGCTTGTCGTACTCTATACGTCATATTTTCCAGCATTACGCAAAATCTTCATTTTTTGTCTTAATTCACGCCTTATTTTGCTTGTTTCGTATGAAAAATCTTCATCGATAAAAATGCCTGTTCCTTTAAGCATCTTTGCGTGTTTCAAAATGTTCTCTTTGTCTTTATAATTCAGCAATTTAATTATGATAGTTCTTGGTTTATTCTTTACATTCTCTGTGATAGTACGTCTTTCGATACGGTGCGCTCTTTCAATAACTATGTTACTTATTTTTAACTGTTCGTTTAAATTACGTTGGGTTTTTTTTTCAGCTTGTTCCCATGTTTCTTTTTTTTTTTTCTTGTACACCGTCTATTCTAATATTGTTTCTTCTATTTCCATCTTCTAACTTTCTCATACTTTCTTTTAGTCCATCGCTTAATTTATTTGCTTCGTTCTGCATCGATTTTAAAAGTACTGTCTGGTTTAAAACTGTTGAAATTTCTGTATTTATTAACTTTTTAAGTTCCTTTTCAAGATTTATAACTTTTTCATTAATTAAAGTATCTTGTGTAAACTCGATACTTTTTTCTAAATCTTTAACGTGTTGCTGTATTTCTTGGTGCTTTTTTTCGACAAACGAAATACGGTTTGTTATATTTTTAATTAAAAGTAAAATCTTGTCCATTTCGTCACTTTGAATTGCTGCATTTCCTGAAATAATTTTTATGAGCAAACTTTCTTACAATTTAAATTTCTTCTCCATTATATTTTCAATTTCTTTTTTGCTTGCCATTTGTAAAAATAATTTTTTAAAATAAAATTATTCAATGTTTTTTCTTTCAAAAACTTAAAAATACTTTTTTTTTTTTAACTCTTACATTGCAAAAACACGTCTGTTCATGAAGAAAGCATGCAGCAAAAAAAAAATTTTGTTGTAAACGATATCCATTGTTGTAAACGATATCCATTTTGTTGTAAACGATATCCATTTTGTTGTAATAAACGATAAACGATGTTGTGATTTAATAAACGATTTAATAAACGATGTAATAAACAAATAAACGATATCCATTTTGTTGTAAACGATATCCATTGTTGTAAACGATATCCATTGTTATAAATGATATACGTTGTTGTAAATGATATCCATTGTTGTAAACGATATCCATTGTTGTAAACGATATCCAAGCAGTTCTGCCTTCTTCTTCGTTAGCCCCAGATTCCTCACTAAATAGTTCAATTCAGCTTGGCCAATAAGATGAGGTATCTTTTCATCATCTATTGGATCATATGCATCGCTCTGCTGCTCCGTGTGACTTTCCTCATCATCATCATCGCTTTTCGCAATCAAGGCATACTGGAGGATTACGAACTGGATTTTGTTCATCGTTTGGAACAGGTTTCAAACCAGAGTCACAATTTGGATAATGAATTGCTGATTTATTTTTCTTGGAGTATCCAGCAATATTTGTCATGCAGAAGTAGCAGTCCGAATGATGATCTCTTGGCTCTCGCCATACCATTAATACCGCAAACGGCATTTCTTTTGCCGTTTAGCCGCTTGGTGAGCCCCACATAAAAACACTGAAGCAAATATGTGGCGCCCAGGTTCTGCTTTAATCACATACTTTAACGCCGAAGTAGTGATGATAGGCAACCTTCATTTTTCTTGTAAGTTGTTTCTGCTGATCTCGGGTAGTAAAACGTCCACAGATATAACAGAAATAGTCTGGATGATTCAAGCCCCTTTTAACTTTCTTCATATTGTTTTGAAAATACTACACGATCAGTCAAAAATAAAAAAAACATAACATTTAAAGGTAAACTACACAGCACAACAATCGTACAACAATATTAGGCAATATAAAAGCTAGCTACAACATGCCTTATTATCAAAAATGTAAAAGTAAAAAAAATGTGAAAACACAAACTCTATGAACATTATCTTTATAACTTTATTTATTCTTCAATATAATAAAAGTTTTCCAATTCAAGAAAAAAAAATAAAAGCGAAATATTTAAATTGTCTATGGATAACAAAAGAAATGAGAAAATCCTCAAAACAAAAACAAAAACTATACGTAAAATACTTAAAAAATAGAAGCGAAGCGAACCTATCCCTCTACAAGCAATACAAAAACCTATTTGAAAAAATAAAAAAAAACATAAAATTTTATATTATTCTAATCAAATACAAAAATTTAATGGAGACTCAAAAAAGACATGGGATATTATGAAGGAAATAATTGGTAAAAGTAAATCTAATTTTAACAAAATGTCTTCTAGAATAACAATTAATAAAAGTGAATCAAACAACAAGCGAGATATTTTCAATGAATTTAACAACTGCTTTGCCAACATTGGTGCTGATCTTGCATCATAAACTCAATGCCCAAATAATACATTTAAAAGTTATTTAACAGGCTCACACTGCTCTTTAAATTTCAATGAAACAAATCAAGACGAACTTGAAATAACTATTAAATCACTTAAAATTAAGACCCCAGGAATCGATGATATCTCTAGCAAAGTAGTGTCAGATGTTTTTGAGGAGATACGTAATCCAATTTACCAAGTATTTAATTCATCAGTTACAACAGGTATTGTATCTGATAAACTAAAAATCTCTAAAATTATACCAATCTATAAATCAGGAGAAACCAATTCTTTAAACAATTATAGATCAATCTCAATCCTTTCGGTATTCTCAAAACTTTTAGAACCAACAATCTATAATAAACTAAATGAATATTTAAGAACTAACAAAATTATCAATAAAGGTCAATATGGTTTTCAAAAGCTACACTCAACTGAGCATGCAATCCTTGACCTCTCAAACAGGATAAGTAGATCATTTAAAAAAAAAATTCACAATAGGGATCTTTATTTATTTGTCGAAGGCATTTGACACCGTCAACCATGAGATTTTACTAACAAAAATGAAAAACTATGGTATAAAAAATCAAGATTTAAATTGGTTTAAAAGCTACCTTAATAACAGACAACAGTGTGTTATTATAGATAGAAAAAGTACCTCAAATCTACTTAAAACAAAATGTGGTGTACCCCAAGGTTCCATTCTTGCTCCTCTTTTGTTTCTTATTTATACAAACGATGTTCCAAACGCCTCTTTATATTTTTAAAACTATAATGTTTGCCGACGATACAAACTTATTTTACTCGTCAAAGACAATTGAAGACCTCTTTGAAAAAACAAATACTGAACTAAAAAAATTTAATATATTGTTTAAATCAAACAAACTGTCACACAATATAGAAAAAACTATGTATATACTATTCCATTCTAATCAACAAATTAAAAAAATACCCCTGAACCTACCAACAATTAATATAGAAAATATAACCATCAAAAGAGCTCTGAATACAAAGTTTTTAGGAGTTTTAAATGATAAATACATCTCCTGGAAACTCCACCTAGACTACATAAACACAAAAATATCAAAGAGTATAGGTTTACTTTACAAGGCAAGACCATTTTTGTCACAAAAAAGTCTAAAACTTGTCCGAAAAGTCTATACTTTCCATTCATACATAGTTACCTCTTGTATGCCAATATAGCATTGGGCAGTACCCACAAATCTAAATTAAAACCACTTTACTTACGTCAAAAACACGCTTTAAGACTAGTATACAACAAAACAAAAACAAACGAATCACTATTAAACTTAAACAACGAACACTCTCTGAAAAAAAAGCTAAAAGCTACAATAATCAAATTAAACAACTATAAGGAATTTTTTTAAATTGGAATAAAAAAATAAATGAATGTAACTTAACTTTTAATACAAATCGATTAAAAAAGCAATATTAACAACAAGTATATATGTAGCACATATATATATATACCAAGTATGCAACTTATTTTTTTTTTTTGTGTATTACACGTCTCTGAAAAAGGTACTCGATGACAAGACTGACTTAAGTCTTCTGCGAGCTTCCTATAACTACAAATAAGTAATTCTTCTTATCAATCTTACACAAATTTCGTTTTTATCATATTTATACACTAACGTTATTTTGAAATGTGGTAAATAAACTTATAGTGAAACATCTAAACACTCCTCCGAAAAATTTATTTTTATTTATTGTGTTTTTTATTTTAATTGGAATAATATAGTGATTTCTTTCTCGGATAATTTTTACGTACACGTTATTATATTGTTGTAATTGATATTTATTTTAATCATTTCTCGGAGTTGTATGCAACTATATATTTATTTACTTCGTATATTTGAACTTTATATTTATGATTTATATTTGTATATCTTTACCGTCAATCTGTGATTGGTTACTTGTAAATACTTTGCAGTTGTAAAGCAAACATGTATAATAATAATAATAAAAATAAAGTGATATAACTGAAAAACCTGACGTGATACAAATATTCTGATTACACCACTGTAATCAGCATGTCAGAATTAGTCAGACTGACAGGTTTATTAACAGGTAGCAGACCAAACATTTTTTGTTGCCTAGTGTAATCTGAAAACAAGATATTTTCATCAATTATATCAAAAAATAATTTTTCTGTCAATCTTCTTTTTTTTTAAACTAAAATACTTATGTTACAATTACAATTTATGATTATAAGATTTAAATTCCATACAAAAACGTTTCTTAAGTGATTTTAAAAAATCGTTAACATTTTTATCTGCATCAGAGAGTTCATAACACCAGTTTTCTGTATTCTTTTGTCTTCTTGAAAATTACTAATAGAAAAAAATAGTATTATCAATTACTACAAATATCAGTAATAATCTGTAAGCGCAAAATACTCTTTTGAATGCAAAATTACCACATCAATATAGTGATTTAGTATCATTTTTCAAATCGAAAGTTTCTTGCATGTCAATTATGACATGAATAAAATAGTAAAAATTTTTATTGTTTACTTAAGTAAAAAAATTTAGATTGCTAAAAACTACCTGTAAATCTACTTAAAATTACTTTAAATTTTTTTTGTTTGTTTGGTTTATTCATGGTCAACAAAATATACAAGTTGTTGACAAAGAGCGGCACACCAGGCCTCTCTATTATGAAAATACAGTTTTTTGATTTCAGCTAAAGTGAAAATGCCAGAGCAGAGAAAGTTCGTATTTGAAATTGTTCAAGTTCTTTGCGTCCACCGCATTTTGGGTTAAAGAATTCCATGATTTTACAACACGGTTGGTGAGGAAGTTGTTTCTTCCAGCGCAGTTTTGAACAAGTTGTACTTTTAGTTGTTTAATGTGTCCAAATGGCCGAAGACTGTACTTAAGGACTTTGTGTTTAGTTGAAGTTATGGGATCTGAAAGTTAACTTTGTCGATTTTGCTCATGATTTTATATTTCTCGATAAGGTCTCTCCTAACTCGTCGTTCAGTCAGTGTTGTCAGGTGAAGGCTTTATAGTCTCTGAGTATACGAAAGATGTTTAAAGGTGGCCCTATGTAATGTGGCTTGCTCTAGTTTGGCTATGTCATGAAAAAGCCAAGCTCTCGTTTAGATGACGTGCATGATAGCTGGTGCAGCTGGCCTACCAAGTTATTTATTGTATAAATTGCAGTCAATTTTTGTTGTTGCTGCGCCCAGTGTGCATGACTTTGCACTTGTCAACATTAAACGATAAGAGCCATGTTTGCAACAATTTCACTACTTCGTTGATGTCGGCTTGGAGTGTTATGATGTCATAGTTCGATTCGATAACTTCAATTATTTTACAGTTATGTAGATATGGAAAAGGAGTCGTCCAAAAACAGATCCTTGTGGCAAACCGCTAGATACTGTTTCCAATCGGATTTATTGTTACCAACGGTTACGCATTGTAGGCGGTCGGTTGGCCAGCTCTTGATCTATTTATTTTATTATTATTTAGCAAGTTGTCGGACACTCCGTAGGATTTCAGCTTATGCAGCAGACGACAGTGCAGAACTTTATCGAGTATTTTAGCAAAGTCTGTGAATAAAACATTGGTTGGGTAACCTTTGCGAACAGCTTCAGTCAGGATGTCGCAAGTTTCGAGTAGGCTTGTGACGTAACCTTCTCCCTTTCAGAACCCGTGTTGAGCAGAGCTGATGAGTTTATTTTTGTTCAAGTAGTCAGTAATGTGTCTGTGTACAAGGCTTTCCATTACCTTGCGAGGGACAGAAGTGCGTGAGATAGGTCGATAGTTTGAGGAGTTGTGGCAATTTAATTACTTAAAATATACTTTTAACTAAGTATTTAAGTAATTAACTATTTTAATTTAAAATTTCAAGATTTATCTTTTGAATTTTTTCTTTTGCTTTAATGTTAATCCATAAATTAAAGAAAGCACAAATAAGATTTATATTTAATATAATTTGTTTGTCAATACATGATATTTTTGTTAAAAGTTCTTCATTTTCATTTTCCAATATGGAAACAATAAAAATACTTTAAAAGTAGAGACCAATAATTTTAACAGAAAAGTGAGGGAGGTACTTGAAATGCAACGCCATAAATGCGCACTTTCAGACGGCGGTTTGAATTAGGATGACGGAGGTTACGTCAAAACTTTCTTTTAGAAACCTATGTTTTGATATTTGAATCAAAAGAAATTATTGCATTGATTTGTTTTTGTTTTGATTTTTGTTTTTAACGGTTTTTTATATAAATATTCAAAAACAGTGGGCGCCGATATTTTATAGAATTTTACAAGCAAGGGGCCGCCCATAAAGGACGTCACCATTTATTAGGCATTTTTTGACCCCCTCCCCATCCTCCCCGTCTCTCTTTGTCACCAATTGTCCTTTATTTCATACTCCCCCCTCATCCTTTAAAAAGGACGTCATAAAATTGAGCCCCTTTCCCCTATAAATATTATTCAGATTCTTATTAGGTATTTCTACGTATGTTTTTGCTCTTTGAAAAAATGGTCTGAAAAAAAAAAATTAATTAATATTACTTTAGTCTTATCCGACATTTCAAATTTAATCAAAGTGTTCTATGGGAACTTGCCTCACTCATCATCAATCCAAAGATTTTTTAAGTGATTGTCAAATGATATGATTGAAATAACGCAGTCTGGTTCGTCTGAAACAGTTGAATCATTCAGAACATGAAGGCCCTCCGTTTCGATTTCGTCCTCATCGAACCATTCAGCAAAGGCCGCGTTCTCTTCTACTGCAATTACGACCATTAACTCTCTTTTGCGCTTGGCGGCAATGCAAACAGATCTGACTTGCAAAAGAGTAATAGCCATTCGGATAATAACATTAGAATGAGTAACGTTGACATGCTTTTTGAGCATGACTCGGAAGGCAAAGTACAAGTTACAATGCCTGCAGATTTTCTGAGAAACACCTATTCTAAATCCGACACTATCAACCTGTAAAATATTTTTTTTTCGCTTGCATATGTATAGAAATTTCTTTTCCAACCTTTGCGATAATTGATTCAATTATTTTAAAATCCTGGTAAAAAATCTTTTGCCTTATTAAATATGATTTGATCCAAATGACTGCATGCACGAATTGATTTGATGTTTTATTAGTCTGATTTTTATGCAGATGATCTGTGAGGAGACTCAACAAAATAGTTAGAAACGGAACTCATAGACAGCCAAGGCAGTAGATGTCTATGTTGCAGAGGTCCAGGTTTCCGAAAACTCCAAAATGGTCTTACAAAGCAATTTAGGATTCATCAGTATTTTTAGAAGTAGTGTAGGCATTTCTTTCATTTATTTTAACTAGATTGTTTTTTCTATAAAAAGAAAAAATGGAAATCTTTCTTCCCCTCAATTAACTTTTTTCATGAAAAAATAATTTGATTTAATTGATTTATTATTAAATAAAACTAGATATTAAGAAACATACCAGAAAAAACAAAAAAAAATACCAAAGACTTTAAAATAAACCAGATTTAAACCAGATTTTCTAAAACAAACTAAAACAAAAGTTCCAAGTCAAACGATAAAAAAACAAACCAGATTTGAGAAATCTGGCTTTAAAAAACACCAGATGGCAACCCTGCATGGAAGTAAAAATTCCTTTTCAAAGTGCAAGATCCGGGATCTTCACATTTCCTAATTTGCGTGATATATTGACAAGTGCGCACATGAAAGGCAAACCAGTCCTGATCCTTTGATAAGAGATGATGGACATCGAGCTCCGTCTTTTTGTCTGGATCGATATATTCGGCCACCGTTGGAAACTGGTCAATCATCAAACCTGAAAAGACCGAGGCACATCTCTTTCCAGCAAATTTAAAGTTCTGTTTCTCCAAAAGAAGATCCACTGTCTTGCCTTAAATATAAGTCGTAATGCAGATAATTAACTCCTTAAGCCTTGTATATATATTGTATTTTTAAAATACAATTCATTTTTAAAATCTGTTTATCAGAATACTATTTTGATAAACAGTTGATATTAAAAATCAATTTGAATACCTTGAGAGTCTAGATAAGGTCCATAATGATCTTGAGGTAGGATCAATCTCGCAAACTCTTTACTCAGTGGAGACATCCTTGTCTCGGTTTGATTTAAAGCACTACGTCCTGGCGCATTCGTCATGATGAATAAGGCATCTAAATCATTTGTAAGGAAATGATGAGTTGCTGTAAACAAAATAAATATTTAAATTGGAAGTAACATAATTATATTGATAGATCGCAATAAAAAATTTGAAAAAGAAGGCTATACTAGTTTCGAAGACTTTAGCGTATCGTGGATTTTCATTTAGTTCACCTTCAACACTGAAGACAACCACTGGCGTGACCAGTGTCAATTGTCAGTGTCATTGTTTTTTCTCGTAGGCAGCAGATCCATGTTCAGCAAGTTGAATGATGACACGCAATATCTCAGATTGTTGTACCTCAATAGTAAGGCGACCAATTCCGTCACGTACTTTAAGAGCTTTTTTCACTTCCGGGTGGTCAGTGAACACCTCCAGTACCGAAAGAACTATACAAATCTTCATTTTCTACAATATTATTATTGTAACTTATTATTATATGATGCGATAAATATTACCTGATTCATGACAGTTTTCTTTTTAGCCCTTGATTTTTGTTTTGACTTCATATTGCCAATTAACTTGTTTAGATTACTCGTGAGCTCCTGGACGTTGGTCTTCTTCTTTTTAGTGGTTTCTTCTTTACCATCGGTCCATAGGTCACTTCTTTTTCTGCTCTTCATAGCAACTATTTCTTGATTCAAAACAACGATCTCTGCTTTGATAGTGTCTTGAGCAATGGTCTTGGCCTTCTTTGTCTCATTTCAATCTGTTCTCAAGATGTCTTGTCGAGAGGCATCTGACATGGTATCAACAACATCTACTGGCTCAATAAATTGATCTGAAAAAAGCTAGAACTTTAAAGAGGATGAACTGGCATGGGAAAGAACAGATTGTTTGCTTGATGGGCCCAAAATGACATTAAAGAACCTATTTGTTTCAAGACCATTCAGGTATACTTTTGGATCAAAGTCTTTACTTGAACCTCCAAATCTTGTTTATCCTTGATCTCATTCCATATTTTGTGGACTTTTTTTTTTTTATCGGCTTTTTTCTAGAACGGATGAGCATTATTGTAAGATTTTATAAGCAAATTTAGACGACTATTTTTATCCATCTTTTAATATACAGACAACAATGATCTTTGACACTTTTGCCACCTATTGAAAAAATAATAAACAACATGCTATTTG
This sequence comes from Hydra vulgaris, assembly GCF_038396675.1. Lineage (NCBI taxonomy): Eukaryota > Metazoa > Cnidaria > Hydrozoa > Anthoathecata > Hydridae > Hydra > Hydra vulgaris. Next base: position 5,581,605 of record NC_088921.1, on the reverse strand, counting down.
TAATGATTGCTGTACAAACAATTCCCTTTGGACAATCATTTGTATTATTCGCTTTAGACAGTCATTAAAAATTGCTACACAAGCAACTTCCTTCGGACAAATATTTGTAAAATTATAAATGATATCAACACTATGTAATTAGCACAAAAACCCGTAGCGATCAACTAATGATATATATGATACGAAAAACTACCAAGGGTTGAGCAATATATAATTAACTGTAATATATTCAATATATTTATATATACAAAAATCAAATTTAAATAAATATCAACACGAATTTCTTTCCTATATTACCATAAATAAAAGCATAACATTCCCTTACGTTAACTCCATAAAAACACATGTTTACATAAAAAGATTACATAAAGTGACCTCTTGGCTATGAAAATAGCCGGTTTTTAAAAATTCAACGCAGATATTCATGATACAGGTCTTTCTAGATTAGTTAATTACTAGTTAAAATTTATAAAATTATTTCTTCTTTTTTTTAAAAAAACAAAAGACTACAAAACTTTGAAATGTTATTATAAACTATGTGACGCATCTGACCAAAACCAATCGGATGTTGCGTTATGTTATATTGAGAAAACCATCAAAACATCTCAAAAATTCAATTTTTATCATTATATATTTTTTTGCTCCAAATAACTCTGCAACTTGCCAAGTTGTTACTGGTTGTGATATATGTGACCGCATCCATTTTCGCATAGCTTCATCATAGTATGTACCAAGTGGTCCAAAGAACGCAACGTCTAATGGTTGCAGTCTGTGTGTAGTATGGGGAAGTAGTGATACCATACGCACTCCAGCATTTCGTGCTAGATATATCGCTGCCAAATTTTTTGAATGTGTAACATGACCATCAAGTATCAACAAAACTTTTGGTTGTTTTAAAGGTTTAACAACTTTAATGAAATGATTGCGCCAATCTAAAAAACCTTCATTTGACATCCATCCTTTCTCTTGAGTACTAAATACAGTTCCTGGAGGTGCACCATTTGTTATTTCTGGCTTCATTCTTTTGCGTTTATATATTAACATTGGTGGAACATAAAATCCTGCTGCAGATATACAAACTACAGCTGTTACTGAATTTCCTCGTTCACTACTAGTCATAATTCTAACTCGTTTTTTTCCCCTTGCACTAATAATTTTTATCTGACCATCTTGTACTGTTGATAAACTAGTTTCATCCATATTATAAAGTCTGTCTGGAGTTAACTTTTCTTCCATGTATAACTTTGAAAGTAAATTAAAGAAAGATTGCACTCGCTCTTTATTAAAACCTTGTGCACGTGCAATTGATGTTGATTCAGGCCCACGAAGCGACAGTTGTGGGTGCCTTTGCATAAATGCATAATACCACTTTTTTCCTGCCATTTGTGTTTGTTTGTTAAAATTATGTGTGATGTTGTTAGCTTCCGCAATATCAAATGCTAGACGACGAAGATCATCAATCCTTAATCCAAAGTACATCGATTCTAATAATAAACAGTGATCAGCTAGTTCTGTTTCAATTTCATTAGGTAAGGTGGTAAGTCGACCATGAAATTTCACATTTGCAACAGCAACTTTGTTTTTTTCATTTATATGCCTTGACAAAGTTGCTTTTGGAATACAAAATTCATAAGCGGCTTCATTTAAGCTGATTTCTCCTTGTTTTATTGCTTCAACAGCCTTTTTCAAGTTTTCTACTTTCCATTTTCCATTTTTTTGTGGTGATTGCATCTAAAATAAAAGCAAATTACTATGAAGATACATAAGGAGAGTTTTATAATCTTATTACAGGCTTATTTTTTCATATATTTATTTGTTATTCATATATGATTAAGTTAATTATATACTCATTATATAATCATTATTTTTCATCATTTTTGTTTAGTTAATCATTAACTATATAAATCAAAATCTATATAAACTATATAAAGTTTGCAACTTTATATATTAACTTCTATATACAGTAAAAAACTTATGCTGGGTATATACTTTATGTTGTCTTACAAGTTTATCCGTTAAATAGAAATGTATAACTTTTGTAAAACTTTTACATTTTATTTTTTACTAAAAGATAAAATGACTTGTTAATTAAAGTATACGATGTTTACAATCAACTTTATATCCTTAGACTATGACTAGACTTTAGACTATGAAAAAAATTTTGTGAAAAATCATTTCATACTTTAAAGCAAGACTAAATACCAATTCCAAAAAAGCAACAAATGTCTAACAATAATACTATGTCTATAAAAGAAATTCGCTTTAAAAAATATTTTACAGTCGGACTAATGAAATTTTCTGATAATATTCGGACGTCAAGTAGCGTGTTATGAGATGACATCGTTTCAATTACGGCAACTTTTGAAGTTCCATTCTGGGCAACATAGGACCATGGTGTTGTAGCAAAATATTTACATACAAGTAACAACTTACGTTATAAGCTCCTAATATCACATAGACTTGAAACCCTTAAAATTTAAAATTTTAAAAAAATTATCATCAAACTCAATATCGTTGAGCTTCTGTAATCGTTTAAAAGCAACGATAAAATTAGATCGCAAAAATTTTTTTCTTTAAAAAAAAGTAATTTTATTCACATACGTGCAGTTTTTAAGTTTAAATACTAGAAGTTTCAAAAAATAAAGAAAATTATTTTCTTTACAAGAAAAAATATTCATGAAAGTAGAATAAGTTCCAGTTTCTAAATAAAGCTAAGTGTTCCAATTAAGGAGCTGTTCCAATTTCGCAACTCTCCCCTACTACTACGGGTACTTACTTACTTTGGGTACGTCCAAAAAATTTTATAAGTAAAGAAATTATCTTGCTTTTTTAACACAAAAAATAAAAATAAAAATTTAAAAACGTTTTTTATCGTTTAGTAAATTGATATTGTCCATTGGTTCTTTTCATTAATCATTATTTATTTATTGTTACTTTAACCGATCGTTAAAAAAGATTTTTTTAATTTTATTTTGGGGTACGTTGACAGATGTACTAGACGTACACTAGATCCGCCCCTTGTATTTAACAATAAATTTTGAGAAAAAAAAATTTTTTTCCTCTCTAAATTTTTTCAAAATTTAAGATTTAGTAATGTTTAGTTAAGGAAAATTCTAAGTTTTGAATAAATAATTAGTAAGTAACTAAATTTATCAGTGAAATCACTTTTTATATCCTGTTAGACAGAAAATTTATTTTAGTTACGTTTAGCATATGCAATTTATTGTTGTTTAATTTAAACAATTAACTCTTTTTAATAACTAGTAATTAATTGCGTCGCATCAGACTAATCGCTATTACGCAAACTATCAAATTTTAACGTTAAGAAAAATGCTCGTAGCTGTTTAATGATTAGCTCGGAAGAACGTCATTAACACGTCATTAAACATTGGTATTTTCAAACCTGAAGATATTATAGACTTTATAAACTTATAGTTTATTAAATCATTGATATCTTATAAACTATGAGTTATACATATTTGTTGTGAGTAAAAAAACAAAAACAATTTTGTATTTTAAATATTATTTTAGTGTTGTCTTGTTAACACATTAATATGACACGCTTCTTGTTAACGTAATATTATGATACTGTTCTTGTTAATGTGTTGTTATGATGCTGTTCTTCTCAGATCATTTTATTAGTTGATTAATAAAATACTAAATATCTCTTTCAGTTGATGACGTTTTCTTTGAATGACTTCCGGTTAATTTAACGACATTTTTACGCTTTTTCTTCTTTTTCTTTTTCATTGCAACCTACTCCATGTTCAAAACGTCACTACTAATTGGCGTTAAATCAAGGTTGTTTGGAGTGTCTGAAATTAAGTAAATTGTTTATTGTAAATAATGTTTTCATAATATAAATATAATATAAAAATGTTTTCGTAGTATATTTATTTCTTAAGTAAGTTTTGTATTTATTTTCTCCCGCGACGTTAAATATAAATTATTTTTCACGGCAATCTATGGTTAAAATTCCTAAAAGTTTAAAATAGCTTTAGTAAAGATATTTCATGCATAAATTGCGAATAAGTTGTCAAGATTTACTACAACTTGTTCGCAAATTTCTAATGTTTTAAGTTCCGCAATATTGCGCAAAACGTTAAGAATAAGTCATATATAACACACCGTTACAAAATTTAGATAAAAATTCAACCCGCTTTTTCCAAAAAAACCCTTTGGAGGAATGAAAGTACACACATTCCTAATTCCGAAAATATAAAAACTGAAATTACGTCCGAGAAAAAAAAATTTGCGATTGAAATTTACTCTATTACCTCATCTTACTGAAATAACAGTGAACAATATTTTTGCATTTTTACAGTATTATTAAAACTAAAAGATGACTTTTAATTTAATTACAGTACCTAATTAGATTGCAAAGAATTGCATCAAATTGATTGTCACAAAATATAGGCAATAATTTTTCAGTATATTAGGAAAGCCAGTTTGCATGTTTTTTTGTGGAAAATTATGTAAAAGAATTCACTTATATTATCTATCTAAAACCATAAGCATATTTGACTCAAATACTAACAGCACAACCCTACAATGTGCTCAAACTAAAATTCTGGGAAGGTGCTACTTCAAATTAAAGTGCTCAAAAACTTAGTTTGGTGAATTTTAAAAAGACTTGCATTTTTAAAAATGCCAAATTCTGGGAGATCACATGAAGACAACATGAAGGTTGTCTGGGTGCGGATTCACAACTCTTTCGTAAAGCTTGGTTTCCAATAGTTGCAGAAATGTTGTGCAACAGTTGTGCGTTTTTGTTGTACAACAATTGTTGCCGAGATTGGTTTGATTCTATTTCCGCAACCTTTGTTTTACAACATAAATTTTGTTGTACAACCGACGTTAAGTTGTGCAACTTACGCAAGAAAATGTTTCCATTATAAAGCATTATTGTTGTACAACAGTTGTACAACATTTCTACAACCATTGGAAACCAAGCTTAAGTCCAAAATGTGCGTATAGTTTGCGTAAGTTTTGCTTAAGTTCAAAGTTACGCTAAGTGGTATTCACAAACCTTGCGTAAACAAAAACTTACGAAATTCCTAAGTTTTTACTTAAGTTATTACTTAAGCTTGGTTTCCAATAGTTGTAGAAATGTTATACAACTGTTGTACAACAATATTGCTTTTTAATGGAAACATTTTCTTGCGTAAGTTGTACAACTTAACGTCGGTTGTACAACAAAGTTTATGTTGTAAAACAAAGGTTGCGGAAATTCAAACCAATCTCGGCAACAATACACGGTTTTTGAAATTCAACTTTTGTTATGCAAAATATACATACTAGAATATACAAAACAAAAAATTTCGAGTAAACAAACAGATTATCGCAGTGAAACACAGGCAAAACATCCAATTAAAATGAGTAACAATGATGGTTTAGTACTCCAAAAACAATCTATTGATGAATTTAAACTATTCAGTGTAATAGCATTAAAGTCTTTTTTATCAGTACGTAAAAAATCAACATCTGGATCGTTTGATACTCTAGTGGCAAGGCAATATATTTTTCATTATTGAATAAAGTCTTTATTCAACATATATAACCTATTATTATTTATATAACATATTATTTTTATATAATATATAAATACATATAATATATATATATCTTTATTAAAGATATATATATTATATATATTTATATATTATTTAAAAATAATATGCTATATAAATTATATATAATGCATAATATATACATATATATATATAGGTACGTGCGTATCTGGCTTTTTACGGCACCGATTTCAAAGTAAAAATTTGTGACCTTTTTTTTCACAGCGTGCTCGAAGTCGGTGTGGTAAAGATGTATTTATTTGTCTTTTTTTTTAGAATTTTATATCAGCTTAGACTTTATTAAAAAAGTAGAATGTTTTATCTTGAATAAATTATGGTTTTTTTTTACGTGTAATAAATTTTTCAGTTTTTTTATTGCTATTTAAAATTTCGTTCCTGTTCTGGCACTGCATTGATATCGAAGGCATGTTGGTACACATTTGAAATTTTCCAGTCAACTGTATAGATCTATTTTCTATGTGCCTGCCAAATTTCACTAAAAAATATTCATGACCAAATACCGTATTTTTCGACCCAGTGGAGGTACCATTTCCACCTCTTTTAGTGTTACTGTTACTGTTACACTTTATAAAACTGTTTCTGCTATTGTTACTGTTGCTTTTTGTTATAAATTCTGTAGTTTTTTTTACAGTTACCAGTGGTTTTCATTCGTTTTTAAAATTTTGTTTCTGTTCCGGAGGTGCGTTAATATTGAAGGCATGTTGGTACATATTTAAAATTTTTAAGGCAACTGTATACATCTATTTTCTATGTGCCTGCCAAATTTCATCAAAAAATATTCATGACCACATGCCCTATTGTTCCGCGCAGTGGAGGTATGTATTTCCACTTCCGTTACATAGTGTTAGGGGGAGGGGCGGTTTTTGACAGTGGAGAATTCAGTATTTTTGATTTTTTTATTCATTATAATGATATATTTTATTAGAACTGTTATACAAACTTTATTTTTAATAGCCTTTTACTACTAAGGGTATTTGGGTTTTCTCTTTTTAAAATTGTTAAATGATGTACACAAAAACTAACAAGTATTAAGGTGGTTATATATTAATTTTTTTTTTGATAACTAACTCTTTTCACCCACCAAAATTAGTGCAAAGGCAAAATTCTGCCAAATAAAATTTAAATTGCTAAAATTAAAATTGTATAACACTATTTTACGATGATTCTGCATAAAATTCATTAAAAACATAAAACAGCATTTTCTCAGCTTTTTCCATACCCATAATTTACCATATAGCCACCTTAAGCTATATATGATATATAAAAATTATACGTATATTTAAAAAAATTTTTATAGATTAATGGCGATTTTTTAAATTATTTAATTATGATTAATAGCCGACCCAATTAAATAGTAGTATTATGATTGTTGAATTTAATTTAGTGCATCATGGGACCTCACAAGAAAACAAATCTTTTTTATGGTAAAGCTAAAACTTATTTAGCTTGTAATTTTCCAATACCAGCTCATTTAAATATTGGCTGTAGAAATGGACATGTACTGCATATATTTGCAACTAACAACGATTCATATAAAGTAACTGTAGAACTAATCGGTAAGTATTTTAACATCAAAATTTGTATAAGTCAGATTCAGCAACTAGTTAGAACATCGAAAGTCTTTGTAAACCATTTTTCACGAAATTCGAAACCATTTGTTGACATCTGCAACATGCTCTTTGCATACCAAATAACAACATCTGCTGTGGCACAAACATCGCAATCGAATGTAACCTCAATTGACTTTCCTACATGTTCTTCATTTTCTTCTCAACAAATCAGTGTTTCATCTGTATCAAATAGTGATCACTTATCTCCTTTATCTCGTCCTACTTTAAAAACCTCTTCTCATGAACCACTATCCAGTTTGAGAGCTGACCAGTTGAGTCCCAGAAAAAAGGTTATGAGAAAGAGATTAACCATTTTGGCAAACGAAATGGCAATTAAGAAGAGAAAGCATAAAGAGGATATTATAACAAATATACTGACGTAAGAAGCACTATTATTGGGAACATAACAAATACAATGAGTGACAGAGTTGCAACAAACCATGCAACAATCGCAAAGTTAAACCTTGTTTGGCAGAAATCATTAAATGAACTAAACTGTCACCTTCACCCCTTAGACACAATGACCAGCTCTTGTAAGTCTTCACTTAAAGCATTAGAGACTTCAAAAGGGAAACTTTTTGGAAGAGACTGCATTGCAGCAAACATTGTTATACAGCTGAACAAACTTCGCTATAAGGATGCAAAAGGTACTCTAACTAATCTAAACCATTCTTTTACTTAAATATATTTAGTTTTCTGAATAAAATTTCGAGTTAAAATAAGATATTATAACTAGTGCATGTTTTTATTTCACATTCTTCTTGCATTTGCCAAAATGAGCTTTTTTATGATATTCATAGATGATCCAAAAGGTTTTGTAACCTTTTTGGACCAACACGAGTTGCCCAGAGGATTGCTACCGCGCTATAGAGGCAACAGACTACATATGCTTTTTCACACATGCGGTATTTTGATCCATCATTATGCCATATTGAAGATATTTCTGTGTTCTGGCTTGGCGTTATGCGGAGGTCTGCGAAATAGTTTATTTCAAGACTTTACATCTGAAACAGGTATCTTTTTTCTTTTTTATACCTGTTCAGTTCATTTGATAAAGTGCTACACAATATTATAGGCTATAGAATTAACTACAAATATAGTTACAAATACAAATTACAAATAGACACTTGCAAGATTAACGGGGAGTAAAGACTATTATAAACAAAGATTATTCTTTGTTACTAATTAACTTTTTCACCTTAGGTATCCGTGAGTTGTGTGTTTTAGCTTTAATTGGAAAGCTACTTTCTGGTCCTTGGATGACAAAATTTTATATTGCACCAGGTACGGGACTTGACTACATATCTGGCATTCAGGTAGTAAAAGATGTTCGGAACACTCTTATTGAGAGCAGCAAGAATCCTTTATCTCTACTTAAACGAAAAACTGATTTCTTTGGTAATGATATTGAAGATGTAGTTTTTGATTCAATAATCAGCTTTTGCCCAGTAACTGATGAAATGAGTAAAGCATTAGCTGACTGCCTTAATGCAGTTATTAGCGTCATTGACAGGCAGTATAAGCGGCAATTTGAAATGAGTTCTAATGATCACCTTAAAGACCAGACTAAGTCAGCTAGGCTTCACAACATTGATTCAGAAGAACTTATGGGTATGTTTAGCGCTGCAAAGCACAAAGTTCCAAATGCCACTCTTTGTTTTCTTTCTTCAAAACTTCGTGCTTGCAAAAATAAAACAACTGCTCTGCTATGCAAAAAGCCAAATGATATTCAAAACAAGTTGATATTATGGGCTATCTCTAATGCCAGAAAAAAGCGGTTTACAAATATGCAATGTCATAATGACCTGAAGTTAGAATTGATAAAACGAATAGCAGATAAAATTCAGAAAAAAGAAAACAAAGAACGCAGAAATGTAGAAAAAATATTAAAAAATTGCATGCCTGATCAGGTAAAAGAAATGTTTCCTGACCTAGAAAATAATGAGGCCTCAGATATTGAAGAAATTCTTATTGGAGCTTCTATTGGAAGAAGTATTTGCCACATGTGGTTCGATAATGCCACTAACACCCAGGATGTATATTACGGCAGAATTGTTGGCATTAAAAAGAAAAAAAGTGATGTATATATAGTTTCTTATTGGAAACCAAAAGAGAATGAAGATGATGATGGTGTTGAGTATGATGTGAGCAAATATCAACTTTCTGCAGACATAATAAGTGGTGATATGGTGATAACATAATAGAAATGTGTAATAAGGTATATGTTATTTTAAATAATAGTATGTCTTATAAACTTGCATTAACAGATATTATTTACAGATAGTAGGTTAATCTTTGTTTTTTATAATAAATTTTACAGTGCCTAATGTATATTATATTCTCTACCCTCCCCTTTTTTTAAGATAATGAAAAGATTTATTATTATTTAATTTCTTTTTATGTATACATATATGTATATACATATATGTATATAGAAATGTAATTTTAGGTAGTCGGTTAGTTACCGATATCCAACAACCAGGGTTGACCTGGTTGCAACGAGCTATGGGAAACCAAAGCTCATTTACTATTTGACATAAGCAAATTGCCTGGCTCATGACAATTAATGTTAATCATAATGATGGCTATACATTGTTTCTACCCAGAAAGACAGACTTTTGCTTGCATGGATTGAGAGATGTAAGTGTTTAGTTACAATAAATCAGTACACTCTAGGCAAATGGCATATGCCATTACCAGATAGTTACACTAACACATAACTTTCTTTTCATTATAACTTATAATCAAATCTATTATATTTCAGGTTAAAAAGTATTGAAGGGTCTACTTCTATCGAATTTTCTGTTTGGTAATGGAAAATGTGTTGTGTATCAGGAGTTAAGTGATTTTGAGTTTTTTTTTAAGTTAGGAAATCATTCTTATCTTCTCTAATTTATAATGGGTTTTTCAGTTGTTGTGCTAAATATCTAATATAATTTCTTTTATTGCAAGGTTTTAACTATGATGGCAGCTTGCTACTGTAGATGTTTATCTTAAAGACCTCAAGATTATATTTATTAATTCAGTAATAACAGTTACATGTTAATTTATTATACATTAGTTAATTGTTCGCCTTAATTTTTTTTTTTAATTTTATATATCTGATATATTTTATCTTATCTATCATTGCAAGGTTACGCAACATGATGAAAACCACACGATTGCTTTGATGGATGTTGATCTTTTTCATATCAAGATTAAACCGGTTCATATTTTTTTAGAGATTGATTATGTTTATTAATGCAATAATAACAGTTATATGTTTATTTATTATCCGCGCCATAAGGCATCCTTATTTATTATCCGCGACATAAAGCATCATAAATAGGTATGGCGATTTTAATTTAGGGGTTTACTTTATTTTAGATATCATTGGATGTGGTTTCCTTTGCGTACTAAAGAATCGATTCTTTCTAGCTATGGATGTCACAGTTTTGTTTGCTTCAAAAACTAGGCTTTCTTCAAAGCCACAATTCTGTTAAAAACATTATTAAGCAAAAAAGAAAATAATTATTATACTCTAAATTTTTTGTTAAAGAAGTATGTTTTTAAAAAAATTATTTTTATTTGTTGCGGTTTCTTGGAATTTATATATAGTTAGATAGATATAAGGACTACTGAAGAGAAAATGAAGGAGAGCCGTGGTGGACGTGTCCTCTTCTCCCCCATTGTTTAGATGGATATATTTTTGTAGGTTTTTAGTTGAACTATATGGTGTTTTATGATTATTTTTTTGTACTCCGGCCCCTACTGAAATATCACGCCATTTCCGATGTTATATATATATATATATATATATATATATATATATATATATATATATATATATATATATATATATATATATATATATATATATATATATATATATATATCTTTCATTGAAAATCATTAGTAACGATAAAAATAAGGCGAAAACGCTAAGGCTTTTAATGTATTTAAAGATCACCTATATGCATTTAAACATACGCTATAGAAATCCTATCCTTGGTGCATATTTAATAAAATAAATATATATACCCTTAACCATAAAAATATATATATATATATATATATATATATATATATATATATATATATATATATATATATATATATATATATATATATATATTGCAAAAAAACGCGATATTTTTTTATGCATATTTTATAAAATTTTGTTATAAATTTTACTATTACGTTTTAATCATTAAAAATATTTTGTTACTTCAAAACTTTTTTAATTACGTTTTTTAATCGTTTTGCACATTTTACTATGCAAAATTAAGCGCAAATTAACAATGATTCTATTACAAAGCTGCCGTTAGCCGAACGCGAGTTTTATACGTAAGTTGCATTTTTCTTAAGCAATGCTTCATAAAAAATAATGTTACTTAAAAGAGCATAACTTTTTTTGTAATGATTCTTTTTTCATAAATTTCTCACCATTTTATTACAAATTTAAAGCTCTTTCGAACCATAAATAAAACTTGAATAAATAAATGGTTTGAAATTTTTACACACGTACCTATATATATATATATATATATATATATATATATATATATATATATATGTATATATATATATATGTATATATATATATATATGTATATATATATGTATATATATATATATGTATATATGTATATATATATGTATATATATATATATGTATATATATATATATATGTATATATATATATATATATATATATATATGTACATATATATGTATATATATATGTATATATATATATATAAACATATATATATATATATATATATATATATATATATATATATATATATATATATATATATATATATATATATATATATATATATATATATATACATATATATATATATATATATATATATATATATATATATATATACATATATATATATACATATATATATATATATATACATATATATATATATATACATATATATATATATATATATATATATATATATATATATATATATATATATATATATATATATATATATATATATATATATATATATATATATATATATATATATATATATATATATATTTAAAGTATATATATTTATAAATATATATATATATATATATACTATATATATATATATATATATATGTATGCATATATATGTATTATATATATATATATATACTATATATATATATATATATACTATATATATATATATATATATACTTGGACCAACAAACTTTTGTTTTGGAGCATCGATAAAGTATTATTTCGTAATTAAACATTTAAAATTGGAAAGAGCTGCACAAATCACTATAATGTCATTAAGATTATCAAGAAGTGATATAGGAAATTCTTGTCCATTTATTCGAAAAGTTTTCATTCTTCTAATTATCTGTTCAATGAGAATTCTGAGTTTAGCAATATTACTCGTTTTTACAACTTCTTCAGGTGTCATTTGAGAAGCTCTTCGTTTTCCAGGTAGGGAAATAAAGGTAATCTTACAAGCAGCACACTCACTAGCAATATTAAAACCTTTATCAGCCATGATTGAAGAATAAGGAGGGAATTTTGTAAGATAGTTATAATCCAATGTTATTGCTTTATCTGATATTCTTCCAGTATATGCTTCCGAAACAAAATTTATGAAAGAGCTGGATGTAACTGATACAAGGAACTTCATTGTATTGTGGTGCTTGTACTCAGACCATGTTGCAGATTGCAGTTTCAAATCTTTTGGTGTTTCAATAAAAATTTCAGAGCAGTCAAATATTCCTAACAGACTTTGATTATTTTTAAAACAATCAGAATGATTCAAGCGAACTTTTTCTTCATCTGGAAAGTAAACAAATGATTTTAAATACTGTGACATGCCTCTAATCCACGATTTAAATATTTTTGAAACAGTGCCAAGAGAAACACTAAATCTATCAACTAGGTCATTGCTTAAGAGTCCGAGACGTAATTTCATAAGAACGAGTAAAAACTCATCTTGTGAACACAGTTTTCTGCATCTTCCAAGTTTTTTTGGTGTGATTTTATGAGTTTTTTTTAGGAGAACATTTCATTTCAGTTTTGTAACTAAATCGACGATGTACAATTGGTTTTATAAGGTCGTGAAGAATGTGAAAAACTTTCAGGGAAGAAATGTTTGTGTAAAAGTTACACTTTTTGTCATTTGTTAATAATTTTTTGTAGACATTCTTTTGAAGATTATTTTTGACTTTGTTTTTAATTATATTTACTTGAATTTGTAATTTTTTGTTTTGAAAAAGAAGATTGTGATTTAATTTTTGTAATTTGTCAATAGTTTTTTTTAAGCTACTTATTAAAAAAGTTGATTCTTGAGCTTGAGTGAACTCATTATGATTAAAAAGTGAATTAATATTATTTTCTTCTTTATCTACTACTACCACTGGTACTGGTTCAATCATAAAGTCAACAGGGTTTTTTGTAGCGAAGTTGACACTAATTAACAAGGAAGTAGAACATAACTGTTTAACAGAAATGGTGTCTTGATTTTGATCAATTATTGTATTAAAGTATGTATTGGAGTTAACATTTGATTTGTATTTTTTAAGTAAAGGCTGTGTGGAGTCGGTATTTATTATACTGTTTCTATTTAGAGGTCGAGAGCTAGGACACAAAAGAGCAACTCTATGTCTAGAATCATATCCAAGGTTCTCAGTGGGATAAGGATTTTTAATAGTAGGCTCTTTAACTTTAAAATGATTAGAACAAACTCGTGCATCTTTCTTTGGGCAGAAAAAATCATTTGTCTTATTGGTGTTTAAGCGGTTAATTAGTTTGATCCAAATTTCACGTTGGGAGGGAGATTTTTTGATAGTTGGAAAAGGAAATAAATGAAAAGGCGATGCACAATTACATCCAATATCCTCTTTTCTACATTTATGTTCAGTGCATATTGCATATTTCCATTTCATAAGTCTATAGCTTCCATTTGAACAATTTTTTACAACGCAATGATATGCCATTTTACCAATAACTACTTATCAAAACTAAAGCAAAAATAATAAATCAAAATAGTTAGTTTATTTAGCAGTTTTTATTTCAAAATAATCATTTCATTTTGCAAAAACATACCAAAATATAAAATCTATTCAAAGAAACAGCTTGATTCCCTTATAAAACGTACGTTTTTTAAGTTTGTTTACTCGAAATTTTTGTGTGTTTGTTAACATGAGTGTGTTTTACAACTTTTGGGAATTTCGAAAACCGTGTACAACAAAAACGCATAATTGTTGCACAACATTTCTACAACTATTGGAAACCAAGCTTTACGCAAAAAGTCTAAAAAACGGTATTCACAACATTTTCCTAAAAAGTGCTCATCAAACTTTACGCAAGAAAAGATACGTCTGCTATTTTCTGACTTGAGTTTGGCGTAACTTTGACTCATTTAAAAATATTTAAAAATGGCGTTTTTATTATTATAAAAGATTTCAGATTTTGTTTGTTATTGCCAATAAAATATAATTTTATCTTAATTTTATACTGCTATACGTTAAGTTATTTATTTAAATAATACAACTATAGTTTTTTTTTTAACAACAACAACAATAGCAGTATATTTACCAAAATTTTAGATGTACTACTTAAACTTATTTTATAAAACTTGTTTTTACCTTAAATTTAAGGTTAAAAAAATATACACACAATCTATATAATGAATGGTTCACTCTCTCATAGCCTAGCTAAAACAAGGAGAGCGATCATAGTACGGATATATACTATATAGCTTTGTAGTATATCAATAACTTATTAAATAAGTTAACTTAATAACCAGTTATTGTCACACATCAAAACTATACGATGTATCCATGCTATATAAACTTATGGTTGTATCTATACTATACTATATTATACAAAAATATATACAATAATATTATTGAAGTATATACTTTAACTTGCATAACTAGCATAAAGAGAGAGAGAGTCTCTCTCTCACTTTATAAACTTTAAAAAAAAAATTTTCTCCCTCTCTGTGTGAGAGAGAATATATTTGTGCTAATATAGATACAATATTCGCAAAAATATGTAATCAATTCATTAGTTTTTCAAATATCTATTTTTTTATTTATAAATGAGAACAAGACTATTTCAAAATACAATAATGCAAAAATTATCTCTGAGTAATTGGCTATTGAAGTAAAAAAGTAAAATAATAATCTGTTTTTAATTATTTCAATTATCAGGAAATATCATTAATATCTATGGATAACTTAAATTATTAAAATAAAGAGCATTGTTTTTTAAAGCCTAATTTTTTGGTAAATAATATTGTTATTTGCAAATAATAAACATAATCTGTAATTGTTTAAATTTTTTGGGTAGATCCTTTTTTTTTGTATATCTAAATGAAATCTCATTGTTGTAGTTTGTTATTGCAAAGAGCAGAAATTCCATAAAAAGTTCCTTGATCCACCAGTTAGTCCAAATGGAGTGATAGTGCTTTTCACAATTCAGTAGAATTATTATCTGTTGCTGTTAAAAATTCCATTACAACTCTTGAGATGACAGCATATTGTTCACACTGGTTGTAGCTATTAGATTGTACTGTATTTGGTGTCTCGAAAACCTACTACAATACTTGTTGTTGTGATTTAATCAATACTTGCTCTGTCAAAGAGTCAAACTTTTTTATACTGCATGTACCTGAATCACAGAACTAACTTTACGCTATCCATCAAATATAAAAATCATGTTTTTATTTGTGCAAATATGGTACCATAAATTCTCAATCTGAAATATCACTGCAAAAAAAATTACAAAAAACAAGTGGGTTTTAATTCAAACTCAACTTTTATTAATTAATATAATTGAAACATTTTCCATAACATATTATGAAAAATACAATGTATTTTTCATAGTATGTTATGGAAAAGTTGTTGAACTTTTGCTTATGTTTTCAAAATGTTCCTTATATTTCTGACTATAGAAATTTTGTTTATAAGTAGTTTCAGATATACTAGAATGCAATTAAATGTATTTCTTGAATTTATTGAAGCAATTTCTTTATTTGAAATAAAATATTTTATGGCAAATAAAGGTGTTTTTGATTCAAGTCAATTATATGATAAAACTAGACCTTTCCATTCTTATTTCTTATACCTTCTTATAGGGTATGAGAAGTAAGAATGAAAACAAGAAGTAAAAAAAAAACACTTTAGTTTAGCACTTCGATTATTTTATGAACGTGAAATTTCATGCTAAACTAAAGTATTTTGTTTTAACTTCCTGAAGCAATGCAAGACAAGTTGCATGATCTGATCAGGGGTGAACCCATACCTTTTTTCGTACTATAGGACCGCTGTGGGCGCCAAAAAAATGCCTCAAAATATTAATTTCAGGTTGTTTTTCTTTTTCTTTTTATATTAAAAATAGAAAAAAAAGTTCTTTCAAAAGCTAGTTTTCTGTATATTTTAGTTTATTTATGTAATGTTTACAAATAAGGTTCGCTGCAGGTTTAGAGTTAGGGTTAAATAAAACTAATGAGCATTCACTGATGGCATCATACAGGAAGCCGAATAATTATCTTATATAAGCTCAGGATAATACAATTTATATTACACGTTTGGATTTGAATAAATATGCCCGAATTATTGCTTAATGAGTGCTTGTAATGTTTATATTTAAAATCATAGATGTGTTGCACTTTGTCAATAATCGATATCTCATTTAAAAAACCAACCGACTCCTATTTGTTCCAATTTTAATCCAATTATTAATTATTTTGATTATTTTGCTAATAGATACTAAAAATAGATTGAAAGATTGTTTATGCTATATATGCTATTACTTTTAAAAATAATTTCACGTATATGCTATATGGGGCTATTCAAATAATACGAAACACTTTTTTGCTAGACTCCCTTCTTTGTATATGTAACATTTTAAACAATCTCTCCCCGCCCTATTTGTGACGTGACATTATTTTTAAACAAATATATTTTTGAGTTTGTACTTTTATGCTAAAGGTTTACTATTCTGCTGTGATTAAAATTTAAATTTTAAAAATTTTATCATGTCACACTGTGGCTAACCACCCCCTCTCCCATGTGATATTTGGTGACACTTTCAAACACCTCCACCTTATATAAGAGTATCACGTATTATTTGAATAGCCCCAATACGGTTTTGCTACATTTTTATATATAGCAACAACAACAAAAAAATAATTGTAAGTAAATTTAAGTCCTGACTTTAAAAAAGAAACATTCGCTGTTTGGTCACATTGCCCTGTGTGTCTTAATAAAAAAAGAATTAGTAATACTAACTACTTCCTTTATACAAATAGTTATAAAATATTTGCCTTAAATTTTGGGTAAGTTTTTGCGTAAGTTTTTGCCTAAGTTTTTGTCTAAGTTTTGCGTAACTCATGCGCAACCTTAACTTTACGCAAATGCTGCGAAAAAGTTGTGAATACCAAATAGTTTCGCAAAAAATATTTTGCGTAAGTTTTTCGTAACTTTTGCTCAGCTACGCAAGAGTTACGCAAAAGTTGTGAATCCGCACCCTGCTTCTTGTGCTTTCAAAAGTGTGATAGACAAGTGACAACATTCATCAATGAAAAACTTCAATCAACTTGATAACTTGATTATCATTTCTACTTGATAAACCAATTGGTTTCTCTGATACTCAAGTCCCAAAGGGAATATGCGAGAATTGCAGAGTGAAACTGAGTAAAAAGGATTCTGGCCAGCTTGTCCTCTTGCCACCTATCTTCAACTACAAGAGCATTCAAGTCAGACCAGAGACACGAGAACAAAACTGTGACTGTCTTATTTGCAAAGTTTAAGGTCTAAAATTGAAAGAAAAGCATCCAATCAGTACTGATCCGATACCATCAGCAGCAGCAAAAGTTTACAGAAGATGCTTAGAGTGTCTTGCGCTTGTAGGCAAAGGCCTTGCTCATGAGTGCAATCAGGCAACATTTAATAAAATATCCAAACCCTTGCGACAAAAGACCAAACATTGGCAAAATAGATTACATCTTCAGTGATTTTTTCAAAAGATACATCTCCACATGGAACAATCAGAGTTGCACAACATTGTGGAAGATCTATCCCCATCACAAAAGGTAAGCTGTTAATATCATTTTAATTTTATACGATATAAAATTTACTATAAAAAAAATAGAACCCCACATCATTTAAAATTTATTGTCAAATTGGTTTAGTGAAATTTAGATCTTATTAAGCTTTGTTACACTATTCAACTAATTGTTCTGTATTTTAGGATCTTCCAGTGCCAAAAAACATTTTGACAATGCTCCAATCATGACAGTGAAAGACCTTGTCACTGTTCAGGTGAATACTAGTTTGTCAAACTCTGGTGTTGAAAAACTTGTATTAACAATTAATCAAGTTAGCAGAACAAAAGTTATTGAAAGCAATTTTCATGCAAAGTTTGATGCCTTGAGAAGACATTTATCAGATTATTTCACACAAGCTGACATTGATGTGTCAACTGAAAAAGCTTCAAACACCAAAAAGTCAAAAACTGTTGTTCATTGCAATGACCTAAAAAAGCTTTTGAATGAAGTTCAAAAGTCTTGACAATCATTCTCTGACAACATTGTCAAGTGTGGAATAGATGGTTTAGGTGGATTCCTGAAAGTCAGTCTGGGAATAATTGACACAAGTGATATCAGTTACTCTCCCCCAAGCAAGTGATTGCTCACTGCACCAAATGCCAAAGATAGTGAAGTTAAGAAATAGAAACATATGAAAATATCAAGTAATTACTTTCATTGATTCAAGCTCTACAAACTTCTTCATTTCTTGTGACTTAAAGGTTGCAAACATTGTCTGTGGTTTACAAGCACACTCCAGCACTCACCCCTGCACATGGTGTACTGCTGATTGTCAACATCTTTAATTTCCTGGGCAGCTTAGGACTTTTGGCTCTATCAAAAAGAGCTTTAGAGGTTTTAAATCTGCAGGATTGGACTACACTTGATGCTTGGGGTTGCCAATCACTTGTTTAAGGCCTTAAGAGACATTTGACCCAAAGCTAATGATTGGACTCCTTAACATTCAACCACAACCCCTTCATGGATGTCAATTTGCAGGCAATGAATGCCACAAGCTTTTGAAGAATGTTGATCTCTTTCAAAAACTGGCAGAAACTGCATTTCAAGCTATTGGTATCATTGATGCCCTTCGAAAATTTGGAGCAGTTGTGACTGCATGCTTCGGACAAGAGCTTGATCCACACTATGCAGTAAAAGTTGATGCATTTCAAACCTCATATCTGGCTTTCTCAAATGTTTCAGTTACGCCCAAGGTACATGCAGTCTTCTTTAACATCAAAAAAATCATTGAAATGAAGCACACTGCACTTGGACCTTGCAGTGAGCAGTCAACAGAAGCTCTTCACCACTCATTTGCTAAACACTAGAAAAGATACAAAAGAGACGCAAGTAATCCTAACTATGGTAGCAAATTGAAGACGTGCATTTTGGACTACAATGGCAAACACATGTAAAACCAACGAAGACCAGAATTCATTTACTTCAATATGTTTTCAGAATAAGTTATTAGTCAAATCAGAAGATTTAGCATTACTTCTTTATTTTTATTGAGTTTTTCAAGTTAAATGTGCTGTAAAAATGCAAAATAAAATGTGTGTTGTCATTTATGTGTCATGTGCTTATAGAATAAAATTTAAATTGCCTTTTTTTTCTTGGTCGTAATTCGTTGATTTTGGAATCAGGAATGTGTGTACTTTCGTCCCTCCAAAGGGTTTTTTCGGGTAAAGCGGGTTGAACTTTTTTCTAAATTTTGTAACGGTGAACATGTTTGTTTGTTCGTTTCGAATCTCATATTAAATCGTTTTAGCATTTGATTTAATGTAAGATTCGAAACGAAAAAACAAACATGGTAATTTTTGGAAAATCTTTCACCAAAGATTTTCTATTCCTATACCAGGGGCGTTTACAGGAAATTTTTTGGGTAAGTCCAAAAAACTATGCCCCCTCCCAGACAGTTAAGTGACATTCAACTAAACTTCCCACAGGTCAAACTCTCTTAATAAAGCCTTTGCTTGACAATAATAAAAAAACCTAATGAAGCCTTTGGTTAAATAAAAGGCACTTAAAGATATGATGTGGTCTTTCCAACTAGCATAACAAAACACTGAATTTCTGCAATTGTTTTTAGAAGAAACTAAAGATTAGAATGAAGAAATTAAAACACAGCTGCTTTAAAGTACTTTAAATTTGTAACATTAAACATTGTGTTAAACTCAGTACTCAGATGGTCTGGCAAAGAAACAGTGATAAACAATTTACAATAACTTAAAATGCAATTTTTAAGCTTCAAAGCATACTTGGAGATGTTGGTTAACAATATTTCTAAGTATAGACACAAAGTCTTTGAACTTGAACAAGATTCAAACTATAAAAAATATAATTATAACTAGGTACACGTAAATCCGACCTTAACGGAACCGTTTTCTTTGTCCAAATTTTGTGTTACACTTTTTTCTGTATTTTTAAGAGCGGTATGGTATGAAGATATTTCTCAGTGCTATTTTTTTAGAAATTTGTATCAACATAGATTTTTATTTGAGTACTTGAAGAGTTTAACTTTAATTCAGCTCGGAAATATTTTTTATAAAATTTCGTTTATAATGAATTGATTGTTGTTTAAAACTTATTTGGAAGTCTCAGCATTCCTTCAATACATACCTGATGTTGTGTTAGGAAAAACTTAAAATTTGGTCACGGTTTCTTCAACAAATCCATACATAAAAATTTTGTACAGAAAACCACAGGAATAAAAAACTTTAGTAAAGTATCCATGCCACGATTTTACATTTCATAACATCCAAAGAAAAATCAGTAACAACTTTTATTAAAACACTAAATAAACAAGTTTTTCCTTCATGTGGTTCATCATAGTTCCTATTATGATTCTCATGATTCTCATACAGGATAAACAATATCGCTACATAAAAATGTACACTTATCAAGTTTAAAATCTGGCTATAGACATTCTAATTTCTTGCCACAAATGTTTGATTATCAAAGAAAACCAAGGAACTAATACTGGTTTTTTTCGACGCAATTATAAACAGCTTCTTCTTGTAATAACTCTGACTTCCTTTCTTGTATCCAAAAGATACCATGATATCAAAAATTCTACACAATTTTATATTTGATCGCCTAACTTTAAAGGAAATGTTTTTCTTTAACGGACTAATTTTTTCTTTGAAATGCTATATAACTAATGAATTATGCAACATTTTGAACTAATCAACGGCCATATTTTATGTTTAATAAAATTTAATAAATTTAATAAAACATAATTAAGTAGGAATTTTATTTTTCTTATTAAAAACTCTTTTTCTTCTAATTTATAATTTAAAATGTTATAAAAACGATATGCAGTCTAGTGTAATAAAACTGGGAATATCCATTGATATATTTTGATGTTTACTTTGATATATACTTGTTGTTACGCGTTGATATATACGCGTTGTTACTTATTTTACCTCCTGATGACAGTTAAACAATAAAACTTGACTAAAATTTTACTCAGGGTGTATGTTGAAAGGGTAGTCCAAGACTCCGGGAAATAAAAGCTCTTAATGTCTATGAGTTAAACGTGTTACAAAACTTGTTATTCATGTTTAAATATCAAAATGACATGTTTCCAAAATCCTTTAATAATCGATTTCTAAAATTAATAATCGATTTCTAAAATTAATCATAAATACTTAACGAGGTGCTCTATCCATATTTTAAAGTCAACTCTTAAAACATCTAATTACTCAATTTCATATAGAGGGCCTCGTCTGTGGAACATAGTTAATAATGAAAATATGAAAAGTATAACTTCAATAAATTGTTTTACATGTATAGTTAAACAGTAATTACTTGAATTAACAGACGCAAACATATTTTTGTATTTTTAAATGAAAAAGAAAAATATTGTAATATTTTTTACTGCATGTATTTATTTAATTTTTGCAATTTGTCGTATTCTTGTTGTAATTATGTTCTAACTTTTTTTATATAACGAGTATTTGTAAATTTATATAATGAGAACTTTGTAAAATATATTTTACGCTTACTATAGGGGGCTTGGTGACAAGACTTCTGTCTTCTACTTGCTCCTGTCGTTATTAATTTTTTTTTAATTTAAATTTTATTGATAAAAATTGTAAAACAAGATCATTGTAAAAATGTTTATTTGTTTTAAACTAACGAAAGAAAAAATTTAAAACATAAAGTTCTATATAACGAAATAAAATAATGTCATTTCAAGTTTCTAATTAAGTTATTTAACATAAAAGTTAGTTTAACCTCCATCAAAATATTGTAATTATTATTATTTAATAATCGGAAAATTATGAAACCGAAATACTATTAGGTTTTCCGCTTTTTAATTTTCTTCCAACCGTCTCACATAATTAACCGTGCAAATAATTTGTTTAGTTTTTGCCGTAGTTTGGTTTTAATAGCTGTATATAGTAAAACTTTTTTCAACAATATAATGAAGTTGAAAAACTTTTATTTGATTTTTTTGGGTACGTCCAACGACGTAGCACACATTCCTTAGACACGCCCCTGTTAACCATTCTATGTTTAAATTATGAAATGAGTTTAAATTCTAGTGATGAAATATAAATTTTACAAGTGACTTCCACTACTATTAAATATCGTGTTTGTTCGTAAATATTTTCATTTATCAGTTTAAACAAAATTTTAAACTTGTCAAACAACTTACTAGCAAATCTTCCAGATTCTTTTAGGGGGTTATACTGCATCTGTTTTGAGTTACTATTATAAATTGTTTCCGCGTTTTGTCTTGCTCCTCTATTTGACATTAAACTCAGTTCTTAAAAAAAGTACTAATTATAAAGCTGTTCGCGTTAAAGCAATCTAGCAGGCAACCAGCGTCAAGTCAAGGTTGTGCCGTTGTTTTGATGTTAGACGTTGTTTTGACGACATAACGTCGTCGATTTAACGCGGGTACTCACTAGCAACTCAGTGGAAATATTTACAAAAATATTTAACGTTCTAAAATATTAAGTTTTATAGAGGAATACATGAATAAAAGACACGTGTTATAAATATTCCATAACTATTAGCTCGGTGTTATAAATATTCACAAGCTATACTTGATTGAGTGATAATCAATTTTATTTTTATATTCATATAAAGTATTTAAATAAAATTAAAAAATTACCAGGTTCGATAGCTTTTGGTGCAACGGGTTTTAAAAAATGTTTTTGTTCTTGTAATGTCAGTCTATAGGCTAATAAAGAAGCGTGCTCTTTTTGTTCCTGTTCAATCAGTTCTTCACTTTCGCGCTGTAATGCATTTTCTCTTTCATGCTTATGATAATTTTGCCACTCACGTCCTAAATAATTGTTTAAGTGATTATGAATTTGCTGATGACTCCTTTGAATCCCCAAATAATTTTTATTTTCAACACTTGGGTTTGCAAACTGATCTGATTGGGATATAACTATTTCTAAGAAAGTTTTCAGTCACATCGCTGAGTCCTCCATTTACTGTTTTGGGATTTAAAATATTTGACATAAACCTCTCTTCGTTATTTTTAAACAAAGTAGGTCTATATCCTTTGTTTGCCATTTTGTAGCTCTCCGCTTCTTTGTCCAGAAGATGAAGAATATACTTTGGTTTTTTGGGTATCTCTTTATCCACTTCTCCTAAATAAAACATTAAATATTATTATTGTAGTCAAAATACAGTTTTAAAAATATATTTGAGTACAAGCGACAACAACTGCCAGGTTACCTTGTACTCCATAAAACGCAATGTTTCCATTTTTATCCCAAAAGCTATCTTCATTGCTATTTTGCAATTCTGTTCTTATTTTAAAAGGTTTAACATCATTTTGTTGCTCTGATTCCATCAAGTTTGGTTTAAAGTTGTTTGGGATGTTATCTACAACGTCGTTGTTACCGTCACTGTCGCCTTTAAAATTAGAAAATTTTCCTTTATAATAATTTAAAGGAATGTAGCAATTAATCAATAAATATTAATATAAACAATAAACAAACGCAAATAAATTTTAATAAACTCATTTTAAAATGTGATACTAGTATATAAATTAAAAAAGAATGTTAAATATAGTGAGGCAAAAAATTTTGAACGAGGCTAAATCAATTTATTTGTCTAACGCATGACATTTTTAATTTTATCTTACGACAAACATCTTATTAATGGATATTAAGTCACAATGCTAATTGTTAACTTACTTCAAACTTTTTTGAAAAAAATGTGTATTCCTTTATTCGAGATAATCCGGATTTTTCTAAAATATTGTAAGTTTTATTAGTTTATTTAAAAATTTATATGTTTGCATAAATCTACAGTAAAAACGCTACGCAGCGAATTCAGCTGGGCAAAAAACGTAAAAAGGTATCAAGCTAGTAATCAGAGAGTTTTTTATATGTTTTCACCCAGCACCTGATTATAATATTTTAATATACAAGCAATCATGATAACCATAGTTTTAAAGTAACATTTCTTTTGAAGTCAGTAAAATAAAACTTAACATGAAAAAAAGTAATAAAAATGTTTCATTGTTTTTGTAAATTTTACCGAACTAATGCGGGATAAACACTTATCTTTCTTAAACATATTTTTTTATTGTTCCGTGAATTTACTGTTTATTTATATAGTTCGGTATAATCCAAAGTAGTGTGAAGCGTTTAAAAGGTGGCAAAAAAAAGCTGAAAGAACTAGCTATAATCAATAATGGATTTTGTTAGAGAATTAAAAAGTGAACAGGTAAATTTGTAGTGACTATGAATTGTAAATAAAAAATATAAAGTTAACTAATTAGGATTAATCACTTCAGCATTTAAGTGAAGCAAATAGGAATAGTTTAATAAAATCAAAGGTTGCGACTAACATATAGAATATTATCTTTACAACGAAATACTGTGTACTATGACAAAAACAGCAAAGAAAATAAGTTTTCAGAGTTTTTCTTTTGAATCTTGAACAGTTTTTTACACTTGTTTGTTCTATCTTTTGATAAGGGTTGGTTTAAATTAGAAATGGTGCTAGTATCTCTAAACTGATTGTAATTTCAGTTTTAAATAACATACTTTAAATTTAACAGTCTGTGCACGGACAGTTAAATTTAAAGTATATACACAGCAAAAAGCTTGGAAATCAACATCAACGTTTTTTGATTTCCGATGTTGATTTCCGAGCATTTTTTTATGTAGCAAGCTTTTAGTGCCGCCCTAGAAAATTTGCCGATTCATCCAACCGCTTTGTTTCCTTAAATCGTATCGGAATCGAAGGCGTTCTACCTGAAATTGCCAACAAACAGGTTGATCCATTGCTTGACATTCATATCACTCCAGCATCTGTATCTAAAGTGATTTCCTGCCTTGACTCTTCTACAGCTTGTGGCCCGGACAACATACCTGTTATTGTCTTGCAGAAGTGTTCTCCGGAGCTGTCGTCTATACTCTCAAAACTATTCAACAAGTGCTTATCAGAGTCTTGTTATCCAGTCTGCTGGAAAGCGGCATCTGTTATCCCTATCTTCAAAAATTCTGGAGAGCGATCTGATTTGTCTAACTACCGTCCCATAAGTCTTCTTCCTATCATAAGCAAGGTTTTTGAATCTTTAATTAACAAACACTTAATTTCTCATCTTGAATCTAATAACTTACTTTCTGACCATCAATATGGATTTCGATCTTCTCGTTCTACAGCTGATTTGCTAACAGTAATAACTGACAGGTTTTATCGTGAATTAGATGAAGGTGGAGAGGTTAAGACCATTGCTTTTGACATTTCTAAAGCTTTTGATAAAGTTTGGCAGGCTGGTCTTCTCCATAAGCTTTCTACTTATGTTGGATCCGGAAACCTCTTTAAGATCATTAAATCCTTCCTTTCCAATTGTAGCATAAAAGTTGTCCTCGATGGACAACACTCTTCTTCTTATTCTTTAACTTCAGGGGTTCCTCAAGGTTCTATCCTTGGTCCTATACTCTTTTTAATTTACATTAACGATCTTCCAAATATTCTCACATCTAAGGTGGCATTGTTTGCTGATGATATTACCATTAATTCTTTTCGTGATAAGAAACCAACACCCTCTGATTGCTTGGAGGGGGCATTTGAGCTTGAAAAGGATCTCACTTTTGCTACAGCATGGGGCTCACTGTGGTTGGTGAACTTTAATTTAGATAAAACTCAATTTTTTTCAGCCAATCGTTATCGCAATAATTTAGATCTTCCTATATTTATGAACGGTGATGTACTCGATGAGTCACCTACTCTTCATCTTCTAGGATTAACTCCTACTTCCAATCTTTCTTGGAAACCATATATCAAATCAGTTGCAAAGTTAGCATCTGCTAAGGTTGCATCTCTTTATCGAGCTCGACACTTTCTTACTTCGGATTCTATTCTCTATCTCTATAAATCTCAAATCCGGCCTTGTATGGAATACTGTTGCCATATCTGGGGCGGATCTTCTAATGATGCCCTTTATATTTTAGACAAGGTGCAAAAACGCATTGTAAACATGGTTAGACCTGCTCTTGCAGCCAACCTCCAACCATTTTTACATCGTCGTAATGTTGCTTCTCTTTCTTTTTTCTACAAATACTATAATAGGCACTGCTCTAAAGAGCTAGCGTCTCTTGTGCTATCTACTAAAATTCATTCTCGTGTTACTCGTCATTCAATTAAGTGTCTGCAAAAACCTGACCGCAAAAAAAGTATATTGTGACTTATGTGAAACTCCATATAAATTTTGGTAACCATCTAAAATCTTTTAACATAAATAAATATAAAAATGATATCGAGTTGTCTAAAGAAATTTTGGACCTAAAAGAAAAAATGTTTACACGCTTAATTGAGTGGAAAATTGTAAAACCTTGCAATTCTTATAACACTTCGTCAAAAATTTGCAATCTTTTCTTATACGAAAAATTCCTTCTTTTAACATATAAAGGTGATAACTTGTTAAATAAACAAAATGAGTTGATTTCAAAATGATGTTGGTAAGATTTTTTTAATATATATTTATTTTTTTATAAATAATGTTGTTACTGTTATTATTAATTCAGGGTTCCAACAGTTTTTTTGTCGCTATTTTTTTCTATTTTTTTTAATAATATGGCTGAAATGTTGAAAACTTTAAAGGATGTAGATAATCAGTAGATTTCAGATCTTTGCAGCGCAATTGTACATAAAAAGTTGGATAGTAAACATTTATATAGAAGGCACTAAAATCTGGGAAAAAATAATAAGAATCAGCATATTAACATGTAGTTTAGTTCTAAGTCAGGAAAGGGAACAACAGATGCACTATTAAATGTAAAGTAAGTTCAAGAATGACATTAGGAAAAGAAAAAAAGATCTCTGGATGGTATTTGTGGACCTTGAAAAATATTTTGAAAGAATACCAAGTTTGATCATCTTTAAGTATTTAGGCGTTAAAAGTATGCTGGTAAGATTTATCATCACTATGTATATATATGTCTAAATAACAATCAAAACAAAAGATGGAGGTAATGATAGTTTTAAAGTAGTTTTTAAAGGTTGGTGTGCTCCAGGTTTTATTGTTATTGGCATTTGGCAATCATTGGCATATCTTTGTTTGAACTATCTAAAATATTTCAAACAAAGGTATGCCAATGATATTTCAAACAAAGATTTTGGTTTATTCAACATTTAATCCGCAGTTTTATGATGAAATAAAAAATCCCAGTCGAATGATGCAATAAAATTTGATATTGAACTGTAATCTCCTTTTTTGTAAACTAAACAATTAAGATTCACGTTTGGAAAACGGTTCTAAAACTTAAAATCTCCAAATGATACTAAAATGACTCTTAGTGTTATTACCT
Organism: Hydra vulgaris; assembly: GCF_038396675.1. Classification (NCBI taxonomy): domain Eukaryota; kingdom Metazoa; phylum Cnidaria; class Hydrozoa; order Anthoathecata; family Hydridae; genus Hydra; species Hydra vulgaris. The sequence continues at coordinate 5,553,546 of NC_088921.1, read as the reverse complement.
AGTTAAGTATTAGGAGACAAGTTTAAAATAGATAAATAAATTATGGAAAGTAGCATTTTATATACATATTTAATCACAAGCATTTGTGACGATCATATATATTTCTTTGTAAAAAACGACCTGCAATGAAACCATAACGCAACTTTGTAAAAAAGACAAACTGATGTTTTCTTCTTGCTCAAGCCATTTGTATTTATGTTATTTTATAAATCGTAATTTTCTACGACGAAATTAAGAAAAAAATTAAAAAAAAAAAAATCCTTTTTAAAGTCAATTTTAACAAATTCATTTTTAAACATGAAGACGAAATCAAAACTAGCGTCGACAAAACAATCCTGCTAACTTCTCGCTTTTTCTCTATTTATCGCTTTTCCATAAATTACCCTAACCATATTAATACGAATGATACACACAGGCAGTGAAGAATTTATAAAACTATGAAACTTAAAATTTATCGATAAATATAAGTCTACTTATGAACAGTGCAAAAAATATTTTATCAATTCTTTGACCCCCACGTTTTTAGTTTGGGGGGAGCAATTCATTAACTGGGGGGAGCAACTCATTAACTTTATTGCTCAGACTTCAATCATCTCAGCCTTTTGCAAACTATCATTATTTGACATAAGTTTAAACATACAAATGTTTTGAATTCGCTTAAACACTAAAAAATCCTGAATCCGTCACTACACACAGGTTTTTAATTATTAGGCAACAGGTTACCATAACCTCATGATACGAATTTATTTAATGCTCATGGCGAAATAAAAATTTCGTTTTTTTTGTAAATTTGTAAACATAAAACTTCAAAGTCTTGCTTAATCGCTTAGAGCGAAATTTCTCATGAAATTATTAAAAAAATACTACATAAAAATATATGCCAAAATTTTATAAACCTGGATAATAGAGTTTGGGTAAGCAAAACGGATTCCTGATTGAATAAAATTTCGGATTATTATCCGGAAATTGGTTATTCGGCAATCAATATTTAAACAATTAAGTAAGGCAATAGGTGAACTCTTTGAATCCCAAGTAAAGTCTAGATTACAAAGTTTATCATGAAGTTTTATTTATTGGTTAATAATTGTTATTGGGCAGTTTTTAGTTTTCTTTTTTCCGGTGAAAAAAAGGAAGAATTTGGTTTTGTTAGGATTCAATTTCTTGCAGTTTTTTATACATATACTGCTCGTATTAATAAGCTTTTGAAGGTCAGAAAGGGTATAGCTAAGAAGTATAATGTCATCATGTTGTTGTATAAGTTGTATAATGTGGTATATAATGTCACATGTTGTTCATATGTTCAAAAATATTAAATGTGTTAATCCTAAAATGTTTAACTGGTTAATCAAAATAAATGAGAATGATCACTTAACCAGATTTTTGTTTAAAACAACTTTTGGGGAATATACAATTAAAAGTTATTTTGCGGCAACTGAAATTTCGATCTTACTTAAAGGACCAAAGGTATGAAATAAACTACAAACCAATGAACACCAAACAGAGGCAGATCTGCGGAGGATTTAGGGATATTTATCTTTATTATTTATTATCTGGTAAAAACATTTTTGATTTTTAATTTCCAACTTAAAATTTACGAAACAAAAACTATTAAAAAATTAGACAAAATGTTGTTCAGTAAATCAACTAATATTGTTTCCATTCGATTGATTTTAACGAAAAAATTTTTCTTTATGAAATTTCGAATGAAAATCCATTCGATTGCGATTGTGAATTATATACTCAATAGCTAATCTGAGCTAATATCTGAGCTTAAAGATTCTAAGAATATTTAAGCTGTTGTGTATTAGTTATTACTCAGAAGCTTTTTCACTCAGAAACTTTAAAGCTACTCAGTACTGATTTTTTATAAACATGTACTTATTTTAAAAAAAATTTGTATTAAATATAATAATATAAAAGTTTAAGTCGCAATTTTAAAATCAATTCTAGCCGATCTGAATAATTTAATATTAATATTAAATTATTTTAAATTCATTGTAGTTATTTTTGCTCGAAATTTACTTTCATAAATAAGTATATAATTTTTCAATCATAAATGAAAAGTATTTAATAGTATTTAGTATAGTCAATTTTACAAGAATACATTTAAGTCTGTTAACTGTTTACTTAATATTAATAAAGTATTTTGTTTCTTTAATAGTTTATATGTTTGTTTATTATTTGAACATTTTAGTTTTTCTCGTTTTTAATTGTTTTTATTTTATATAATGTACTAAATTTCTTATTTTATTATTTTAACTCGGGTTATTATGTTTTATTCCAAACACCTGAGAATTCATCTCGGGTGTTAGCAATAAGACATAGTAAATCTTATTCTTGAAATGTCTCATTCAAAAATAATTCATGTAACATTTTTTTTAAACATTATATATACCACCAAATTTTTTATAGAACAATATTAAATACGACTAAATCCTTTTCTCAAGATTGTTGTTTTAATCCTTTTTAACGAAACTATGACTCTTTTTTTAACGGTTGATATACCCAGTAAACACGCTTAGTTGGTCCAACTTACGGGCCAGTATTGGCTATAGTTGGCTAACTGTTGGCGTTCTGTGCCAACCATTAACCGACTGTATACCGCGTTGAATCGTAAAAGTTTCCCGTAAGTTTTATAATTATATTTTATGCAAATGCTTAGTCGCATTAGTATAATATTAAGCTGTTGTAAATTTGTATGAGTTTTTTAAAAACATCTACTAATAATTAGTCCAGTTGACGTCTAAACTTCAATGTGCATATATATGTCATTTTTAAGTAGTTTCTAGGCTTTTCTAAATTCATATATGATGTCTTTCTCTTTGTGTTTAGTTATTCGTTACATTTTTTAATTTCATATTTATCATATGATGGATTTATGCGATATAGAAGAACAAAGTGTTGTAAATTTGTATGAGTTTTTTTAAAAACATCTACTAATAATTAGTCCAGTTGACGTCTAAACTTCAATGTTGCATATTTATGTCATTTTTAAGTAGTTTTTAGGCTTTTCTATTTTATGATGTTCTTAACAGTAATCCATATGGAAAGTATCAAATTGAACCGGAAAAGTTAGAGTGTGTTGTTCATATCCAAAAGCACATTGGTACAAGACTATGTAGTCGAAGAAAAGATCGACATCACCATGGTAATCGGTTAACTGGACAAGAAAAATTGACAGAATGCGCAATTAATAAAATACAAAACTATTTTGGTATGGCTATTAGACAGGTTGCAGCTAATAATTCCTTAAGTGAAAATGAAAAGGTATACCAAATGAAAAAAAACATTCGCGCCGTTCTTTACCTTTGCACTAATTTTCCAGATCAATTTCATCGCCACGTGTTATGTCTTGTGGGTCCCAATAGCTGGTGAAAATGGAAGAAAGAAAACTCTTCATGTTACAGCATTTACATACCTAAAGTTAATTTACCAGTATGAATATATCATATCATTAAGAAAGAGTTTGAAGAATTGAGTGATGACAACCTTTTGAAAAAATGCACTCATGGTCAAACACAGAATTCTTATGAGGGTCCTAATGGTATTAAATGATCTAGACGCCCGAAAAACATTTTTATTCACAAAGCTTCATTTGAGTTGGGAGTGAACTCAGCTGTATTGTATTTTAATGAGGGAACTGCTGGTGTTCAGAGAGTAATGAGTCACCTCAACCTTGAAAATGGTGTAAAATCCACAATGTCCTTATTTCGTAGGGATCAAAAACGCGTTACCAGTATGAATAAAAAAAAACACTTTTGAAAAAAAAAGTAGAAGGATACATTTAAAAGCCATTAATAAGGGTTGGCAAAATGAAGAACAACAACCGAAAACTTTTGAACCATACTTATCTGGAAGTTTTTGATATTTTTTTTAGTTATAAAATGTTTATTGTTGTTTTTCTGCATTCACTTTTTTGCGCAATTTTTAACTTTTGAAATGTCATAACTTTTAAATGACTTAAGTTTTTTTCTTCAAATTTTTAGGACATGTTCTACATATAATGATAGAGGGCCTGAACCAAAATATATGCTAAAAACAAAGTAGTTAATGAATTATTTACATTTTACTATTTCGTTTCATTAGCCAACCCTCCAAAATTTGATGTTTTTGCCAAAAAAAATCAAAAATTTCAACTTTTACTAAAAATATAACAATGATTTTAGTTAAGGCCCTTCATTTTATGGGCATTAAACTGTTTGCCAAATATAAAGCTCTAACTTCTAATTGTTTCCTAGTTATCGTTTTTCAAAATTTTGTTCAAAATTGACTGATTTTGCAACCTTTATGACATATTTTCGCAATTTTAGGAATACATTGTTGTAAAATGACACCTATGTTGTTTTTTATTTTCTTATGTTATGCTTTTATACATTTTTTAATTTGAAATTATGAAATTTGGAGATTTTTTTTTTTTTTTAGTGGTGAACCACCTTAATAAAATAAAAAGTAAAATCATTTATTGATTATTTATTTCATATTAAAAAAAATCTGCATATATTAAGATATTTAATTTATTTATTTTAATTATGTGTGTAAATAATAATAATTATGTGGTGAATACTTGTAAAATTTTTTCAAAAAAAAAATAGAAAAGAAAAAAGTTATGTTTTATATATGTATATGTCCGTTTTACGTTGAATTTAATCATAAAACTGATCGAATATATTGAATTACTTTAATAGCTTTTTTTTTTCATTCATTTCAATTTCATTCATTCATTTCATTATTACAAAGCTTTTGCTTTACGAATATTTTCGAACTTTTTTTTTAACCTTTAATAAAGCTGAAAGCAACCACTATTAAAGTTAGAGGTAAGTCGAAGAAACACGAAGAAGTTTAAAGAGCTAAATTAGAGCAGCTCCAGTGACGGATTTAGAAAGGGAGGGGAGTGATGAGTTAGAAGATGATGCATCCTCCCTTCCTCAATACCATAACCTGAAAGTCCTATAATATATTAGAAATGGAGGACTTTTTTTTTTTTTGACGCAAATAGGATACAAAATAGAAAAATATTACAACACCCCTCTCTTCCCCAACAAAATTCCTGGATCCGTCACTGAGCAGCTCAAACATACTGTCAGTTAAACAAATCTTTTAGTCTATATTAATAAACAGCCAAGCACTTCTGATACCTCAAATAGTATTTTAATTTAAAAATCGTTGTCACTTTTTCGACAACGATGACGAAAGTTCATTACCAAGAAAAAAATTAGCTAAATAGAGGACTTATTGAATTTGAACCTCAATCGTTTTCTAAAATTGTTAGATTATGTTCTTTCCTTTTTCTATAGAAAAAACATAATCTAAAGATTATGTTTTTTAAAAATTTCAAAATTTAATCTCATTAATTGTTATAACAATAAATTTATTTAAGTTTTGCGTTAGGTGAAACTATTTTTTTACTCGTGAGAGAGTCCAAGGCACAAAAGTTTAACGTTGATATATTATTTTTGACGAATAGTATAGAGTGACGGATACAGAAATATTTTTAGGAAGGATGCTAATCCAAAAATAAATTTTTATAAAAATTAGGTTCTCGATTTTTTTGATATTGAATAACTTAGATATTCTGCTCAGGGGTTATGCAACTCCCCTGGAGCCGTAACTCATTGTATACAAAATTATTTTTGAGATATTTTAATTGTATATTATCTAAATTATTTTAAATTTATTTTCTTCGTGTATTATTTTATATTATATTTATATTTCAATTATTATATGGTTAAGTATGGTAGGTAATATGGTAAGATCTGCAGAGTCCGAATTTATATTTATACGACATGTAAACTGAAAAAATATATATATGTTTTTTACTAAGAAAAATTTCAGACAGTTTCAGTAAGGAAGGTTTTGGTGAAAATGTGATTAGACCTACATGACTGTACTGGCTTTACATTAGTTTTAGTAAAAATACGTCCCTTGTGCACAAATTTTGTTTTTATTGTCAACACAAATCGATTTTGGGTTGTGCTGATGTAGTTTTATTCCCTTCATATATTTAAGATTGTGATTTTATTATTAACTTTGCAGAAAGCGAAATTTTGTTTCCAAATTTTGTGTATTTAGTGGAATACTTACTTTAATTTTATCTATTGAACAAAGCAGATAAAGATTGTTTAAAATGTTGAATTCATCCCATGATGGCGTACTGACAAGTTACGTGTGTTGCAATTTTGACGAGTTAAGAAAACCTTTTTTTATATAAGAAAAACTTATTATTAAGTAAAGTAAAAAGAAAGCGATGCTCCAAAAGTTTTTTCTTTGGTCCAAAAAATACATATAGCGCAATATATCCAATGCGCATGCGCGATACTTTATAATGCTGCTGTGTAGCATGAAATGGTAAATTAGAATGGTTCTGAGTAACTTCTGGCTTTTCTGAGGGAAGACTCTAAGGTTAAATGAAATCATAAAGTTACTCTTGATCACAACCAGCCCCATCCTCCCCTATGCCATCATAGGAGCAGTGGTTGCCTATGAGAGCATACGTGCTTTTTTTTTAATAGGAATAACTTATATAAAAAACAAAACTGATGAAAACTCCGAGGATTATTATTGTTTTTCATGTAACAAGGCACGTATCCAAATCAAAACTTTTATTATTTGTCTTCAGGATACTGAATAAGGAAGCTTCAAAGTTAAGTATGCCATCATAGGCGTCTTTTCCCTAGCGTTATATTGCAACATGTGTAATTAAACGTGTTTTTTTTATTAAAAAATTTCATTACTTTTACAACTGTATACAAATTGAAATTTTTACAATGTAAACGAGGCTTGGTTAAGATGAAACCTTTTATCTGCTTCTGTTCCAGTTCTTTTAGATATATTTCTTTATATATGTTTCAGTTCCTTTATATAATTGCTGGGGCAATTTTTTAGTGTCTTTCCCCCCCCCCCCCCGCCTTCCTTCCTTCAAAGCAAGGTAATTTTTAAGCTTTAGTTGGTTTTTTTGTTGAATATAGTTGGCTAGTCGGTGGGTTAAAGTTTTGGGGACCTGTAAGACAGACAATAATTTTTAAGGATTTCCCCCCTTCCCTCCTTCCCATCATTTATAACAACAAAAATTTCATTAATTTTTTGTGATATTACTGTTGTTATTTTAGAGTTTTTAGAATTTGCCACTATAATTTATAAAAACTTTTACTTGAGTATTCTCTGAGTAAAGAACGTTTTTCTATGCTTTTTAAATTCACTATGTTTTTCATGACTTTTATATACTTTTCAAGTTTATCAACAAGATTACTATTTTCTTTGTTTAAACACGCTTTTTATATTTAACAAACTAAAACTTTTACAACGACACCTACATCTCGCAAACTTATTATTACATGCAAAATTATTGTACAAAATTAAAATAAAAAGTTTGTTACGGAATTTTATATAACTGTAAAAAAAATCCCTGAGTTTTTCTGGCTTACCCTGGGATTCATGTTATATCAAGTGTCGACCTTTCGAAAGCCTTCGATACGGTTGATCATCAAATCCAATATAAAAAAAGGAAATACTAGGGAGTAAATAACCAAGTGTTAAGGTGGTTTAGAAGTTACTTTAAACGAAAACAATTTGTTGTTGGTAATGACAACTATCACAATAATTGTTTAAATATAACCTGTGGAGCTCCACAAGGTTCAATCCTCGGACTCCTCCTTTTTTAATCTATATAAACAATCTTAATAATGCTACTAATCTGATGAGCATTGTGTTTGCTGATGATACTAATATATTTATCTCTAAGAGTGATATTAGCGAACTTTTTGTCGCCGTAAATAAAGACGTTAAACTTTTATCCCACTGGTCCAATAAATTAACATTAAATGATGACAAATTAATGATTAAATGAACTAAATTGACAAAACTAAATTTACCCTCATACTTGCCTTAAATCTTTATTGATGAATTTGAAATAAAAAGACTGCCCGATATTAAATTCTTAGGTGTTTATCTCGGTATTATTTGAAATCAGCATATTAATTATGTATGCACTTAAGTCTCTAAAAAAATTGGGGTTTTATACAAAGCTCAAACTTATTCCAATAAGAAAAAACAACTTCATTTTTCATTTACTCACTGCTACATAAACTACGCTAATATTGCCTGGGGATGTAGTGGAAAAAAGTATATAAAAATCTTTATCGCTGTCAGAAACTAGCAATTCGTATAACTAACTTTACTGATCGTTTTTCTCATTGTAAACCTAATTTTATTGAAATGAAAATTTTAAATATATTTGAATTCAATGTTTTGAAAATTTTATGCTTTGTTTATATGTGGAAAAACATCTATCCCCCCCCTTCCCCCCGTTTTTAAATATCTTTTCAATTAAAAACCCAGAAAAAAATACAAACTAATAAAAAAAAATTTTAACGAACCTATTTGTCAAACAAATTTCAATCAATTTTGCTTTGCCTATCGTGCACCGCACTTATGGAACAAACCAAAAATTTTGATCGACCTAATTCTTCGTCTTTCCAAAAAAAAAAAAAAATTAAATTCTTTTCATCGATAACATTTTACAGTATTACTAATTATTTTATCTACTATTTAACTTTATTTTAGGATTTTAATTATTTTTTTATACAGTTTTTTAGTAATATTGTTTACAACCATTTATATTGTTTTTATATTTATATATGTTGTTCATATTGTTTGCAGTTTTGCTTATGTAAAAGATTCTTTTAAAAGTTTTTTTTTAATTTTTTTTTTAAGGTTCCGATGATAAGATCTTAATGATTTTCTTTCGGAAACCTGGTTCCTTCTTTTCAGAAACCTAGTTTACATTGTAATCACGCATTGTAAATGTATATTTGCAAAGGGCTTTTAATAGTTTATTGTATTGTATCACGACTAACATTGTAAACTGAAAAAAAAAAGTATAATTTTTAAATTAAACAAAATATTTCTAATTCATAACTTTTAGCTTACCTGTAAACTTACGGTAGCAGATCCCCTTAAAATAAAGTTGCTTAAATCGTTGTAATGGAGCATCAATTGCAAATAAATTCTATTTTATATCAATTAAATATTTTTATTATTATTTTGAAATTTTGAAAAAGAAAGTAACCAGGGAGTAGTTAGACATTTAAGCAGCCATTTTGAAAAATCTTCAAACAAGATTATAAAAGTTTGGTAAATGCTACTGACTCCAAATTTTCAAGGCATGTTAGGAGAACTATTAACTAGGGTTTCAACTACTTTTGTGTAAAACGGGTAAATATTTCAAAAGATAATAAAATAAAAGATTTTTCTTTTTTTTAAATTAGTAAAATTAAGTACCTAAAAAAATAAAAAATTGTACTTAATATAAAAATTAGACCTTTGTTGAGATACAAACCCCAGACAACACATCAAGGAACATTTCCTGAAAATTTCAAATCAAAATCTTCATTAGAAGCTGAGAAAATGTGTTTAATGTGTTGCAAAGAATAAAAAAATGAAACACAAGAAAAATGCTTTTACAGATTTCGTAATAAAAAAATAAATAAAATTTTTATCATTCTAAAAACCACCAGCAGAGTATGATGTTCCTTCTTCATTTTCTTTATCTATGAATCCTTTTTTATTGCTCTCAGCACCTTTTTTCTACTGATACCTGCTGTGGAAGTCTTTTTGGTCATATAACCTATTTGAGTTGAATTTTTTTAAATTGTTCCATTGTGCATAAACCGACCGGCTTTTATCTGCAGTTTTTTAAAAACTTCATATAGCCCAGTTGCTCCATCATTAAACTCTAAAACAGCAGATGATACAGCTATTTCAAGAGTACTTCGGCTAACATAAACATCTTTAGGACATTTTTTCCAAATGAAGTTATTGATCGCTTCATTATTATTTTGCGTCTGTCCATGCAAACACTTGAATAATAATTCATCTCTGCTTAAATCTTGAAAGTTTTAAAATTTCTGTTATTGCTAATGGAAGATTTAATTTAGCTTTGTAATTTGATTTACCTGTTAATTTATTTCACTGCCACATGCATCAGCTGTTTATACATCGAGGACAAAATTTATGCCGTTCTGCTTCATCAATAATATTTGAGTTATGGAAAAGTGTTGCCCAAATACTCTTTTTCATTTCATAAATGCTGTTGAGATTTTGTTTTATTGCAGTACCATAATAGTTCTGCAAGGTTTTTATGGCTTTATCTGTAAATTGTCCTTTACCCATTATTTTTCCCCCATCAGACTATATATTTAGTGTCATTAATTGACGCAAGTTTCGCAATCGTGTTCCCATACGCTTTTGAACATGCCCAATACACTCTTTTTTATCAATACTAAAATTAGGTCCATATGGTTCAGACTTAATAACATCATTATACAAGGATGTGTCTTCATCTCCAATATAAGATGTATACCTTAGTTTGTACTTCTCCACAGATTGTCCAAACATTTCAATGGCACCCACAGATTCGATTGATCCTGAAGATTTTATGTGGTTAATAAAACAATTTTGATTATTTTGCCAGTTGTTATAACCAGGTTCATTCTTTCTTTTGTTCCAATATTCGCAACCTTTGCATTGTTTTGATAAAACAAAATGGAAAATACATTTTTGATTATTTGTTGATATCAAAGTTGCAACACTGTTAATGGATGTATAACCTCTATTTTGCCATGTACCATCTACAGTACCATCTACAGAAACATGGCAATCAACAATACTTACATTATGACTGTTATCATCCAACAAAACAATATCATGTCTCTTTTGCAGCATTCAACATGCAACTATTAGCTGCTTCAACATAAGCACTGTGGATTGACTTTTTAATTTTACCATAGTTTTTTTTTGTCATTGTTCTTGGCATATTCATGCAACGATTAAATGATTCCATAGAAGTATAACCTTTTCCTATTTCTCGAAAAGCAAAAACAATTTGTTCATTGACTTCTGCACTTCTTTTATTTACTACTGAAGTTTGGAATGTGTCTATAACTTCGTCACAGTTTTCACAAAAAATTTCAAAGTGCAAGCAAAATCCCATTTTTTTCTTAAGGTTACCTTGCAAAATAATCTTATTTCCACATTCAAGACAACAAATATACTTACTAAATAATCTTTTACGATGGAAAAGTTCATAATAAATTTATAATTGTTTTCATAACCATCATTCTTATCCTCGACATTTTGAGTAGTATTCATTTTCGAAAATAACTTCTTTGCACTTGAACAATATGCAATTGATAAAGGGAAAGTATTTTTCTGTTTTTCGTTGCATGTGTACTGATTGCCTTTGAACTTTTATTTACTTTTTCTAATCGAGTCATTTTTTTAAATATAAAATACAAACTTTAAATAAGCTTTTAAAACGAGCATGCAAATATAGTCAAAAGGTACGATTTTATTTACTAGAGTTCATGCTGTGGAATCTTTCTTAAGGTTGTTTTGAGCCCTGGTAATAAAATTAGGCAAATAAGATGTTTTTAAGACTTAAATTTCATCCAAACTACTGATTAAAAAGTTAAAAACCTAACAACAAACCCGTTGCTATGGCGGTAACTAAGAAAGTCTGGAAACTGAGGTGCACTAAAACATAATTACTTAAAAAACTAAATTAAATTACTAGTAAGAGTTTTCATATTACCAATCTCTATTAAATTCTGCATCGAAATCAAATTTTAAAAATTTTGTAAATTTTTTTGATTTTTGTGGGGGCTACCTTAACAAAATTATAAAAAGGAGGTCTATAAATTACGTCACGCTATTAGGGGAAAGCCGAAATTTGTTACAATTTGTGATAAAGGGGAGGGGGTTTGATAAAGATAACATATAAAAAATATTTTAGCAAGACAACTTTATTACTACTTGTTTAGTCATTCAAATAGGAAAGTGTTTTAGTTTGTCGTATTTTTATCCGATTTTTATCAGAAAAGCAACTATTTACATTTAAATATTTTAGAATATTTTTGACGCAAAAATGGCATAAAATATTATAGTTTTCAAGACCTTGAAGCGCAGCAATTCGAAATAATTTATTTCATTAAATTAAGATCGTAAATTTTTATTTTACATCTAAAAATTTAATATAAATCAGGGGCGGATCTAGGGTACGGATCTATTACGGATCTATTATAGGGCGGATCTATTACGCCTGTAGAAATACCCAAGAATAAAATTGAATCTAAAAATAAATTAAATTAATATAATATTTTATTATTGCGTATAAAAATAATTTCTCCTCAACCTTTAAGTGAATTAGATTTAAGTTTTATTATCGGATTTAAGTTTTAAAAACACTTATAATAAAAAAAAATTGCTTCTTGTTTAGAGCGGTTTTTAAAGTTTATATAAAAAATATATTTCTTAACTAGATGTTAATGAAATATTATATAAATAATATTTAATTAGAATTAGAATAGTTGAATAAGGTAACTATTGGAGTTCATTTTATTTTTAAGTTGGTTTCAGCAGTAGCGTAGCTAAAAGTTGAGTTCAGATATATCGCTGTTTGTGACACCAACAACACCAATTTGGTGTTATCATTCCTTATTATTAAAATGCAGTTGTAATTATTCCATTGGTAAATGATTTTATATTTTGAATTAATTTTTTTCAGATTTCATGTATTTATCAGCAAAATTTAATAAAATGAATATTTAAAAGTTTGCTTTTTTTTAACAAAACAAGGCATTAAGATTGTGTTTCTAAATATCTCTTTACATAGTTTAAAAATTGCAAATTATATTATAAAAAATTTTATTATAATTTGTGTTATTTTATAATATAATTGTTACTTAAGAATATACTTAAATGGATAAAGTACATCACAGTAAATTTACCAATAAACTAAATCAAAACAACAAGGTAGGGTAACCTGGGGCAAAGCGAGACGCCGGGTCAAAGTGAGACAACTAGGTTTTCTAGCTTTGTACATAATTTTTTTTAAATGGTTCAGTAATTGTGTTTAATTATATTAAAAATTTCATGTTTTTAATATTTTTTAAAGTAGTTTCCATCAGTTTTTTCATAAACTATGACATTGAAAAGTGGGTATAAAGCTTACGAGTTCCGTCAATTTGATTGATAAATCAAAAAAAAATTTTTTCTTATGTGGAAAAAATCCACGTACGCGGCCATTTTTTACCACAGAAGAAACGTAATATTGATTTTGTAATCATTCATTAGTTATCATTCAGCTACCATTCTACTTTTTATGTCAGATTATTTTCTTTCAAAGATATTTAAAAAATATATAACTTCACATTTACTGGGAAAGTGCGACAACGCTAGTTACTGAAAAAGATCGTCAAAGTAAACGTTTGGGATAGCAAGTTGATAAACTTTATAAATCGTCAAAGTAAACGTTTACGATATCGTCATTTTATGAAAGAATTTTATGTAAAAGTAAAACATAATTTTATTAGAAACTTTAAAAGAATATAACTTTGTGGGCATTTAGTGACCAAAAATTTTAAAATGAGAAACTACAAGAAAAAAACTAATCAAGCTAACTGGAACGAAGATAACATGAAAAATGCTATTACGGCAGTAAAGTTGAAGCAGATGTCTTTAAAAAAAGCTTGTTAAAACTTTAGTGTGCCAAAAGATTCACTACATCGGCGTGTTAAAAGGCTTCAATTGAAAGTAGTTTACATACTATTTTACTTGAAAGATTTAGAAAAGTGCTTTCTGATAACCAAGAACAAGATCTAAATAAGTATATTATAGATATGGACAATTCATTTTATGGTCTCTCAATGATGGATATTAGATTGATAGTATTTGAGTTCTGCAAAAAAAATTTAATTCAATAACCTTTTAACAAAGATAGTAAATTAGCAGAAGAAGACTTTGTGCGAGACAGAAAATATTAAAACCTATTTTAGTAACTTAGAGAATTTGTTAAATAAATATCACTTTTAACCACATCAAATTTTTAATTGTAATGAGTCTGGGTCGTCATGCGTTCATAAGCCACTAAAAGTTATCTCATCGACAGGAAAATGACGTGTTTCATCAGTGACGAGTGAGGAAAAAGGAGTCGCAACAACAATTTTATGTGCATGTAATTCTGTTAGTCATTATCTACCACCCATGATGACATTTAAGCGCTTGAAAACCTTTTTTAATCAAGCATGTATGAGATACATGCTTGATTAAAAAAGTAAATACAAACAGAAAATCTTGGAGAAATTTTTAATGAAACATATTTAAGAGCTGCTAATATGGAAAATGCTACTTCAAGTTTTAGAGCATTTGGAATTGTCCCATTTAATTGGCATTTGTTAGAAAATGAATATCCAAGGACATCTTTGAGTGATAATAATAAAATCAGGTTATCCATGCCTTATGAAATTCACTTTGAACGCAAAAACAATAAAGAAAGTGAAATTTTACAGCAGCCAGAGTTGACTAAATTAGAATTAATGATAAATTAAATCCAATTGAAATCTTTTTAGAGACCACAGCTACTTCATCAAGTTCTTTTGAAGACATACTTCAAATTCTAAAAGTTTAACCTCCTAAAAGAAAATTCGCTGAAAAATCTCAAATTAATCTCCATATAGGAAAAAAAATTTATTTGACAAGAACAATTAGAAAGAAACAATAGGAAAAAAAAAAGAACAATAAGAAAATAAATTTAATGGAAAAGAACAATGACAATAAATTAAACAAAAAAATATATAAAAAAAAGAACAAAAAGAAAAGAAAATTAAAGAAATGCTTGATTGAAAAAGATGTAAACAATGAAGAGGAATAGTTTTATTCAGTTTATCAAGGAAAATAGTGCAATGGTACCCAAAATGACTGTATAGCTTGTTGTGTATGTAATGTTTGGGTAACGAAGGCTGCACACGATGTTTGCTTTTTATGCGAATAAATTTTATTCAAATGTTTTGACTAACTTGAATCTTTGCATATGCATTTTTTTTATTTTTTTAATTCCTATCATGTTTTTTGATTTAAAAGGAAAAGCTACAGTATAAAATGATACCTTTGCGTTTTTATTTGCATTCTTATATTTAATTAGATCAAATTTATTAAAAGTCTGCTTTAATATTATTAAAAATTATATTTTTTACTTAGTTTTTTCTTCAAATGAAATCTGTCTCACGTTGCCCCAGGTTTTGGGGAAAGTGAGACAGGGTAATTGTTGTCATTTTGAATTTAATTATGAACCAATGCAACAGCCTTGTCATTTTTAATTTAATTATCGCTACAAATATTCAAGAGGTCATTAGACATATAATTTGCTAGTTGCCTGCAAAATTTCTTGTGAAATGCGATTCTTCTCAAGTAATTAACATTCTCCCTGAAAGTGTCTCGCTTTGCCCCAGGTTACCCTAAGTTACACAGCTATTAAATTTATTTAATATGCTCAAAGACATTTATTTGCTTAAGTTAACCATACCAATGTTTCTATTTATATCTTATATGTTCTTAACACTCAATAAGCTTTTAACTAAAAATTATTTTAACAAGATATTTTAAATAGAATATGAATATAATACAATGCCATTTTTTTCATATTTCATTTTATTAGGGAGTTTTTTAGATAATGTAAATAATTTTTCATTTTAAATGCATTGGATTTCTTAATATATTTTATTTCCAAAATGGTTTCGACCACTTCTGTAGCTTATTTAGTCCCAAACAGGGGCGGATCCAGCTTTTTTTAGTCTTTGAGATAGCTAACTTCCAAATATGGGGCAAACACCAAAATGTTTATATGTTCATACTTATGTCAAATAAGGATGCTTTGCAAAAAATTGCGATGATTGGATGCTGGGAACAAAAAAACCCCAAATTTTGTGCCCCCCCCTGCCCCAAACGTGGGAGCAACAAGTTGATAAAATATTTTTTGTACTGTTCTCAACTAAACTTATATTCATCGATAAATTTTAAGTTTCATAGTATTATCTTTCAGTGTTCAAAAATAATGACTTATAAATTTTATAACCCCCTCAAATTGAGGGGGGTTTAAACTTTATATGGTCATAACTTTTAAAAGCTAAAATATTTTACTATGAAATTTAAAATTTATCGATGAATATTAGTCTAGTTTAAAAAAAAATGCAAAAAATATTTCATCAACTTGTTGCTCTCACGTTTGGGGCAGGGGGGGCACAAAATTTGGGGTTTTTTTTCATCCCAGCCTCCAATCATCGCAATTTTTTGCAAAGCATCCTTATTTGACATAAGTATAAACATATAAATGTTTGGTGTTTGCATCATGTCTGGAAGTTAGCTATCTCAAAGACCAAAAAAAGCTGGATCCGGCTCTGCCAAATGGTTTCAATAGAGTATGCTCAGAAGAGAATTAATAAAATAAGTGAAGTCATTAAAGTGCAAAAAAAAAAGTCTGTTTTCTGTTTTAAAAGAAAAAATTAATTTAGCCTGAAAAAAGGAAAAATTGATTTAGCCTGGTTGTTTGGTAATGTGCTTTTTTAAGGCGGGTAAAACTAATAAAGGCCCTGAATGTCTATAAAAGCAATTTACACCAAGTTTTCAAGTTCTTGTTTAAAACAAAGATATGTATCGTATAAAATAAAAATAGGAATTCTTCAGAAATATTTCAAGCCTATTTTAAAGAAATAATTTTATGAATATCAAATAAAAACAAGAACTTTATTTTCCTTATATATAATTCATAACTAAATTCATATTCAATATAATATCGTCCAACTGATTTGTAGAATGAGTTTTTAAAGTTGTAAAAACACAGAAATCTAGAATAGAACAGTTTAAAGCCTCATTAAAATTAGAATTAAATATTTAAAAAATATACAATAAAGCCACCAAGTTGTCAACATTTTTTGTTAATTAAATTAAAGTGATACCTCTAATTTATTTATATATATATATATATATATTTTTTTTCTTATTTGATTTTTAATGTAAATTTTTAATTAACAATACTTATTTAGTTTGTTTTTTTTCCATTTTTATTTTTACTTAAATGTTATTATTTACTTAAATATTATTATATAAATTTTTTATAAACCGAGTACGAATTGTTAGTTATTTTACTTTTTTCGAATAGATGCTGGTAATTTTTATTTTTCTTGTTGATTAGCTAAATTTGTTTAAAAAATTCTTTAATCCCATACTTTTTTATTATATTATTACATTTTATTAATATTAATCATGTATCTGATTCCTTGATTTTCTTTTACTTTCAGATGCAGGCTGTAAAGGCTGTAGGCTGTAAAAAATGAAAGCTGTAAAGACGGTGTCGTAAAAGTGGGTAACTGCCGCAATCAATAAAGTGTATGAAGAAATTTTTTATAAAATTTATTCAGCATAAAGTTTTTTAATTTTTAACAATTTTTTATTTCATACATTTAAACTGTTACTTTCTTGTCACTCAAAACAAACACTTCAATGCATAAAAAATTTTTTTTTGGCTTTATTTAAAAACTTCCTTCATTCCTTTTTTTTTTTTAATTATTGATATTTAGAAGAATAATAACAAAAGAGCTATATCTAATTGTTTATTAAATTTTTAATTAGTCACTCACGTTATTTATAAGATCTAAAATTGTATGCTCGGTTGAGTGTTGTGTTCGGAAACCGAATTGCTTTTATTCAAAGTTTTATTATTTACTAGGTATTTGTAAAGTTTTATATTGAATACTCGCAGAAAAAGTTTTGAAAAGACAGGAAAAATTAAGATAGGATTATTTAGTGTAAATGAATTCGCGATTTTTAATACTTTTGCTATTTTTAAATTATATTACTGCTAACCTCGTCAACGGAGCCTGGAGCCTTATTTATTTCCAACGAGTTTATTGCAATTTCTTGTTCTTGGTAGTTTAGTCCATTCGAACTGTAACTGCAATTTTAAGTTTAACATAAGTTTTTGAAAGAGTAATACGGCCATGTTGAGGCCAATATTTGAAATTTGACTCAAGAAATTTTGAGCAATACCAATTTTGTTGTTATGTTCTGTTTTATTAACAACAATTCTATCAAGCAAACTAATTAATTTTGTATGGTTTTTCCGAGTTTTTCTTTCAGAACGTCTCAAGTTTTTTTAACATCGCGGTGGTTGGAGCATGGGGAAAAAAATACCCCAAAAATTGTGTTCCCTTATCCCGAGTATGAGGGCAATTAAAATAATACAATAAACTCATATACTATAAATTCTTATGATCGTGTCAAATTTACAACCCCCTCATTTGGGTAAGGGTAGAATTTTTACATGGTCGTGATTTTTGAACAATAAAAAATTATTAAACAAAATTAAAAACCTGTTAATGAACTTTAACTTATAATATTCTAAAAAAGATTATTTTATTAATTCATTGCCCTCATACTCAGGCTGGGAGCACGCTTTTTGGGTATTTTTGTTCCCGAGAAATTCTATAACCTAAATCTCCTAGATTTAGGTTATAGAAATTTGAACTGTTCTTACATCTTAAAATAATAAATTGATCTAAATAAATGATATGATATATCTGTTTTAATGATTCCTACTTTTAAGGTGGTAGTCTACCTTGAAAACTAAATCCTAGAATTCTTCAACAAAAAACTTAGTATCTGGCAACAATATAAAAAACCTTATCAAACTATGGAACTTTTATTTAAACTTCCAAATTTGGTTTTAAAACACTGTTTTTTGGTCCGCGGTATCAAAAAAAGGGCATTTACCCTGCGGTAAATTACTCAAGAAGTGTTAGAGATACAGAGCTGGATTTTTTTGAACATCATCTAATAAGAAAGTTGAATTGGCTGAATCAACAGAAAAAAAGTTTATTGAAAAGTTTTTGCTTAAATTATAATTCAAAATGGCAGCAAAATTTTGATCCAAAATACAGGTCTTGAGCCCAATTTACTAAAGAACCAAAAAAGTAAAAATAAAAGTGTTAATTCATATATAATAGAATCAGTGTATCAAATTTCATATCACATAGCACTTATTTGAAAAAAGTTATTTATCGCACCGTTTCCAAAAATCACATTTTGAGAAAAACAAAAAAGAAAAAGAAAAACCAATTGCTTTAGTCTAACTTTTTTATTTATTTTATTAAACATCTTCGCTTCCAACAAAGCTGCAAGCAACCGCTAATTAGAGTTGGAAGTTACTCGAAGAGAAAAGATGAAGATTGTTGAGCAAGATTGAGATTGACGGACGACATAAAGGATTGCAAATTATATGAATCAGGAAAGCAAGATGCATGAAGTGAATTCCAAAGAAATGATGTTCAAAAAAAAAAACTAGACAAAAAAGAGTTTTTGGAGCACTTAGGAACATATACAGAAAAAGGATGAGACTTAATTGAATGACGAGTAACACGAGAATGAACTTTAGTAGATGGTACAAGAGGCGCTTGTTCTTTAGAGCAGTGCCCATTATAGTATTTATAGAAAAGAGAAAGAGAAGCAACATTACGACGATGTGATAATGTTTGGAGGTTGGCTGCAAGAGCAGGTCTAACTATGTCTACAATGCGTTTTTGTACCTTGTCTAAAAGAGAAAGGACATCATTAGAAGATCCGCCCCAGATATGGCACCAGTATTCCATACAAGGACGGACTTGAGATTTATAGAGATAGTGAATAGAATCCGGAGTAAGAAACTGTCGAGCTCGAAAAAAAGATGCAAACTTAGCAGATTTTAATTTTGCAACGGATTTGATATATGGTTTCCAAGAAAGATCGGAAGTTAATCCTGGAAGGTGAATGGTAGATGACTCATCAAGTTTTTTTTTTTTTATTTCCCTGTAAGTTTGCCGTCAATATATATTTATAAATTTCATATTTAAAGTTTAACAATGGCTGGGGCAAGAAGAAGACATAATTGTTTTCTTTCTTGACATAATTGTCACCAAGCCCCTAAAATTCCGAAAATAATATATTCACATTATATACACACATACGGTAATGCAAGTATATGTCATTTAATATTATACATAAAAATTAAAAAAAAAAAAAAATAAATAAATAAAAAACTAAAAAATAATAAATAAGCAATTCCGATATTAATATCAATATAAAAGATCACAAAAAAGTAAAAATAAAACTAAAAAATGTTTCAAATAAATTTGAAAAACAAATAAAAATAGAATATTATATTAAGAAATATATTATTAAGAATTTAAAAGAATTTAATAAAACAAATGTACATTTTTGTATTGCAATAAAAATGAAAAGTAGAATAAATAACAATTCATAAACTCAAATCTTTCCATATAACATGAAAATATACAACATAATCTATTTTGATGACCCATTTATAAATATAGCTCTAGAAAAAGTCTTCAATGTTTACATTAAATAAAATTAACTCTTTTGGTTTTAATTTTCTAAAATAAGGTTTTGAATATATTTGGGATCGTTTCATTATTGAGTTTATACATAAAAATTAAAATGTGATAGATATTCATTTGGTAAACATACAGTATTTTGAGATTTTTAAACAATGGTTGTGAAGGCGAGAGACGATGTTCATTGGATATTATACTAACTGCATGTTTTTGTTCGTTAAGAAGTTTTTCAAATTTTTTTTTTTTTTTGGTGCTGCACCAAACAATTATTATAATTAGCATAATTAGCATAATTAGCATAATTAGCATAATTAGCATAATTAGCATAATTAGAATAAGCAATATTAGCATAATTGAGAAAACAATGAATAAAAGAGAAATAGATGTATTTTAAGCATATTTGATTCAGGTAAGGTTTTACCATATAAAGTATACCAATATTTTTAGAAATTTTATTTTCGATTAAGTTTATATGATTTTTCCACGTAACATTTTCATCAAGGAAAACGCCTAGAAACTTCATTGTTTTTTTCTTTTAATATTGCGTTTCACAATGCCAATATTTGGAAGTTGTAAGGTAATTTTGTCACTTTGATGAAGGCGATGTTTCAAATAGCGTTTTTTATATCACTATGGTAATAAAATAAATTAGTGTCGTCAGCAAATAAAATCGAGTCTAAAACATTAGAAGCTTTATTCAGGTTGTTGATGTAAATTAAAAACAAAAGTGGTCCTAATATGGATCCTTGTGGAACTCCACAAGTGATTATCTCAATGTCGGTTTTTCCACCATCATACGAAACGTACTGTTCTCTATTAGTCAGATAGTTTTGAAACCAAGCTATATTAGTAGTTCCATAATTTTCTAATTTTCATAATAGAATAGTATGATCGACAGTGTCGAAAGCTTTGCTTAGATCTATAAAAATACCTAATGTAAACTTATTTATATTAAACGCCTGAAAAATATCATGAGCGAGTTTAAGAATTGCATGATCAGAAGAATGAGCTTTTTTGAACCCAAATTGCTTGTTGTAAAGAATATTATTTGTTTCTAAAAAAGTGAAAATCCTATTGTACATTAATCGTTCTAGTATTTTAAAGAAGCAAGGAAGAATGGACATAGGTCTATAATTAGAAACATTAGAAGTATCTCCCGATTTAAAAACTGGAATAATTCTTGCATTTTTAAAATATTCTGGAAATACTCCTTGCTTTAACGAAAGATTAAAAATATGCAACAATGGTATTGTTATATAAGGTATAGATTTGATTACAACGTTACTGCTTACATTACCGTACATTATCGTTTATAAATACATTACGTTCATAAATACATAAATACATTACATATGAGTATATTACCGTTCATAAATATAGGAAGATCTAAATTATTGCGATAACAATTGGCTGAAAAAAATTGAGTTTTATCTGAATTAAATTTCACCAGTTACTGTGAGCCCCATGCTGTAGGAGAAGTGAGATCCTTAAGCCAATTATTTAGAAAACTTAAGCCAATTATTCACAAGTTGCATTAGCAAACCATTATTTTTACTGTTTCAAATCTATATTGGCTTTAGAAATGTTTTTTTTTTATAATTCAAAATTACATGAACCACTTGAAAAAAAAAGAAAAAGAAAAATACCCAAACCAATTAGTTAGCAATTGTCAAATCTAGATTTAACAATGTACAAAAAAATTCAAAAAAAACCAGTTTCATTTACTACTCTTTGGGTTTCTTCATTGGCATCTGCAAAACTTTTACGCTGGGGTCTTTTATTTGTTGTTGTTTTTTTTTTTTTTTTTTTGTTTAAGCTTGACTTTTGGAGTAGATTTGTGATTCACAAGCGACTTTCGCACATTCTTTGTTTGGGCAAAACTCTTTTGTAAATTTTCCATTATACATATTTAATTTTTTTCCATTATACATGTTAAATACATTTAACATTCTATTTAATCCCTCATTAAAATTTATGATAAGATAAGCAGAAATTCTTGCAGGAATTAAATGTAATATGTTTAATTAAGACACAGATTAATATATAAATGAAAAATATATTTGCCAGCAGCAAAATTAAGTTTCTGATAAATCTTACGAATATAACTGCGTTTCTACTTTTGGTTATACTTTAAAACTGCATGTGAATACCCTGGGTTACTTTAAAAAGTGTACCAATGATTCAAAAAAAATGAATAATAATTCATTTTTCTTAAAAGATCCAAGTAAAAAGTTCTTAAAAACTCACTTAAAGTAGGCGTCACAATTTTTTTGTTTATTAACTATGTCTAATGATGAAATTATTTAACTTCTAAATATTTTTATAAAAAACAAATATCACCACCATTTTCTACGTATATGAAATAGGCTAAAACAGTATAGTTTAAAACTTTGAAAATTTTCATTATTTAAGGTAGACTACCTTAAGGAGACTTCTAAAAATAAGTGAGTTTATTGACGACTAGAAAGATATATATCTAAAGCATTTTATCGAAAACGAGTTTTGTAGACGCATTTTCGTTGTAATTTGAACAGTCAATGCTTAGATCTACTATACAGAATATTTTTTTCCTATCATTATTTATTCCGTGGAAGATTTCTTTCGGGTAATTTGAAATTTTGCTTATTTCGCCTACAACATAACAGTCTAAAACACAACAGTCTACAACACAACAGTCTACAACATAACAGTCTAAAAGATAACAGTCTACAACATAACAGTCTAAAAGATAACAGTCTACAACATAACAGTCTAAAAGATAACAGTCTACAACATAACAGTCTAAAACATAACAGTCTACAACATAACAGTCTACAACACAACAGTCTAAGGTGAAAACTAAAATATTTTTTAAGTTTTTATTGACTAAAATATAGACTAAAAGATTTTTTGATTTTTTGAATATCTCAATTGTAAAGAACTCGTTGTCAACATAGGACTTTTCCTTTTTTATTCGCTTTATCATTTCGGATATTCCTCCTGCATTTGTTGTTTTTTTTCTTTCAGAAGTTATTGGTGTATAATCTGTTGTATAAACCTTGCTTGAGGCGATTTATCGGTGCACCATTTTTAATTTAGGAAAATTATCTAAATAAGTAATTGCATTGTATTATGAACTGTTTTAGATTGTCGAACAATTTATTTATACTTCTAATAATTATGTGTATCTCAGTGAAACTCTTTTTTAAAGTTTCAAGTTCAGTTTTAAATGAAAATGCGTTTGAAAAGTCTTCGTAAAATTTTTCTTTCTAAATTTTTTTCTAATTTTCTTTCTAAATTTTTTCTAAATTTTCTAATCTTTCTAAATTTTCAATATTTTCTAATCTTTCCTAAATTTTCTAAATTTTCTAATCTTTCTAAATTTTTTCTAAATTTCTTTCTAATTTTTCTTTTTTTCTTCGTAAAATTTTTCTTTCGTAAAATATCACTATCCATTTCTATTTATTTAATTATAAAACTAAAAATTACAAACTTAATTATAATTTATAAAATTAAGTTTGATGTTACTCATATGTAACATCAAACTTAATTTTATAAATTATAATTAAGTTTGTCAGTGTTTATTAAGGTCCATTGACAAAAACTTGTCAATGGACCTTAATAAACAAATAAACTAAAAAAAAATGAAGACAAGGAAATACTGGCGTAAGCAACAATAACACAAGTAATATAAAAATGTAATAGGAGCACTAGTAAATAAAAATGATATTAATAATTGCAAATTGCAATAATAATACAATAAAAATAATAATATTAATAATAATGTGAATAAAAAAACACATAGTAACTATATCATGATAACTTTATTAAGAATTATAACTAATGATAAAAACAATGGTATAAATAATTATAGTAAAGTTTATGAGAGAAATTAATAAAATAAACATAACAATTGCAAAAATTAGGACAATAACCATAAAACTATTACTACAATTGAATCACTATCACTATCATTATAAATAATATTAATAAGATTTAAAAAACAAGGATAAATTAATGCTAATAGTAATATTAGTAGAGTTAAAAAAGACAGTATAAAATAAAAGTAATAATAGTTTTATAAATACAGTAATATAAAAAAAGCAATAATAATAATAGATAAAATTAATATTCATTAAATATATACTCAAATATAAATTTCTTAATTTGGTTTCGATTGAGAAGAAGAATGTTGGTAATAATAGGGTATTTAGTTAAAATCTTTTTTTTTATAAATGGTATTATTTGGTTCCAGTGAGAAATACATTGATGTTTTATAGTGCGCTTGCCATATTTAAAAATGCTGAAAAAGGAAGTGTGCAAGTTAAAATTTTCAGTATTTCGCGTGTAATATTTGTGTGTGTTACTTGTTTCAATAAAAAAGTTATTAAAGGAATTTGGTAGTTTATTTTGAAGAAAATCATACACAAAAAGACAATTATAAAGCTTTACTAGATCTTGAAATTTTAGAATTTTTAATTCAGAAAACCTATTTTCGATATTAGATCGTTAGGGAGAAAATGTTATAATTCTTAAGGAAGTGCGTTGTTTATACGATGTAATAGAAAATTACCTTTTTGAACCCAAACAGTGCAACAATAACTTAGATGTGAGGAAAACAAGGAATAGTAACTTGATATTAAAACATGTTGGGGAACAAAGTGTCGTATTAATGACAGCATACTATTGGCACGTGAGAGTTTTTTTATTTAATTGAATTAGTTGATAGTACCATGATAGGTTTTTGTCAAGACATAGCCTGAGGTGCTTTATATATTTAGATGGAAAAAGTCTTTTACCATTAATTCTAATTTTCACATTACTACTATCAATCTTTTTTTTGGAGAGTGAAAAATAATAAATTCAGTTTTATTGATATCTAGGTAAAGACGGTTACTATTTAATCAATGACAAAAATAATGGAGATCTGAATTAACGTTTTTACAAAACTGCGCGAGTGATTTATTAATGCATAGAAGATTAGTGTCGTTAGCGAAATTATGAACAATCGAATTATTTATAGAGTGAGGCAGATCGTTAATACATATTAAAAACAGTAAAGGTCCTAGAACAGAACCCTGTGGTACACCATACTTAATAACTTTACATGTGGATTGAAACCCATTAATTGAGACAAACTGAGTGCGATTGTTAATATAGGATGAAAACCAATCATTAGCGATACCCCGTATACCATAGTGATACCATTTTTCAGTTAAAATCTTATGGTCAACTGTATCAAATGCTTTTTAGAGATCACTAAAGACGCCACAGGCAAAAGAACCACTATCAATCGCACCGCGAATCATTTCAGTAATGCTAATAAGTGCATTGGAAGTAGAGTGTTTTAAATAAAATCCAAACTGAGGGCCGTAGAGACACTGAGAATTATCAAGAAAGTGGTAGATACAAGAATACATTAATTTTTCATGAATTTTGCTGATATTTGATAATAATGATATTGGTCTATAGTTATTGCAGTCAAGTTTTGAGTCCTTTTTATCGATTGGTTTAACAGATGCAGCTTTTAAAATATTAGGGAATATACCAGTAGCGATTGAGAGATTAAATAGTTTAGAAAGTACTGAGGAAATATCATTAGCAAGAAATTTTAGAATAAAGGTTGGTATGCTGTTTGGACCAGAAGCCTTGCCATCATTTAGAGAAAGAATAACTGATATTATTTCATTTTTTTCATTAGGTTTAATGAAAAGAGAGTCAGGGTTTGATGTCTTTAAATACTTATGGAAGTCAGTATGAGATGAATGAATATTTTTTTACAGCTCTTTACGGTTTGAAATAAAAAAGGAGTTGAAAATTTCCGAGATTTTAACTGGATCATTGATAATGGTGTTGTTTGAAGATATACAAGATGTATATAAGATATCATTCGAACGTATATTATAAAGGAAGTTTTATTTTTTTCAACAGCAAGTTTTTCAAATAGAATAGCTAGATTATGTTATATGTTTTTTACATAAATAAAACTCATTTTTTAATTGTGAAGCTTATTTTTGGTGTCAAACAAGTTTTTTCAACGTAAGACTTTTTAAAAAAAGTAGTTTTGAAGTATAGATATAAAAAATATAGATATTTCATAATTTTTAAACGGAAATTTTTCCTTATAGTAACACGTCAAAAATTTGAATACAAAAATCAAATTTCAAGCAGAATCTTTAATGGATAATATAAAAAGTGCCAATCCACTTGATTATTTACAGCTTAGTCATAAATATTCTTTGAAAGCTGCTTACAAACATTGTAATTATTAAAGTTTAATAAAAATGAAAATTTTTTATATTTCAAAACTGCGCATTTATCTACGCTTCGAAGTCTTTTTTGAAACCTTCTCTCATAACTTCTTTTGTTGTTCTATTGTCTTGTTTATTTTCTTGTCTATTTTCAAAGTCTTTGTATATATATAGTCCAGTTCCACATATACAGATTACATTGCATAAATTTACGGCGTTGGTATGCACAGATAGGTTATTTAAATGTATAAATAGTATGCATACAATTAAATAACCTATACGCGCATATATACGATACATTTAAAAAACTTATACGCGCATATATACAAAGAGGGTTGGGATAAAAAGTTATTTTAATTTTATTTTATCAAATTGAAAAAATTCACCAAACGATCCCAACTTTCATGATAAATGCATCATTATTAGAAGTCAATTTAGATTTATATTTTAACTTTGTAAACGATTTTTGAACAGATATCGTTTTCATCAATATCCTAAAAAAATATTTTTAGTGGTAAAAATAAAATTCTTTCACAATAATAATCATAGCGATGAAAACATGGAGGTGGGGGGAATTGGAGTATGCCATATTTTTTCTATCAACATTCTCTCTCCCCACCCCATTAAAAATTTAGTAAGTCCGTCACTAAATATTTAAAGTCTAAATAAGAGTTTTGAAAAAAATTCAACATTTTGTAGAAGAAACTGGAAATAATTTCAATAAAATTTGCTTAAGAGTAAGTTATGTATATAAAAAAAACTTTAATTTTGATTTCAGGGCCAAAAACGCCAGGGCTGCATGCCCTCGAGTTTTTTTCTAAACAACATTTTTTTATTTTTTTTTTTTTAAAGTTTCTAGATATATAGGACATTTTTTTAGAGACTGACAGTTGTGCCCTCCTACTTCAAAAACCGTCGGCCTTGGATTTACGTAAAGGAAAACATTGTATATATAGAATGAAATGTGTATTTCTGACATCCATTGAGAAAATATAATATTGAAATTTTAATTTCGTTGTAGTCTAGCAATTTTTAGTTGAGTCTTTTTAAACAAAATTTATCTAATATTCATTTTTTTAGTTTTACTACCATTTTCTATTCAGTTGAAGAAAATGTGAACTTTGATATTCTATATGATGTATTTTTTTGATAAAACACAATTGTTTTTTAGATGGTAAAGCCAAATACAGGTAAAACTCAATGTTAAACTATATGTAAATGTCTGATATTTTGAGTTATAAATATTTTAATAAATTACTCTGAGAAACAATTTGATTAAAATTTTGTGTTTAATTTGATTAGGAGGCCTATTTGGATTAAAATTGACATGCTGATTCCAAAACTGAAATCGTTTATTTTCTAAGAAGTCAACTTTTTTTCTCCACTCCTTGCGCTTTAGTTAAACAAATTTTACCGTAAAAGAGTTACACGCTGATTACGATTGGATTCGTCTACCCTACAATCTAAAAAAATAGTTTGTCTCGGCTACAAGCTATTTTTTGTGTGAATTTTTAATTTTGTTAAAATATTTTTCATTGTTTTCAAAACATGTGAGTTTTACATTTAAATGTTCCTGATGAAACTTGGTGATCTAGACAAGCCATGCGCCCCTTACAAAGTGTACTAGTAGTTTGTCAAATGTTTACTTATGTGGACTATGGGAGCACAAGAAAAGTTAGCATTCGGGATTCCCAAGGTTTGGTGTGAGCAAAAAGATCATTCAACAGACTGTTACTTCTGTCTAGTAAAAGGCTTTAAAATAAAATTAAAAAAAAATAGTTTATCCTAATTTACCATAAACTTTAAGACCAACGTGTCATTCAAATGAAACTCAAGATCCAGTATTCAAACAACTATCTACTCTAGAAAAAATTAGTTCAAGAAGACACTGACAGAAATGATGCAGATTTTGAACATCACAATTCAGCTCAAGGGATTTGATAAGCTAGAGTTGAATGATTTGGAACAGGATTTGGGCCTATCAAAAAATTCATTCTGAATATGGATTTAAAAAGAGTTATTGAGTTATTACAGTATAAAAAGCATCATAGGACAATCTGGGTTGACCCTAAAATGGTGTGTTTCCTCCTTAATTAGCTACGTTTTGACACAAATTATCCTTGCTTTCTCTGTATATTGAATTAAAAAAATTAAAATTTCCACCTTTGAACATAAAATTAGGTCTCATAAAGCAATTTGTAAAAGCACTGATAACTAATGACGATTATTTCAAGTACATTGCTAATGCATTTCCTAGACTGTCAATTAAAAAAATTAAAGCCGGTGTCTTTGATGGTCCACGAATTCGACAGCTTATCAAAGATAAATATTTACCAGAACTATGTCGGATCTTGAGAAGAATGCTTTGATATTATTTAAAGTCAGCGTTAAGAACTATCTTGGAAATACGTACGCACATAATTAAAAAGAAATTGTTTAGCAACTATTAGAAAATTATAAAGCACTTGGTTGCAATAAGAGCATTAAACTACATTTTCTGCATTTCCATCTCGCCAATTTTCGTTAAAATCTTGGTGCTGTCAGTGATGAGCACGGAGAACAATTTCATTAAGACTTGAAGGTTGTGGAATAACGTTATCAAGGTAGATGGGATGTACATTTGATAGCCGACTTTTGTTGGAGCATAAAACGTCATAGTCCTCGATCTGAACATTCCATAAAGAGCTATAAACGTACATTTTTTACCCTAACTACTTATAAAATTGACATATTCAATAGCCATATTATTTTAAAAAAATATTATTTGCGTTAAATAAACATTGCAGTTCAACCCAATTGTTTAATTTTCCTTTGCATGGTAATAATTGGATAAAATAATATATACCGGCTATGTACTATATAATTTACATTTTATCACATTTTTTAAGAAAGTGAAAACCCTATAATTTAAAAACTTGATGTGATAGAGAAAAACTAAGATCATTTTTTAAATTAGCACCTATAATTTAATCACTAATAACTATCAAATTCCATTTAAAAAATTATTATTATTATTATTATTGTTGTTATTATTATTGTTATTATTATAATCAAATTATTAAAATCACCTGAATAATGGAATATTTTGAAATAAAAACCTTAGTTTAGTGAGATAAGGGCAAGATGAGCTTATTAACCTAGGATGGTAATCTTCCTAGTGATGGCGTCACAATAAAAATACTTAGTTTTACAAAACAAAAAACAAGCCATATACAAAAAAGGTTCAGAGGAAAAGAATGTTCTGAGCGAAAAACAAATGTATATAAAAATAGGAAATGTTGTTAAAAAAAGTATATTAGGATTGTTAAAGAGATTGAAAGATGTTTAGATTGTTAAAGAGCAGGATAAAAAGTTAAAAAAAAACTTACAATTGAAGCAATTATAAAAGTAAAACTTCAAACGATCAGAAGAAAAATTGAAGAAAAAAATTGAAGCTTTACAAAGGAGGTAAAGAACATGGTTTAAACAGAAAAAGAAAATTGCTTGAAAAAGTAATGAAATTTAAAAAAAGAATTATTACTGACAAAATAGGAAGCAGTTATGGGCGCTTGCATGATTTTTTGATGTTTCATATAGGACATTTTCACACATTGTGTAAAACTCTAAACTTGCTAAATAAAAATTCTAAACATTTTGAAGGATTTGAAAATTCGCATTCTAATTTACAATATTATTCTACAAAGCTAAAAATCTGTCAATAAGTTTAAATTTAGTTTAAGATGCAGAATAGAAACTATATTTCTTGTAAGGCAAGCTTGTAAAAGCAAAGAAAATCTGTGAATGTAATTTGGAGACCTTTAAAAAGCTTTTGACAGTGTACCAAGAGATGTAGTGTGGTGAGTTTTTAAGTAATTAGAAGTAAAAAAATGGCCTGTAATAGTTTTCAACTCATATATTCAGATAATTGTAAAATAGCTTTAGCTTCTTTTTCTTTATCATCTTGGCGCAAGCACTACCCTAATGCAAACAATAGTTCTTAAGATGAATATGATTCAACTAATTGCTTGATACAACTAATTGCGAACCACTTGGTTTGTTTAGGTTTTTAGAGAAAACACTTGGCATGTGTTTTTTCTTCCTTTCGTGTTATTTGAAATCAGTGTCGTGGCAAGTGGCTTAGAAACCCCAAAAAAAATCAATCATAAGGGCCAAAAAATCTTTAAAATTTTACACTCGGTTAAACTAAAAAATAAAGTTAGATAGGTTAAACACAACCTAGTCATGGTTCTGTTTAACATGCTGAAGTAAAATAATACTCCTTGCCTATTTTACTAATCAAATCATTGTTAAAAATATTTTATAAAAAAATTCAGTATTAAATAAACCAATAAAATTAAAACTATTTACAATTTTTTGAAAAGAATATCTTAAATAGATCTAATTTTATTGGTTTTTTGAAAAAAAAACTTAGTTAAACTATTTACTTACTGTGTTTCTATTACCAAGAGGGCACTTAAGAAAGTTTAGAAAAAAATTAATTATAATTTATATAAAGTTTTGATACACCTTTTAAAGATGTAATTGAGAACTTGAAAGTTGTAATTAAGAAACGTGAGATGTGTTTGAGAAGATGAAAGTTGTAAATAAAAAATCGTAAGATGTAATTTAGAAAATAAAAGTTGTAATTGAGAAAAGTATAAAGAATACAAAGTTCTTTGTATTTTGAAATTTGTAGTTTAATTTGTAAGGATTACAAAAAAAGATTAAAAATTTTGGGTATTCAATCTTTTGTAGACCGTAGAGTTCGAGATGACCTAATACAGTGTTTTAAAATAAAACAAAGGCTTGAATATTGTAAATTGGTGCAACTTAAATTCGCTCTCATACAGGAAATTTAAATCAAAATCGAACGTGACGTCATGACTTTAAGCTAGTTAGAGAGTTAATAAAAAACAATGAACAACGTCATCAGAGCGTCATCAGTTTATTACAAATCGTGTGGTGAACACTTGGAATAAATTGCCTAAAAACTTAGTCAGTGCCACAACTGTAAATAGTTTCAAAGCAAGATTGAACAAATTTTTAGAATCTGAAAAACTTGAAGCTGATTAACAATGAAATTGGCTTTATTCCCATTTAATTAACTTATTTAAAAAATAATTTATAAATTTTTATGTAGGCCCCCAAAACCATAGTTGGTTATACATGCTATAGCTTGTTGCGGTACAATATATAGTAATAACAATAATAGTAATAATAATAATAATAATAATAATAATAATAATAATAATAATAATAAAGTATGTTGAGGGAACGATTTCTCAATACGCAGGAACGATTTCCCTAAAGAAATCGTTCCTATTTTTCCGCATAGGAACGATTTCTTAAAAACCGGAACGATTTCCCGAAAAAAAAGCCGTAGGAACGATTTCTTAAAGAAAAACAGGAACGATTTCTTTTAAAACGGGAACAATTTCTTACGGGCACAAATCTAAGCTTAAAATATCAAAGTCGCCATCTTGTTCCAAATTATATAGTTTAAGTATCGCCGTGGATAGCCTACCGAAAGTCGGTAGCCAAAAAAATAAAAATTTGCCTACCGAAAGTCCGTTTAATTGGCTAAGAATGTCACGTGTCAAAATAGAATTTATCAACCAATAAAAAGCGCTTTTGTTAGAATAAAAATACTGTTAGCCTGCCGTTTAAAACATGTAAAATATTTTAAGATATTTCTTAAAAAAATAATTTACACATACGTTTTAAAAAACTAATATATCTAAAATATAATGACGAATTAAAGTCCAATGTGGAATTAAAATGTTTTTAATTTTTTTTTAAAATATAAAACAGTAAACTTTTACTTTTAAAATTACAATCTGTTTGGTTCAAAGGTTTCAATGCAATAGCACGCGTATGCGCTTTTTTTATTTAATTTTTTTAAACACCCAATAAAATAATTGGGTGTACGAATTAAATGGGGTATACGATAATGATAAAATAGACAAGATTGTTAGATCAATTTCTGCTTCGGAATATTCTCCTTCATAAAGTTCCTTAAATCACTTGCTGTTCCTCTAAATTCTAGTTAAACTGATTGTTTTAAAATTGCTTTTCTAAACGTTGGTCTTTAATACTTGCTGTGAGCGTGTAACATTAATCGACCATCTACCATCGTTCACACATTAGAGTTTGTATTACACACATTAGGTTCGTATAGGTATACACCATTATATATATACATGTATACACCATTAGGTTTGTATACACACATTAGAGTTTGTATACTTCCATTAGGTTGCGTATAGTAAATACTTCGTTTATAAATAAATTCAGATATTTTTACACTGTAATTGAGTAAGTAAAAACTCATGGGATTATTTATTAACCTAATAAAAGAGTTTAATTTATTACAAAACAGAACTGCCGTCTTATCTTATAATTTGAAAAAATAATGCAGGTAGTTTTTATTTTTCTAAGAAATATGCTCCTCCTATATAACCTCCTGGATCATGGTAACTATGAAAGCTTTGATTCTTTCAGGTTTTAAGTCAAGCCCCATTTTACTCAATGGTTCTCGCCTGTTTGTGCAGCAGCTATATCTAATTGTAATCATTCTTTTCATCTTTTCTAAAAGAACAACTCTCATGAGAACAAACTCATATTTAATATTGCAAGAAATCAATGTAAAAAGTGATTTTTAATGCTAAGTATCATTATTCCTAGTTTACAAAATAGTGTACCTTACCTTAGAAGTTAGGCTCTATAGACTTTTGTATAATCCTTAACAGTGTCATTAACAAACTTAAGTATAACATTTCATTTTTAATTCATGGGTCTGTTCTTTTACTTCTCCTAAGGATAAGGCAGAACTATTTACAAATAACTTTTTCTCTAGATTGACACTTGATTCTAAATGCAACACCCTTCTTGCTATTCAAATTAAACAAGTTAACCCATAGTTAGACATCCATTTTTCAACTAAACTCTTTTACTGCTTGTAGTCCAGGTAACATTCCTTTTGAAATATTCAACATGAATTTGTATGTGTGCAATTCTTCTTCTTTCTACATCTTTACCTTTGGTTCTTCATTAAGATGTGTTACGTTAGTAGTTACTTAATGTTTCAATTAAATCATCAAATTTTTTTCAATACTTTATTGTGCTACAACGTTTCGTAATCTGTCAATTACAAGATGATCGTGCATTTAAAGCTAAATTGTAAATGTGAAATGATTTATAAATGTATTTCTTGTCAAATGTCATGTCCCTTTTCTATGAAGTACATTTTCTGATTCAAAAGTACTTAATACAAAGTTTATATGCAGTTGTACCAGATTACTGGTAAAGTACTTAAAGTATGCATAGTTTAAATCTTAAGCTGGTTTCTAAGCTTGTTTTTACTGCTGCTTTGTTACTATTGTTACTACATCTTTATACTAAGTTGTTAATTAAAAAGAGTTAAACATTTAAGTTTTTGCAAAAAGAAAATTTTTTACAGCTGTTTTACAAAAATAGATTACACATTCCATTTAAATCTACGAACTCTGAAGAAGTTGCTTTTAAACAAATTTTGAGAATGCTGATTAGAAGTACATATATATTTTTCATTACTTAACTCTAATAAAACATAATCCTTTAAACACTTTGTGAAAACTTTCAAAAAAGTTTGGCAGGGTAATTTAACTTATATATAAATAGGATGACAATTCAATATTATTAATTTGAAAATTTAACAAAACAAGTGGTAATTAATTTTTTTAGAGCAGGCATATTTTTTTTTTCAGGAGTATATAATCTAAAATAAACTAATAGCATAATAAACGTAAAATTTATCAGTTTGTTGCTTTATTAAATATTATTTACTATCAGTTTACTTTACCAAACTAGTTCAGGTTACCTAACGCACAAGTTTTTTTTTTCATTGAACTAGTTCAGGTAACGTAACTTGTTTGTTAAGGCTCCGGCTAATTGCCTTAACAAACAAGTTACGTTACCTGAAAAAAAGGCAATTTGCAGGAAGGTTTGTATAATTTCTTTTTTAAGAGTGTAAGAAAATATTCCATATTTTCAAAAACTCTGGAGAGCAATCTGACTTGTCCAACTACCTTTCCACTAGTCTTCTTCCTATCATAAGCAAGGTTTTTGAATCTTTCATTAACAAACACTTAATCTATCATCATGAATCAAATAACTTACTTTTTGATCATCAATATGGACAAGATAGGGTTTTTCGTGCATTAGATAGAGGTGGAGAGGTTAAGGCTATCGCTCTTGAAATATTTAAAGCTTTTAATAAAGCTCGGCGTGCTGGTCTTCTCCATAAGATTTCTTTTTACAGTGTATCTGGTAACATCTTTAAGATTATTGAGTCCTTTTTTTCAAATCGTAGTATAAAATTTGTCCTCAATGGACAGCACTCCTCTTTATATCCTGTAACTTCAGGGGTTCCTCAAGGTTCTATCCTTGGCACTATATTCTTTTTAATTTACATTAACAATCTTCCAGATATTCTCACATCTTAGGTGGCATTGTTTGCTGATGATACTACCATTTATTCTTATCGTGATAAGAAGCCAACACTCTCTGAATGCTTGGAGGGGGCATATGAGCTTGAAGGATATCACTTCTGCTACAGCATGGGGCATACAGTGGCTGGTGAACTTTAATTCAGATAAAACTCAACTTTTTCAGCCAATCATTATCATAATAATTTAGATCTTCCTATATTTATGAATGGTAATGTACTTGATGAGTAATCTACTCTTCATCTTCTAGGATTAACTCTTACTTCCGATCTTTCTTGGAAACCGTATATCAAATCCATTGCAAAATTAGCCTCTTTATTGTGCTTATGGAATACTGTTGCCATATCTGGGGTAAATCTTTTAATAATGCTTTTTCTTTTTTAAACAAGGTGCAAAAACGCATTGTAAACATAGTTGGCCCTGCTCTTGCAGCCAACCTCCAAACATTATCACATCGTCATATTGTTGCTTTTCTTTCTCTTTTCTACAAATACTATCATGGTTCCTGCTCAAAGAAGCTATTAGCTCTAGCTCCAGCAACCAAAACTCATTCTCATCTGACTCGTCATTAAGTAAAGTCATAAGTTTTTACGGTATTTGTCACTGCATGGTCTTTTATTTGTCTAGTTTTTTCCCCCTACAATTCAATTTTTTGGAACGCTCTCCCATTTTTATGTTTTTCTGACTCTTAACCTTAACTCTTAAAGACTTAGAACCTACAACCTTTAAAGTCTTCATTCATAAAAAATAAATATTTGTATATGAATATATAAACTTGTTCATTTCCTTTATACATTTTGTGATTGGTTGATACATTCCTAAATTGACTGTTATCAATATTATTTACAACAGTTGATCTAGGGATGTGTCAACCATATCATTAATGTATAAAGAAACACACTAACCACAACTATCTTCACAAAGTACAATATAAACAGGCAGACGAATTTGTAACAGTTTATATGTTGCATCAAAACAAAGGAACTCTGGATATGAATTGTACGCACTGTGCATAATATCGTCTTGAAAAAAATCCCTTTCAAATTGTTGTCAGAATCTAATAAAACTTCAACATTAGCATCTGAAAATAAAAAAAGTGATTGTTTTAATAATAATTAAAAATAATAATTTATGTAAATAAATAAAGTTTAGAAACATTTTCTGAATGGCTGAATAAAAACATTAGAAGCAGCTATTACTATAACAAAGTTGTGTTATCAAATTTTGCTATTACATACCATTTTTTAATTTAACTTTTCATTACGAAAGTTTTATTTGATTTCTGGCAATCAGCTTCAGGGTAAAGCTGATTTGAAGTGTCAGGTTGAAGTTGAAGCTTAATCAGCCTAAATTATTTTCTGATTCTAACATCTCTATCTATATTAATTAATTCAAACAAAGTCAAAAAATATATGAATATTTGTTGCCCTTTAATTGGTAATAAAAGCTAAAACAATAGATACCTATGTAGATACTGTACAGTAAAATCTAAACATCTGTTAAATTTTATCATAGAAAATAAAAAATCAAGCAGGCTTTTTTAGCTGGCATCCCAAGACATTCAAAATGAAAATTTTTTTACCTGGCATCCTATTCAAATTAAATTATTTTGCGTGGACAAGACTAAAAGATTGGCGGTCGCACACAAAGTTTGTCCACATTTAAAGCAATTTTTTTAGACACACTGACCATGGCAGTTCGCATCTTTTAACTTTTAAAGCGTTTCAATAATTTGTGGTAAAAAGGTAAACTTATCTACTTAGAAAAAAACCAATTCTAAAAAAAAAAGAAACAAAGTTGTAACGAAATAAAATATTATATTTTATTCATTTATTTATTCATTTATAATTTATTCATTAATAACTTAAAAATAGTAAATTCCAAAAAAATATTCATTTTGTAAAACTTTTTTAAAACTTTGTATTCTTTTTTTTAGGTAGGTAATTTTAGCTACCGAATTTCATACAATTTGAGGAAAAAGGCAGTATATTTTAACTAAAATTAACTAAAAAAATTCATGATTTTTTTATAAATGTATTTACCACATTTGATCCCAGTCTGAAATTACTTCCTTTATATTGCCCGATTTCCAGCGTTAATACGAAATACTGGAGATAATGAACATAACAATTGCTCTGTTTGAAAAATGTAAAAACTTAAAAAAAAGTTTTGAATAGCTCCAAAAAATTTAGTTAAAAAAAATTTTGTCCAAAAAAATTACTTTAAATGTGGACAAACAAGGCGTGCGACCGTACACGCTTTCGGGTAAGACTTGATCGGTGCACTCCTAGAATATATATTTACATATACTAAATATAATACATATATTTATAGTTATTATATAATTTTATTTGCATCACTGTAAACAATTTATCTAGATTAATTAATTTTAGATCTAAAAATAAATTTTTAAAATTTAATCATCTAAAATTTGAAGTTATTCATTTAGTCTCACTTGCATAAAATCATATGAGGGGCAGATTAGGAGTAACTCCTAAACTCACTCTCTCTCAAGCTGATTATAATAATCCTTATCAACTTCAAGTTCAGCATCAAGTTGAAGCTGAAACTTTTCACCTTAAAGCTGAGACTGATATGGCAACAACAATCCCTATTTTCAATTTAATAAGTCAATTTATTAGCTTTCTAAACAAAACCAGAAAGATTCAGAAAATATAGTTTAAATTTGACCTAATAAAACAATATAAAATCAATAAATTACAAATTATTGAGCAATAAAAACAGAAACAAATGGAGAAACATTATTTAAAAACATGCCAAATTTAAGAGAAAAAAATAATATAAAAAACAAGAAGCATTATCAGTTCATAAGACTACTTACTATATTTGTCTTTTAAAGTTGTAACAAAGGTTGTGATATCATTCCTGTTTTCAACTTTGTTAGATGAAGCAGCAATGTTTAAAAGATCTCTTAGAGTGATAATTTTACCTGTGGATTTAATCAACTCTTTTTGTAGCAGTTTTTTGTTCGGTTTTAAATGCATTAACTCTTTAGCTTTCTCGATAGCATAATCTGGAAGTTTTCTTTGATTTGGCAAGTGCTTATAGAGAATCTGAATTTAAAACAAAGATTAATAAAGAAGAAAATTCAGTCCACTTCAAAACAATCTGTACAAAATTAATTGGTTTATAATGTATGTATGTATGTATGTATGTATGTATGTATGTATGTATGTATGTATGTATGTATGTATGTATGTATGTATGTATGTATGTATGTATGTATGTATGTATGTATATATATATATATATATATATATAAACTATGTTAGTGTATTTTACAAATAGAGTGCTTAATGTCCTTAAAGAACAGAGCAATAATAAATTAGTAAAAACACTTATCTAATTTTTACTGGTCTTCAACAACTTGTTTCATCATCAGCAGGCTCATCAGAAAGCCATGTATATATATATATATATATATATATATATATATTATTCAACAACATTTTAATACTGATTAAACATGATGGTAAACCAGTGGTACTTGGTATAAGCGTATACATTCCTGTTTATTTGGATTTAAAATTGCGATTTTCATCTTGAAGTTTTCTGTTTTTTTTTGTAGCCATGGCAAAGTTTAATGTAGTAGATTAACTTCTACAACACAGATCCTCCACACCAATTAAATCTTACTATCTCAAATCTAATGGTAACAGAATCTAATGGTAACAGCATATCATACAGTATGGCTGTTGCAAACACTTTCAACAATTTTTATAAAACAATACAATGCCTATCTAAAAGTAAAATAATTTCTTCTTATAGTATCTTGTCTGGCTATTTAAAAAATTCTAATTCTTTTTTCTTAATCTAGTGACTGAATATGGTGTCTAATTTAATAAAAAAAATTATAGAAAACAATAAAAGTTTAGATCCCACACACCTTCTTAAACTTAATTATCATGTTACTTCTAAACCTCTTTGTACCATATAATAGTTCTACTAATAAAGGCTTATTTCTAGATATCTTTAAGATATTCAAAGTCATTCCTATACATAAAAAAGGTTCTATAATGGACCACACAAATTATCAATCAATTTCTCTTCTATCTAACATTATTCTATAGCTTTTTTTGAAAAAAATCAAAGTCTCCACAAATATAAGTATGGATTTTATAGCAGACACTTAACAACTCATGTACTTGTTAAAATAACTGAAACTATTAAACAAGCTTATGACAATAAACTTTTTACATGTGGATTGTTACTTGACTTGGAGAGAGCCTTTGATTCTGTTGATCACTCTAATCTCCTAAGTAAATTAGAACACAATGGTGTTCGAGGTATTGCTTTCCAATTGTTTTCATCATACTTTCTTAAAATTTTACAATTTGTCTTCATTAATAATGCCAAATCTTTGCCAATAAAATGCTCCATAGGTATACCCTAAAGTTCTGAATTAGGACCATTGCTATTCCTCATTTTTATAAATGATCTTAATATCTAAAATTTTAAAGGCTTATTATTTTGCTGACAACATAAAATTACTCATAACAAACCAACCATTAAAAAAAATTAGCAAATATATTAGTCATTTATCCAATCTAGTTACAAACTTAGTTTGTTAAAGTGCAGCACTTTAACAAACTAAGTTTTAATACCAACAAAACTGAACTCATCATTTACAAATCACATCAATCTAAAAAATATAAAAACCTAAACTTAAAACTAAAATATATAAAAACCTAGTTTCATTAAAATATCTTAGAATCAAAACTGACTCAAATCTATCCTACTCCTCTAGTCTTAAAAACTTAACGGTGAAATTGTGTAGCGGTGAAATGGAATGCTAGCCAAAATGTGTCACTATGTCAATTATGAAACTTTACTCAATATAAACCATTCAATTTTTGGATCACATCTCAGATATGCTTGTCAGGTTTAGGGACAAACCAAGTCTCGTGCATTTTATAGATTATTTAACCTACAAAACAAAGCTTTAAAAATAATATACTTTCAACAATACAATTTTAATTCTGACATCAATTACTTTCTTAAAAAAAAAAAAATACTCAAAATGTGTGATCTTGAATCAAAAAAGTAATTAAACCTCCCTATAATATCTTCAATCTTTTACTAACTTTATATATATATATATATATATATATATATATATATATATATATATATATATATATATATATATATATATATATATATATATATATATATATATATATATATATATATATATATTTATATACATATATATACATATATGTGCATTTGTATATGTATGTATGTATATGTATGTGTGTGTGTTTGTGTGTAACTTATATTAAAAACTAATAAGAAATTATTTAAATACAAAACAAAAATTTTTTACTTCAGATACTTCATGATTATGTGTATTATTCATTGTATGTAACACTAAAAATTGACCATCTTCAGAAGCTTTAAAATTCAGGTAGAACGGACAGTCTTTTTTAAAAGTTCTATAATCATTAGCACAATCAAAATTCAACATAAGACTTTTTTATTCGGTTAGTTATTGGATTATAAGTTATAATCCAATAACAATTATAATATAATATAAATCAAAGTAAATTTCTATACTTTGCTAAAACAATAAACACAATAACTTACGAAGTTTTACGCTTTCCTTTGCCACAATATTTAAGTTTTTGACCACCATGAATGCAACAATACTTTATAAAATAATATTTAATATCAGCTGCCATTAAAGCAGCTTTTTTAGGAATGGATTTCCTAGCAGCCTCAATAGTTCTAGCATCTCTTACCCACAACTTTATAAAAGAAGTATCTTCGTACTTCCTAATAGCTTCTTTTAAAACTGCAAATGATGCAAAAGAATCAGAGCATGAAAAAGCCATACTTTCGCTAGAAACTCAATAAAGTAAGTTATGAAAACAGCTATATGAAAAATACTTTTAAAAATGTTGTAAAAAAAGATAAAAAATATAAACAAGATTAAATTTTTAACACGTGACATTCTTAGCCAATAAAACGGACTTTCGGTAGGCAAATTTTTATTTTTTTGGCTACCGACTTTCCGTAGGCTATGTCGCTGGAATTTTGGTCCGCGAAAATTTTTATCCTGGACCAAAATTTTCGTTGAAATTTATGGTCCGGCCGGATCAATTTTTTTGATAATTTTGGTCCGCTTTGAAAAAAACGTGATAATATTTTACAAATGGCGCACAAATTTTGCAGTTTTGATATCGGACCAAAATATTACTTAAAATTTTTGATCCGTGTGAAAAAGTGTATAATTTTAAATTTGATATAAATTTTTTTTTACAGGTTTTTGAAATCAATTATTCAAAAAAACATCGGTTGACCTATTTATAACTTTTCATAACTAAAATTTACGGACAT
This sequence comes from Hydra vulgaris, assembly GCF_038396675.1. NCBI lineage: Eukaryota > Metazoa > Cnidaria > Hydrozoa > Anthoathecata > Hydridae > Hydra > Hydra vulgaris. Next base: position 5,512,275 of record NC_088921.1, on the reverse strand, counting down.
TGATTTATGCTTTTTCACTCTCCCAGCACTTAATGATATTTGCATATCTTTGTGCTCCTTGATTTTGATAGCTTTGCCTAGTTGCATAAAATTTGCGTCTTGGACTAAATTTAGACTACACTATCATCACTAGTATAGCAGAGCTTGATCTGATTTTTAAATTTGTCTGGAAAACCGTCAATATTCAGAACAATCTATAATAGACTTAAAACCAAACCTTAGGGTACATCGATAGTAACCATGGAAAACTATACTTTGATCCATGCACAAAGCATCCTCATTCATTCCTTGGCTTTCCGGAATCAAAGCTCCTTATTGATTACATAGCTTTCCAGAACTTTGTAAAAGGTAAAAGGAAACTCTGAATATTATTTCAGAGAATGAATTTTAGTTTTAATATTTTTATTTTTTCTGTTTAAAAAAATATATATATCTTTTCAGAAATGCATTATACAAAGTTTTATTTTTAATAAAAAGTACGTACACAAAATATTACACCGAGTAATAATTTTAACTAATGGGTCAATGAAAATTTTATTATATATATACTTTGGGGGACGGTTTAGAGACGGTTGGGAAATCCTGCTCTAGGTGTACCTAAAATGATTTGGGTTGCCACTATTGAGAAAGTTTAGAGTATTTTTTGGTGCACTTTTCTTTGAAAGTTAAAGCATATGCTGTATGCCCAGCATATGCTTCAGACATGTCTGAAAATTTGTACTTAGCTTTAAAAAACTATTTTAGTGTATAGTGACAAGTGGGCTCATTAAAATTTAATGTAGTTTAGGTTAGTGCAAACTTGAGAGGACTGACAGAACCTTTTTTCAATGGCTATTTTATAAGGAGAGGCTAAGAAGTGCATATTACAAAGTCTTATTACAGACCTCTGCAAAAATAATGCCAAAATTGTGGGGGAAGAGGGGTCATCAACTCCCTAAATGGTACTATAAAAATTTTCATGGTACGGGCCTGATAATAGATTATTTTACATATTGAAAAAATCAGTTAGTCCGTAGGTCGATGCCTAATGTAAATTGTTAGTGTATTCTACAAAGTTATATAAGTGTTTTCTACTTGTTTAAATGTAACAGCCCAAACAAAATTGTAAATATTTAATTCGTACTTGCGCGTGTTTTGTATAATTTAGGGTACTTTTAGCGGCTGATGTTTTAAATACGTACCTTTTAAACGTATGATAGGGTTCGAAGACAATTTTTCATATAAATTTCCCTGATTTTTAAAAATCAGTCAATTTTCCTGACTATTTTTAACACGGAATAACATTTAAATAAGCCATCGGCTATATTGGATGTTATAAATGACATTTTAGGATTGTCAAAACAAATAATAACAATAAAAGCCTTATCTTAACTGTATGGTATCAGTTAGAGAAAAAAGCACCATAATTATAAAATAAGTCACTTTCTCTATCAAAATTCCCTGACTATCTAATAAATGTACTCAAAAAAACACTTTAAAAAAACAAAGGGGATCTACTAATGGTAACCCCAAGATGTACCTGTATGTACTACATTCGAATCATTTTGAAAACATTTTAAATCTAAAAATATATTAGGCAAATAATTAAAATAATATCATCATAAGTTAAAAAAATCTCATTATTAACATCACAAGTACAATATATTGAAACAAAAAAGCGTTTAACTGATCTGCAATGTTACCAGTTAACAAAGTATTTTTACCTTACTTATGTTAAATTTCTTTTCTTTAACTATTGGCTAATGATCAATATAGTAAATTTCAAATCATTAAAATTTACAAAATTGAAACCATATTTCAACAGGTAGTTCAATGAAATTTAAACAAAAGGTAGAACTAAAGAAAAAAAGAAATTTAATTAAAAGTAAATAACATAATCATATTTTAAACATATTTTAAACCTAAACAAATAAAAAATCATAGTGTATAAAAAATTATATAATGGCAGTCTTAAAAGACTGCCATAATGAATACTTTGAAAGTAGATTTGGAAACTTTGTTTTATTTAATTCTGATTAAAAATTAACATCTCTTGTTCTAGCAAAACGTGAAACAAATAGTTGTCAATAAAAGAAGTAGTCGTAAATGACGTAGTGACAAGTAGTGACGTAGGCCTAAGACCGCAGCCCTGTTAAAATAAAAGATTACCATGGGTTGGTAACCAGAACTATGAAAAATTTATATATATATATATATATATATATATATATATATATATATATATATATATATATATATATATATATATATATATACATATATTATAAATATGCTCATATCGTGCAACTTATATTGCTTTGTTCTTTAACATACAACACATATTTGTCCATGAGAGTAGCAGGTTTCTTTTAGACACCTACCAAATCAAGAAACATTTAAACGTAAAATTTATTGATTGTCATTAAATATGCCAATCAGAAAACAGATTACATTTTAGTACCAATTGTAAATAAAAATCTGATAGCTGCAACTAAATCCAAAAACAAATACACATTTACCACCAGAAGAAGCTATGTATGATTGTTACTATTTGAAAAGTGCAAACTTTTATCTCAATTTCTAAGTAACATACAAAAACTACACAACCAATTTTAAATTTTAAATAATTAGATATACCTGAAGGAGTTGAACTGTTCAAAAAATGAACAAGAAAGTTATTATTTTTTATTATAGTTGCCAGTGTTAACTTGATCATCACTTAGATAAACTTTGATATTTCCCAGCAAATTTTCCATCATCAAACTAAGGAAATGAAAAAAGAAGCTTAAAAAATAGGTTTTTATATTTGTAAACAAAATAAAATAAAAATTAATACTAAGTATATAATCCTTACAATCAAAAAATATAATCCTAACAATCGACAAATTAAAAAAAAATTACTAATTGAAGAGAATGAATTAAACAAACTAAGATATAAAATTTTACTTTATTTATTTATATATACTTTATATATTTAATATATTTTATATGTACTATACTTATTTATAACTTATTAGAAATATAAAAATATTTCAATTTTAATAAGTTTAAATAAAGTGATATAATAAATAAATGTACTAACTACCCGCTCTTCTTTCTGTTGACTCTCACTAAAAAACTAAAACTTTTAACTCTAACTTGTTAGCACTCTCACTAAAAAACTAAAACTTTTAACTCTAACTTGTTGGCACTCTCACTAAATAGCAAAACTTTTAACATTAACTTATTGGCACTCTCACTAAATAGCAAAACTTTTAACATTAACTTATTGGCACTCTCACTAAAAAGCAAAACTTTTAACTTTAACTTGTTAGCACTCTCATTAAAAAGCAAAACTTTTAACTCTAACTTGATGGCACTCTCACTATAAAGCAAAACTTTTAACTCTAACTTGATGGCACTCTCACTAAAAAACTTTTGAAAAACTCATTGTTTCTATCTTGAGCTCATTCTTTTGTTTAGTAATCACCATAAATCTTCTTATTGGACTTGGCTTTACATGACTATTTGAAAAAAATAAACCAGTTATACTAATACGAGTTTTCGTGCCATAAGTTTTTCATATGATTTATTCAAAATTATTTGGACAAATCACTTTGGATCTATTGGAATATTTTAGTAAGAACTTTTTTTTATAAGAATTATTTTATCTCAATCTATCTGGTACATTAATCCAAACCTTTCTATATTTTAGTCAAACCATAATAAAACTATTATATATGATAGTTTATATGTAAGTATAGTTATAGAGCCATAAGTATACTTACCGTTCTTTATAAGATTTTTTAAATTATTTTAGAAAAAATGGGTCTCTACTTAAAATAGGTTGCCAAACCAAGGTATAAACTGATAATTGATCAAGGCTGCTGTGCACTATCTGACTGACTATATAACATAAAATACATAAATAGCAAAGAACAGCAACTTATATAACAATATATATATATATATATATATATATATATATATATATATATATATATATATATATATATATATATATATATATACACATATATATTGTTGTTATATAACAATATATGGTAATATTAGACCAAAATAAAGTTATTTACAACCGCAACACCATAAAAGATTATTGCATATCACTGTTTTTGGCGCTTCAACACATTCTATATGAGACCATTCCTTGTATAACCCACATTGTATCATTGGTTTTTCATTGCTTGGCATTCTGCAATTGCAATATATATCTAAAAACTCAACCTTTGAAATTTGTTGTGAAACTCTCCGCAGCTTAGATGGAAACTGTGTCAATTCTAATTTTTCAAATGACTTTAACAAATGTTTTCTCATATCTTCCTGTGTGTACTTTACAATGGATTGATCTCTGCCAAAGCAAAGTTCACAAGCATTTGCAAGTGCAAAAAGTCCACAGTCATCTGAACCTAACTGATACTGAACATTTACATATTCAATTTTAATTTTGTTAGTGGTAGAGCACAAAAGATCAGCAACTGTGTTCTTCAGCAACAATGTTAACTTATTATGCAAACTGTCATAAACCCTGACAGTCCCCTGTGTACAGCCTAGTGTTGCTATAGTGATCCAATGCATTCCGTTGTAATTCAGACACTGAATAAACTCTTTATCTTTTTGAACTTCTTAACTATTTGTGACCTGTAAAATGGGATCTTGAAACCCTGATAAATGAGGAAAAGCATCTTTAAACATTTGCATTCCAGCATAAATGATTGTGTCATTTAGCCATCCACCATTAATCAAAATATTTTTATCATCTACTGAAAGTATTATTTTTCTAGTTTGAAAAAGACCAATAGAAACTGTCTCTTCTTCTGTATTTGCTTCTTCTTCAAGACAAATAAGTTCTGCTTTTTGCCTGTTTACACATATTCTACTTGGGTGGCAATGACTTTTGCATACCACACCGAACTGTTTGCAAGGGCATCGTTTTGTAGCACACCTATTTTTCCATGAACAAACCAAATTAATTTGATAGATTTCATCTTCTATTTTTACTTCTGAATATGTATCATCAACATTGGAACAATTTATATTTTCTTTGGAGCACTCATGAGCATAGTTTAATGCATCTACTGAAGGTGAGCCATTACCAGAGATACTTGATTTTTGAGGAGTTTCATTTAAATCCTCATAATTATCATTATTTGGTTCATTTTCTGATATTGAGTCTGATGATTCAATAAAGACTGAGGAATCCGGAGAAATCACTTCATTATTAAAACATTGATCAAAACTTTCTTTATCAGAAGAGCTATAATCAACCAAATATGTTTTGCAATTTTGTGAAGTAGGGTCTGAAGGTTTATAAATTTTGAGATGACTGCCAGTAGCACGAATTATAACACCTTTATTATCTTGAAGTTTGTATACTCCATGAGGAAGGCAACTAAGTATTTTATATGGGCCTACAAATCTATCATTTAATTTGCCTCCTTTAGTTTTTTTACGTCTATGATTTAATTTTAGTACTAATGAATTGATTATAAAGACTCCAGGTTTCGAGTGCTTTTTGTCATAATTTTTTTTTTCCCTTACTTGAGCTTTTAAAATATTTTGTTCAGCTTCTTCCAACACTAACTTATATTCACTTTGTGCCATGTCAGGCTCCTTTAATTTAAAATAATTTGAACTTAATTCTTCCAAAGATTCTGTCTGGAAATCTACATCAATTGGAAGATATGCTTGTCGACCATACATCAGTTGAAATGGTGTGAACTTTGTAGAGTCATGACAAGATGTATTGTACGCAAATGCACAGATATCTAGAAAAATACTCCATTGTTCTTTTTTAGAGGATACATATTTGACAAGCATATTCTGCAAAGTTTGATTAAATCGTTCATTGAGTCCATTAGCCTTAAATCAAAAAAAATTTGTTTTATAATTTAAATAATTTAAACTAATTGACCTAATTGACTAAATAACTTGAGATATTAATATCATATTTCTTTATTAACCTATTTAAGAACTTTTTTAAATTTAACTTACTTGTGGGTGATATGGTGTTGTGAGCCTTTTCTTTATACCAAGCAACACATTAAGTGTATTATTAAGTTCATTACAAAATTCAGTACCATTATCTGACAGCAAAACTCTTGGCACTCTCAACCTCATGAAAACCTGAATGATAGACTTATTATAAAAGTACTATATATATGCACACCATGATGTTACATAGATGCTAATAAACATTAGAGATATATAAATCATAAAAAAATATGATTTATTTAATAAGGTAAAATCAAGATTCTAAAATCAATTAACTATATCCAAGAATAATAACAACGGCCCCTTATCAGATAAACCAAGTATTTCTAATCTCTTTTCAAGATCATCACTTTTGATCTCTTTAGAAAGATATAAGATTACAATATTATTTTATCTTTATTTAAGTTTTTCTTTTTTGTTGATGTTTAAGATATGATCAGAAATTATGAAAGAAAGTGGTGGTGAAATGAAGTGGCTAAAATCGGGGAAGAAAAGTATGCATGTCTGGAATTTTAAGGTTGTTTGGAAATATAGAATATAAAAAATGCAAACAATTAAGACCCAATAACTTGATACACAGAAAGTTAGCATTTAGCAAGGATGCTAAAACAATAACAAAAATAAAAATGCAATACCTTAAATAGACATCTTGCGACTGTAACTGCCATTTTGTCTTTAGTGGGTAAAAACCCACTAAAGACAAAATTCAACCACTTTGAAAACTAATAGTTAAAATATATTTACAACCATCTTCACTAATTGGACTGAGTGGGCCAACAAAATCTATGCCAACCATATACCATGGAGCCTTCACCTTTATTGGGTGCATCTCTGGTTTCCCACAGTTTAACTTTCTATTCATCCTCTGGCATACATCACATGATATAAGCTTAAACAGAATTTAAAATGGTATAGCAATACCTTATTATAATTATTAGAAAAAATCATAATTTTCTGATAATGCATAACACAAAAACTATATTACCAACTCATGGACATTTTATACCATTCCGTGCCACATGAAACGCTCTTTTGTCCTGCCCAATGTTCTTGTTTTACCCATATGGCCAGAAGTAGGATGGACATGGCAAGCAACTAATATTTTTCTCCTTTCATCATGATTTATGATGTATTGCAGAAGTAGTTCCTTTTAAAAAAACATCACATACAAGTATTAATTTAATATCTTTATATAATTTATTTTAATATATTAATTTATGATAATAAAATGATCTCATGATTATTCATTTTTTAAACTACAAGTCAAACCATTTACAATTGCTTGTCTTTTTATAACTTATTTTATTATATTTAGTTATTAAAATTATGCCATCTATAAGCTATGGCAAAAAGACTGAAAAAAAAAAAATTAATTAAATTTGTAAAGCAGAAATAAAAACTAAAATTCCAAACTATTTTTTTGAGTTACATTGCCATGTTATATGTATGTTAATTTATAATTCATTTCCTTATTTAAAATTTAGCATGCAGCAATTTCAAATTTACGCTAAATTTGATGATTTAGGCTAAATAATGAATATTTTATTCTGCTAAATTTTAGCAGATTAAAGTATTCATTAACATTATCATTAATCTATATTTTAAAATCTTAAAAAAAATAAAAAATTATGTACAAATAATAGGTTATAATATTTATTTTAGAATAAATAATTGTTATAAATAAATGTTGATAATCCAAGCATCGAATTATCAATATTTGTATATTACCTTGTTACCAATATTTATATATTACAGAATTAACTCGATAAAAAAAGACCTAGTCTTTCTTTTACTTAAAAACTTTTACTTATTTTTTAAAAAAAAAAACCTTGTCTTTCTTTTACCGAGTTAACTCTGTTACGTAACTAGTTACCTTGTCTTTCTTTTTATACTTATATAGTAATTCCCCTCCTTCAGAAATTATAAACTTTAAAGCCTTTTTCTTATTATTCTTTTTTCGCCATCTAAACTTCCATCAGGGTATTTCTTATTAGTTAAATAAGTAAAAACATTTTTGACGAGCTCGCCTTCCATGATAATTTAAAAATATATACACACATGCAAACTAAATTTTGTTTTACGGACCAATTTTTTCTAGCTCAGACCAATTTTTTCAGAAAAAAATTATCCGAGCGGATATATATTTTCTGAGAAATTTAGTCTGGGGTCATTTTTATCGGCAGACCAAAATTATCGTGACAGCTATCCACGGCGTTTAAGTATAGATTAATGCATACTATAATTTATTTGATTTAATAAAGTGTTTAAAAACAAACATCTTAAAACATACCCTTATGTAAATGTTTAATAAACCATACATATTTTCAAAGAAATTCTTTAAAGATAATGTAGTCGGTAAGTTGTTTATTTTGAAATGATGAAAAGTAAAAAAGTTAATGGGGACATAACAAAATTATTAAAAATTATTATTTTTGCAATTTTTACTGCATAACTTTTCACAAACTTTCATAAATAAGCTGAAATTTTTACCAAATGTGCTCTATATTATTTCAACTTAAAATACAAGCCACAAAAGTTGTAAAATTAAACGGTTAATTAACATTTATTTTTTTTTTCTTTCAAAAAAGCTTCCGTGCAAAAGTTTAGAAACAACTGAATTTGGTTAATATTTATTTCAAAAAAGCTGAAACTTTTACTAAAATTCACAAAATAGCAATTTTTTTAACAATAAAATAGTTTTAATAAAACACTTAGTATTTGGTGGCATATCCATTTGTCTTTAAATCAGCATCACAGTGATGAGGCATTGAATCTACTTATTTAATGAGTACATCCTGAGGAATATTATACCAACATTTTTTAATAAATGCTAATAAATGGTCTTTGTTAGTTATTTTTTTACCAACTTATTGCCAGTTGATGTACTCCCAAAGATGCTTAATAGGATTGAGATCTGGGCTCTGTAAAGGCCATTTAAGATCTTTGATTTTTTGTGATTTAAATTATTCTTTAACAGATTTGGCTAAATGCTTTGGATCATTATCTTGTTGTAAGATCTATTTGCAAGTCATTTTATGCTTTGCATGTGGCAGCATAACTTTCTTTATGGTGTCTAAATAAACTCTCTGGTCCATAAAACCTTCTAAGTGAATGAATGGGACCCACATTGTCACGATTAAACATACCCAAACCATAACATTTCCTCCTCCATGATTAACAGTGGGTAACTAATATTTTGGATTAATCTGTCTCCTACTGGGCCCCCAACATACTTAATTCCGTCACTACTTTATAGCATAAACTTTGATTCATCAAATAAAAAGACTTTTGACCAGTCATTAACAGACCAACTAATATGATCTTTTGCAAATTTTATTCTTGTTTTTAAATTTCTTGCAGGTATTTGCCAATTCTTAATTGGGCAACAGTCATAGAGATTATTTTGTCGTAATTGGCGTTTAGTTGTATTGACGCCAAAGTTTGTGCCATGAAACTGATGCGTTAAGTTAGACAGCAGACTTATTTTTGGAATACCTTACTGATAATCTATCAGACTTTTCAGTTGTAACTTAAGGTCTTCCAGAGCAAGGTTTGCTTTCAATAGTTTTGCGCAGACAAAATCTTTTCATAGTGTGACTTATATCTGGTTTAGAAACATTGTAAAGTTCAGAAATCTGCCTGTAAGTCATTTTATTTCCTACGGCTTTTATAATTAATTCCTTTATTTCCTTTGAAACTTCTTTAGCTTTTCTGATGCTTTTAAAATATTGCTAAGTAATTGAGTTATAAAGTTTTACCAATATTTTGGCAATTAATTATACTTCAATGCCTTTGAAATATCTTAAAGTAATTAAGTTATTAAATTTCACAAATATTTTGAACTTAAATTTTGCTTTTGTTTACAAAAACATGATTTATTTGCAGGGTATGATACTGCTTCTTAACTTTTGCAAGGAAGCTTTTTCAAAAAACAATTAAAAGTTAATTAACCTTTCAATTTACAACTTTTGTGGTTTGTATTTTAAATTGAAATAATAAAAGCACATTTGTTAAAAATTCCAACTTATTTAAGAAAGTTTGTGAAAAATTATGCCATAAAAACTGAAAAAAGTGTTTCTAAACTTTGGCACGCTTCTGTACATACACTGCTTCTTATGTTGTTATATGTTTTTGCAATAGTTCTTTCTAAAACCTTTATCACTTGGTCAAGCAGGTTTATTCCTTGATATAAACCACCCTACATTAACAAATCTTTACCTCCAACTTTTCTTTTTTTTCATCCAACATCTTTTTTGCAATTGTTCTTTACAACAGCGAAAAAGTTTTGCAAGCATGGTATGATTGCCAACCTTTAAAATATAATAATTAGAACAGCCATGGCTTGATTTTATGCTTCTAATCATTCCGAATTTTATATTTGAACAATTTCATTGCAAAGATCTAAAACATAATGAACATCCGCATCCCTGAAGCTTTCAAAACCTACCTCAATACACTGGAAGGATTATCAGCCTTGTCTAACTGAGCTTTTTGAGCATCCTTCATTTTTCTTCACTACTTGTTATCTGCTGGTCCTCCAATCTTATTCACCTTCCTTGATCATTTCAAACTCTTCATTTAGCAATTTTTCAAAATGAGCCATCCAACTCGTTTTTACCTAAACTTCATTTGTAAATATTTTTCTATCCAGCCCTTTAACAAAATCTATATTTTTTGTAACTATTTGCTTCACAACTCTATATTCTTTGTTCATTTTATTCATCTAGCATCTTACCTCATACCTTCTGTTTGTTTGATTGAACTTTGTATACATCTTTTTTTGCCTTGCACTCAGACTTACAATGCAAGAACCTGTCTTCTGCATTCACAGACTCTTACAGCATTTTATAAAATTTGTTGATTTTTGCTACAATTTTAACCAAGTATTTATTGAACTACCACCATTCTTTGTGTTGTTGATGACTTTATGTTCAGATTTCTTTATTTTGCTTTAAATTTCCTTTCAAAATGTTTATGCACTTCATCTTCTTTTAATTTTTAAATTCTCTACTTACTCACATATCTCCTGCTTCATGGCCAACAACTTTATATAGCAAATAACTCATTTGTGCTGGTTAAGATATATTACACTTGTGTTTTAAATCCACCTGATTCATGGGTTACTTTATGTTGTTAATTTTTTGTAAGCTATTCTAGTCTCTTGCAGGCAACATAACTTCTACCAGTGTTGTTAATAAGCCCAACAATAGCAAGGTCAAGGCCATGTGATTGTATATAAATTAACTTGATTGTAAAATAGAGATATTGCTGTTCTGATTGTTATAATTTAAAGTTTGGCAATCATATTATGCTTGCAAAATTTTTTTCACTGTTTTAAAGAACAACTGCAAAGTTTTTTTCATGACTAGAGACCATTTAATAAAGATTTTAGGGTGTTTTTTATATTCCTATTTCAACACAAAATTTTATTTGTATTACTAATACTTTTATTTGTATTATTATTAATTAGATTATAAATTTTAAACATACATGGACCTGTTTTGATAACCTTGGCCTGATATGGGCGCCCAAAAAAAAAACACATAAAGTGTCTTTCTTTTTTGTGTTTTTTTGAAAATAAAAAAATAGTTTTTGTTTCAAATGTTGCAGTATAATTAATTTATATTTATTTTAGCTATTATTGCATTATATTATTATTATTTAGTTATTTTTATGTTCATATTTTTTAGAACAATGCGATGGATTTTAATGTTATTACATGCCATGACTCGTTTATAACTCTTATTTAGCTACTAACTGAACGTTAGTTTAAAAAAAAAATTTTGATTGATGCTGCAGAAAATTTCTTGAAACCGTACTCATTGTATTTTATACAAGGTAATATTAGTTGCAATGTTTTCTCGGTAAAAGTTGCTGAGAAGTCTTTATTGGTCTGGGTCATCAATTGAAGAGGGTATGTAATGTTTATTTAAAGTCTTTAAGTGTTTCAACTAATATATTGAAATATTACAAATTATTTTGAATAATGTGATTTTATTTTTTAATTATTGCAGTTCATCTACCACCTCGACAGTCGCAATCAGCATCAGTTTGTCATCTTCATGCTATGGTTGAAGGTACTTAAGAAACAGACACTTAAAATGCTTAAACTTAAGTAGTTTCGTTTTAAATGGCAAGTTGTTGCTCTTATTTTTACCTTTTTTTTTTTAATTTTCTTAGTTTTCGAATGAGTTATTGCAAATCTAAAAAATCAACTTAATATTGCAACCCGTAATATTTTATTATATATAATTTAGTCTGGTTATATTTCTATTAAGTAAAGTTTATTTTGTGAAAATAAACCTGGCTTTTTTCTTTTGTTATTTTTGTATATTATTATTTTTGAAAATAAGCCTTTAATTTTAAAAAAGTTATTTAAAAGCATTAAAAACACAAATTTGACAAAGCATCTTGAAAAGTGTTTTTTTTTTAATTTACCGGACTGGTCTGGTGCCAAACTTTGTTAAGATAATTTATGCAGTATCTATTTTTTAAATAATAATTTTTAATCCGTAAAGATAATTTACCGGACTTACTCTGTACTTGTTATGTAATGCCTCGTTAACTTTACGAACGACTCACCCAGTTTAAACATGAGGGGCAACTGCCTTGAAAATTATTACACTACCACCACCTTGAAGTTTGTGGCTTCGAACTAAGTTTTTCTCTCTGTAAACATAAGTTTATAACTCAAAATAAAGAGCTAAACAAAAAATTATCTTGTTTCATTAGGCAATTATTTAAATAGAATCATTATATTTAAATAAAAACTAAAACAATATTAAGCTAATTTAGTTTTTTATTTTCAAAATAACTTATATTGTTACAAGAGGTTCTAATTTATGGAATACTTGTTACTATGGCTATTGGTCTGGCCCCCAAAATCTGTCATTAGGGCCCCAAAATTTCAAAAAACCTTTTATTATTAACTATTTTTACAAAAAAATCTTTAAATTTCGAAAAGATCCCACTAAATTGTGGCAATGAGCCGTTTAATTTGATGGGCTTGGCATGAAGAAGCCTAATTACTCTGACTTTAATAAACAATCGCCTAAAAATGTTCTTCCCTTTTTCTATCAAAAAAATTCAACGAGAACTTTTGATGTAAATAAATTGAATTTTTTTTAAGGTTTCAATTTATTTTAAATTTTCTATAATTTATTTTATAAACAATAAAACAACTAATCTTAACTATACTTGAATAGAGTTTTTAAATGTAACAGTAATTTTGGCTTTTTATAATTTAATATTTGTAAGACACTCTTTACAATAAAAAAAAGCACGTCTCGGCTTAAGTGGTGTAAAGATAAAACAAAAGAACGGGTCATTTCAGAAAAACCTTAGGCCACTTTATTACTAAAATAAGTCAAGCACCGATTTGCATCATCTGCGGTTCTCTTAATAAATCGATTTGCATTATCTGCGATTTGCATCATCTGCGGTTCTCTTCGCATCACCACCGATTTGCATCATCTGCGGTTCTCTTAATAAATCTAATAAATTTTTCTGATGACTGAACTTTATACTCCTGTCTTGACAAAAAGTTTTTTCTTTTCGATCGCTTATAACAGGCAGTCTTAAATCTGATTTCACTTCTGTAACAGATTTAAGCTTACAGTGGCTTGTAAATTTTAACTCCAACAAAACTCTTTAAAAGTTATTTACTGCAAACAACTAACACAGTTCTGTCGACATTCCTATATTAATGAATGGCAACCCTCTCACTGAGTTTTCTCCTTTACGTCTACTTGGATTTTCGTTTACTACTGACTTTCAAAGAAAACCATACATAAAATCGATTGCTAAATTAGCATCTGCTAACTTAGCATAGGCTAATTTAGCAGATGCTAATTTAGCACATTTTCTCTCTCCTCATTCCATTTTCTCTCTCCTCATTCCATTCTCTATCTCTACAAATCTCATATTCACCATTGTCATATTTGGGCAGGTTCTTCTGCACAGCGATTTAAGCCTGTTATTTTATTGTGAGCATGCGCATAAGTTACGTTTGATAAAGTTACGAAAAAAAATGGCGATTAGATTTTTCGGCAAATAATGAAAATTTGTTTTTTTATTTGTTATTAATGAGGTACAAATTTCACTTGAATAAATAAACACAATACATTTTTAGAATTTTATATCCTTAAGTGTTTAACCTAAATCGTAAAAATAAATGAGAATGTTTGTAAACAAAGAAAATATCTCAGTTCAAGATTAAAGGTTTTTTAAGTTTAAAAACTAAACATCTGTCATACAACCTATAGAATATCTTTTGTTTGAAATTTTTTTGGCCAAAAAGTTTAATTGATTCAAATTCTGCAAAAAAAGCATAAAAAATCTGTATGTTCTGTTTTAACCAATCATTTTTTTAACTAAAATAAAATGATTTTACGGCAAGCTATGTATATATTCTATACTTTTTGTGAGTTCTGAAAAAATTTCTTACCACTATAAAAACCTAAATTTGCACAAAGTCTAATGTTATATCATTCAATTTTAACTAAGTAATTATAAACATGTTAAAAGATACATGGATTTATAAATTATAAAAGAGATAACACTTGCAATCATTTACTTCGAAATGTATAAGAGATTCCACAGTTATGGAATTTCTAATGTTTGCCCTTAACTTGCAGACATAGATAATGTCATATTTTATTGAGTAACAACTTATAAGATTTATGATACTCAAGATATTAACAAGAAAATCTACTTTTAATTGTGTAACGTACTAATTAAACTATAAATATGCAAGATTTAATCTTGTAATGCATAGAAAATATTTATTTAAAAATACTTCAACTTCATGCAACACTTTTCTATTGTAATTTTTCATTAAAAAACTAAAAAATGTCCCTCCGATAACTTTTAAACACAAATATAAGTACAAACCTTGTTAAGTCGGACTCTCAAGGGGAGTAGATGAAGTTCGATAATAGATAATAGTCCGACTTAGCGATGGCCTTAAACGAAGCTCTTGATATTTATAGAATGTTCAAAGGAAGTTAAATATCTGACTTAGTAAAAGTTCAACTTATCCAGGGTACGAATTTACGGGGTTCTACGGTAGTTTCTATTGTTGATACATTTCTTATGCACAATGCTACCTTATAAACTATTTGATTATAAATCCAAGAAATTTTCAACAGCAGTATTAATTATATCAATATATACTCCATACTATAAAACTCAAAGTACAATTATTTATTTTTAGTTTTCGGTAATGGTGCAGAATAGGGAACCATTACTATCATTTTTAAATAATAATACATTTCTGAATTATATACTCCTTAGAAATCCTTTTTATTAAAAGATTGGATTTTCAATACAAATTTGTATACAATAAAATTTAAGATCTAAGCATTTTTTTTTCTTTTTTTTATTTCTGGTTTCATAGCTTTAGCTTTCGGATGGTTTATGAGACAATGTTCTTTCAACGTGCTTTTCAAACGACTACAGCCTTTCATATGCCAAAACAAACGATTAAGGTTGTTAAATTCGGAATGTTAACTTTCGCCGCCTTGTTCCCCATAAACGCCAATGTCTAATCCCCATTTCTGAATAAATTGAATTACATGGGATTCAAAGCAATTGCATCTTTGGAGTTACAGATGCACTTGGCCAAGTCAACCGATAATACTCCATAAAATTAAATAATTTGATTATTGAAAATCTTTTACACAACTTCCTTTAAATATACTAATCAAATATCTACCTAAAAGCAATCAAGACAGTCATGCTCGTTTGCAAAATTTACTTTTCAATTAGCTCAAAAATGTGTTAAACTCAATCACCAATCTGCTTAAAAAGAAAACCTACCTAATTCCGGAATATCATTCCTTTGAAAAGATTGCGAGCTGTTCATGAGCTTATAACATTTTGAATAATGAAATAACTGCTTAAAATTCTGGCTCACTTTAACAGATAATAAATTAATATCGGTGCCAATAAAACCAAGAGTTGAGATGGAATGGAATTGCACAAATCTAACAATGGCTGAGGCTAAAAAAATATTTATAAAATTAAATAATTTTTCAATATTTTACACAAAAAAAAACACTTTTGCATGAGATTAAACTGATTTCTATGGATTTTTGATCAATTCAAATATAACTTTTGTTTTTGTCAACAAGCATTAACTTTTTTTTGCAACAACCAATTTACTCTTTTCTGCTTAATTGTAGTGGGTGTAATAAGCAAGGGGGTCTTTAATCCCTCTAATTTGCAAAGATTGGGTAGTTCAAAACAAAAAAATTGAAAAAATTAAAGGTTTTATATGAACAATTCGAAAGCCTCATTAGATTTTTTCCCAGTGACCTCAGGTTTTTCAATTGCTGCTTTTCAGAACAACTGTTCCTAATAAAAAAACACATAAAAATATAAATAATATATACTATTAAATAAAAACCTAAAGCATTATGTGAACATGGTTTCCAACAAAGCATTTTCTATGATAAACCTGCCTTTCTACTTTATTAGCCTTCAACACTTCATTAAGTTGCTGAATGCAGGGACCTGAAGTTTTATCAAGTACGTTTGCTTCATTTAATGAACTTAATTCTTTTATCTAGAAAAATATATATTTAAAATTTTAAAATATAAGGATATATATATAGATTTTTAATAATATTTTTATTTAACAAAAATTTCATTGTAAACTTGATTAAACATTTTTGCAAAAATAGTAATATAATAAACATAGTTTCATAAAAATAAATACCTTGTCGTTAACTATTCTTGGTGTATATATGTTTTAATTTCTACTGTTTTATCTGGCTCACATTTAACCTTTAGAGAAAGTGTGAGAAATTGTGTCTTGTAGAAGTGCAATTTTATTGTCACAGTCTTCAATAACACTTTTTACAAGATTGGATTGAAGATGCATGTTAACATATTTGTCAAAATCAGCTTTACCAATTATATTATTCTTTAAAGCAAGTTCTCCAGCAAGCTTTATATCTATTAGGTGGCATTCATCTTTGAACATGTTGAAAAACTTTAAATAGGTACCCAAAGATATATGTAAAGCAGGTACAGCAGCCTAACAAAATTTCAAAGATACCAACTACCAATACTAAACTCACAATTGAACCAACAAAGAGTACTAAAAAGATTAAAAAACAGAAGTGCTAAATTATATTACCTGGTCTAGAGGAATATTAAATAAAGTTTCATTAATCACATTGTTGAATAATTTAGCATTTTTCAAATTTCCTCCATTACTTTGAAAACGATGAAAGTCATTGTTTAAGGAGTTTAAAGACCTTTGTGAAACAACATGCTCTCTACATATTGGAGCTAGTTGGGTATCTTTTTTGGTCACAAAAAAGACAGCAATGCTGACCTATGCATAACAGAAATGCTATCAGTTTTCATTAGTTTTTAATGTTTTTAAAGTCCTTAAGTTTTCTTGATAAGGTTTATTTACTTTCTAAAAGAAACGTTTTTTTGTATAAGTGTAATAAAAGCAGAGCAAACTTACCAATAGCTCCTGTAACTCCATATGCACAGAACTGCAAAGGCTATTAACCATGATGTAGGTTGAACATATAGGACATTTTGCTTCATTTTCTAGTTTACCTTTAACAAGCAAATTCTTTTTTGTATCGGCTACAAAAAGAATGCTGACAATCTTTAATCATAACTGGTTGATGCATTACTTTTTCACCAACTTTACAAATACATAATGTTAAATGAGGATTAAGATGAAGATTTAATTCAAAATACTGATCTTGGTTCAAAGGTAAAGGTAAGGATTTTAGAAACAGATTAAGGTTTATTTGAGTCCATCTTTTAAATGTTTCTGGTCTTCCTACATTTGGCTTTGGTTTTCGACCAGCTTTACCAAATACACAATTACACTCGTTTGCTTGACATTTTAACCAAATTTTTGGTATAGCATTGAAAGTTTTATTACCTCGGTTTTCTATATTCACCATAGTTGTATTGCATTTCCAACACATTTGTGCTGGATGAACATCTAAACAATCTTCAACAATATTTATTTTAAAAATATTATAAATTCTTTTCCGCCTACTGATGGTTTTTATAGAGTCTTTTCCAGTCAAATTTCCACAAATTTTGCATACTCTCAATAATTTTTGTTGATGTTTTTCAGGCTTCATCAAAATGAAGATTTTATAAAAACCTCTTGACTAAAAGATGAAAATATATTTCATTAAAAAATGATCGGTTATAGAAACTAAAATTTTTTGAGAGACGATTAACAATATTTTTATTAAAAACTAACCCAAATATCATAAAAATTTTACTTCGTCCATAATTGGCATCTATGTAAAGTGTTAGTTTAGGTAATATTCCAGTTAAAAGTTAAATAAATAAAGTGGATGTTTAGATATATTTTTCACATTGATTTTATGCTTAAACTAACTCATTTATGTAAAATTTCATTTTATGAGTCAAAATATTAGCAACCATTAAAATATTGTCTTTAAAAACAGGAAACAAGGTTGAAAGGTAATATACAAATTGAACACGTAAATATAAAATTAGATAACCGAGTATTTGTAACAGACGCATGCGCATAATAAAATCCCAAGCTTTTATAAGTATTGAATCACCGTGTCTGATGATGCTCTTTCTCTTCTAAACAAGGTCCAATAACGCATTGTAAACGTAGTTGGAACCACTCTATCTACTAAGTTTGAGCTTCTTTCCCATCGTAATAAAGTTGCATCTCTTTCTCTTTTTTACAAATACTATCATGGTTGCAGCTCAAAGGAGCTATCATCCCTAACTCCATTAGCTAAAATTCATTCTTGTTTTACTCGTCTAAAAACTTTTATTCGTCTAGTTTTTTCTGCGCATTTTAACCCTTTGGAACTAACTCCCACCTTCATGTTTTTCTAACTTATACAATCTTCAACATTTTGTTTTCTGTCAACCGTTTTTTGGTCTATAACTCCTTTCTTTTTTTTCTAATAACTCCCAACTTATTAGTGGTTGCTTGCAGCCAGAAAAAAAAAAAAAAAAAATAGACTTTACAACATGCATTGTATTGAAGTCACTGACTTGTGGTGTTTCTTACTCTGGACGACCGATAGATTTTACATGAAGCACTTAATATCTGCAGAAATCTAATTAAAGTGCTAATTTATATCAAAATTTATTGTAAAAAATAGTGATAGTGGAAAAACTGCATAAAATCTTTGAGTGAAATGATTTATGCAAATCCTATAGGTCACACCCGGAGTAAAATACACTATTGCAATTTTTTTTTTGTTTTATTAAGAAATATTGTTTCGAAAATTGGATTTTTTGTTTGAAAAACAAAAAGTTTTTTTTATATAAAAACCATCTCTTTTTGTATTTAGCAGTTTTCAAAAATTAAAAAGAATTACAATGAAAAATTAGAAAATAGCATATTTCAGCGGGGTCGGAGCGATTTCAAAAGTGGATGAGATAACCCAATGTTATCCTCTCGTTTTACACATCCGTTATTCGAGAATTAGTTTTATTGAATAACATTAGTGTGAAAATAAATAAATAATATCTTTAGAGTGGAGGGCATAAGGACACAATTTTAATATATAAGAAACTAAAATGTTAAAGAAATCTTGTTTGGAAACTTTATTTTATTTATTAAAAATTTTATCCATAAAACCTTTGAATTGTTAGCATAAAATGTATGAACCAATAATCCTAAAATTGAACCTAATATTGAACCTAGTATTGAACCTAATATTGAACCTAATATTGAACCTAATATTGAACCTAATATTGAACCTAATATTGAACCTAATATTGAACCTAATATTGAACCTAATATTGAACCTAATATTGAACCTAATATTGAACCTAATATTGAGCCTAATATTGAACCTAATATTGAACCTAATATTGAACCTAATATTGAACCTAATATTGAACCTAATATTGAACCTAATATTGAACCTAATATTGAGAAACATCATAACATGAATTGCCTAGATAACACTTTTAAATAATGAAAAATAATTAACTATATAGTTGAAAATAAGTTTATAATAGTAATTAACTCCTAATAAATAGGAGTTTTGATTAGTTTTTGAAGGCTTTTAAAATCATAAATTGGTACATTTAAATAATAGAAAGAAAACTCCTTCTGTATGTAGTAGAAAATATTAACTTGCTTTAGTTTAGAGATCATTTATCGAGCAGTGCGTATAATATCAAACAGCAGAAATAACTATATCAACATAAACTTTCGGAGTTCCTCATGGCATGACCGTGAGGTAGTTTTTTTACTTTATTTAAATTTTTTGGAAATGAAACATTTTAATCTTTTTTTTTGTTTATGACTAATTTTTAATATGGCTAAAGACCTGGATTTACAGTAAAATTTTATTTTCAAAAATTGGCATTGACTTTTCATTTACCATTTTTATAAAAAATAACTATGGGTTTTTTTATATATTATAAAATTTATATACTATTTAAATATAATAAAAACAACAACATATTTTTAACATAGATAATTTTAATTTTTATAAAAAGCCTTACCTTCTGTAAGCATCAGAGCTCAATAGTAACTCTTCACAATTGTTTTTTTTTTATTATTATTATTTATATATTATTGTTATTTATTTATTATGCTTTTGCTATTCATACTAGAAAGTCAAATCAGAAATAATTATCAAAAAATATTTATACATTCTCTAAAAATTGGACTTCAAAAGTTTTTAAAGTGACTTAAGAATACTTACCCAGTAATGTTAAACACATTTTTAAATTTGAAATTAAAACAGCAGAACCAATTTTGCATAGTTATTTATTTTTATTATTTTATATTACCTAATTAAGACTTAATAGACGATAAAATATATATGGTAGACATATTGCTTGTCTAAATATCATGATTCAAAAGTACGCAAAAAAATGATTTTTTTCAATCTTAATTTTCATCAAAAAAAAGACTTTGTTAGTCTAACTATTATTTTTTAATTATTAATCTTCATTTGTTCAACTATTTTAAAATATAAAAATATCCATTGGAAAGAAAAGGCTATTTATAAAATTGGTTGTGTTGTCGAAGTGAGGTTGAAGATGTATCTATTTTGCGTAATTAATGTAATTAATTTTATATTTTGAGGTATTTTACCAAATTAAAATTTATAATTAAAAAAAATTATAGACTACTAAAGTCTTTGGATAAAAATGAATATTAAAAGAAAAGAAAAATTAGTTTTTGAGTACTTTGAAGCATGCTATTTAGACAAGCCTTATGTCCACCATATATATTTTTTCGTTTATAAAATTAAATAACTATGCAAAAATGGTTTCTTTCTTTTATCTAATTTTCAAACCTGAAATTAGTTACTATTGAGCTCTGCTTGATTCTTACAGGGCAGCTATTCTTGCAAGGCATCTCTTAATCAAATTTGAAATTATGTATTTTCAATATATGTGGTTTTTTTTATGGTATTAAAATACCTCTTAGTATTTTTATAAATATAGTAGATGAAAGATCAATACCCATTTTTAAAAATAAACTTTTACTGTAAACCCAGGGCTTACAGTATTACGAGGTCGCACAGATGGCGTTAATTGTCTGGAACTCCGTTTTTAAGTTAGATTCTGAGACTTGATTATTTATTTTTTCAGAAAATTTAGTTTTTTTCTAAAAATTTTAGTTTTTTAACAACACGTTAAAAAACTAAAATTTTTTATTTTTTAAAATTTATAAAGGCTCATGCCCTCACTTTTTTCTCAAGAGCCTTTTTTATTTTGCATTTTCATAAGTTGAATACAACCATTTCTATCATACTGAATTCTTGTCTAGTTACATCATATGGAGCTTATTTTCTTAGCTGAGAAACTGATGAACCAAAAAATTAAAAACCTTAGCAGTTTATTATTTACTTGACTGAAACTTAATTGAGATTTGGTGTTCAAACAAATTGGCGACATTGTTTTAAAATTGTAATATTAACTGCAATTGCTGATAGTTAAGACAAAAGTTAAATTAATATTTATATGCTGTTTATAAGTTTTTTTAAAACTATCCTCCAGCATTTTATTTCGTAATTACTCTATCTTTATACGATGTTATCATTTTGAAAACTTTGATTTTGTATCCGTTAAATAATTGTATTTAAATCAAAATAATGTGTTATTGTACATTAGTGATATATAGTGATATATGGAATAAACATTTGCAAAGTATTGTACATCAGTAATATATTATGGCAATTGTAATATTAAGAAGTTATATTTACAAAAGTAGCATAAAGTAAACGGCCTTTATTTGAACTGAATTCCTGAATTTACTTTTCTTTGATTAACATCATTTTTTAAAAGCTCATAAAAACATGTTAAGCATTAGGAGTTCAACTAAAAAGTTAAATTATTTGTAACAATTTTTTTTATTGTTTTATAAATATAGATTAAGATACTAAGCTATTGGTTTGAATTTCCGAACATTCATTAAAACATCATGTTTTTTTTATCATAGGCGGGCTGATCACTTGGGAAAAACGGAAAATCCCCGGCCCTTGCCTTGTCCTGCACGATAGTTGACAACGATTGCTCTTCCCGAGTAGCCCTTTCTTCTGAATTATGCCCTTCTTATTCGAATTTTTCCCTTCCCTTATCAAAGCCCCAGTCCGCCCCTGTATTTTATTGATATGCAAACTTGTGTTTTTCTTTTAGAAGTAGCATATGAAACTTTTATGATCATAAAAACGTTATAATTATTTCAAAGAATTAGCAATATCATTTTTGACAGTTTTTCATGTTGGAAATTCTCTATTAAATAAACCTACATTTTCATTTCGAATAAATTAATACCTTTATTAAAATTTAACTTTTCCAAATAAACATTGATCAATTTAAAACAAAATTATTAATAGACATTCGTTTTAAAATAGTTCCAGTACATAAAAACTACACTAATGATCTTCTAAAATCAAATATCATATTTTCAAGCTTTGCTATTTATTCACGTAAGTTGTGAACAAATTGCTAAACCTGCTTAGCTATTTGCGTAAAATTTAAAATATTTGGTACCAAAGTATATATTGTTGCCGAAATAAAATTGTTCCTATTACGGCTCTACTAACTATCAATTTAAAAAATCGGAACGATTTCTCAAAAACTAGAACTATTTCTTCAGGAACTATTTTCTAGAAACATGAACGATTTCTTATAAAATAGGAACGATTTCTTACGGGCACAAATCTTAATAACAAAATCTTCTTTTTAATCATTGCAATTTAAGTATTAAAAAAACAAGTACAATATAAAAAAATAATCATTAAAAAATATGTATGCGTTTAAAATAAAAAAATTTGGTAAATAATAAATTTCAAACAAAAGAAAAAAATACCAAACACATTGGAATGTTGAGATTGTTGCTGCATAAGATTTTGTTTTAGTCATGGTTTAATAACTATCAAAGTGTATTTAGTACTGGTTTTTGTAACTCAGTATATACTTATTTATCTCTGCCTTATTTTTTTTTTAAGGTTGTCGTTTGTATGTCATTAATAATTTGCTCAGATTCAAAGAGACGATGACCTGATATTTTATTTTTATTGTTTAGCGGAAAGAAATTGTTAAAAATATTTTTTTAAAGTTGTTTTCAAATCTACTTTTAAAAAACATAAAACTTAAAGCTTCATTTACGATGATATTTTTAATTGGGGATGTCCATTAATATTGTCGACAAAATAGGGGAGGAGGAGGTCAGAAACGTTTTGACAATTATTGACAGGGGAGGTCAAGAAAAGTTGACGTTTACAATAATAATTTTTTAAATAAATTTATTTACTTAAAAAAAGGACAATTAGGCAGCGTTTGTAGTTGTTTATAGCGTAGCATTTGTATTGGGGGTAGCGGTGTAATAAAATAAAGGTGATAAAGTTGTTTGATATCATCTAAGTTGTATTTTATGTGGCCTTTCTTTTAATGTACTTTTTATAAAGTTTATTGAATTGGGCACCTTAATTTGATTTAATAATAAAGACAAATAAGATAATTACTCTTGAATAAAAAAAATGTCATTATATTGAGTCGATTTAAAACCTCGTGGTCTCTTAGCGCACTGTGAAATTACTTTGCGACATTTTTCTGATATTTTTTTTTGTTGTTGTTGTTTTATTCATTTTTTTAAACAAAAAGAAAAAATGAAAAAAACTTTCAATCCTCCTCATAACCAATACTGCGCAATCTTAAAATTTATTTATTATTTATTAATTATTGGAAATTATCAAACTAACATTTAATTAAATAAATTAGTCGTTAATAGTTTTCAGGATTTTGTTATTTATAAGTATAAACCGCAAATTGTAATTGATTGAGCTCGATTATTTTTTTTTTACTTGAGTTGGTTACTATTTTTTACCTGAATACATCGTAAATATTCTGAACTTTTTTAAGAAAGGATATACTTGAAAAACAAACGTTAAATTAGTTATAATTCGAGAGTTATACCTGTTTTTAAATCCTGTACATTTACGACCAATTTCAAATCTCCTTTGTTTCTCGAAAATATTAGAGCGAATTATGTATACTCAACTCTTTGGTTGCCCAAATGTATATAAAATAGTGAGCAAGGAGTTTTTAAATCTAACGGAATAGTTTAAGAAAAATAAACTTGGATATAAATAAAACAAAATACATTTTTTAAATAGATTAAAACTATGCTAATATCTCTTAGTGCAGCTCTGCAATGTATTTAAGATTAAAATTGTTCTAAGTAGACAAAGACGTTGCTGTCAGAATTATTTCGAATACAGGTTCACCCATTTTAAAGATCTATTCTAAAATAATATCTAAATGTTTTTCAACTAAACATTTATCAAATCCTTATTTTTATGTATTATCTTAAAAAAATCTAAAATCATTGTTATTTTTTTAGATATGTTATCTAAAAAAATAACAATGTAGGAGAGACATGGGCATGATGATCTTAACAATTTATGTTTTTTACTAATTTATTTTTAGGCATAAAAACTAATTTTAAGTGAACATCTTAGATTAGTCCTTAGTGGTATTAAAAATATATTAGCATTTACTTATTCAAATAAAAAAGATTAAAGTTAATCTTATTTTTTCATAACCTTAACTTAACATCTTGACTTTGGCCTGGGAAAAGAATTAAATAGTCTATTAGTTGGATTTTATTTTTCAACTATATTTAGGTGCCCCAAGACGTCCTTACGGTCTTCACGCCTCTTTCCTAACCAATGTCGCAAAACTTGCCCAGAGGTGGCAAGTTTTGCCACCTCAGGCAAATACCTCTGGGAATTACAGTTGATTTTAGAAACACCTCAAGCCACTGACTTGTGGTGTTTCTAAAATTATCTAAAAATAAATAAAAAGTAAGCAGTAGTAACAAGGCATGTTGGGGATTTTCCCCACCCAATGCATCTCTTGCTACTGTTTACTTTTTATTTATTTATTTTATTTTTAGATGCCCCAAGAAGTCCTTACTTAACGCGGAAGAGTATTTAGAAGAAAGTTCACATCTCCTTGCTATCCGATATCGCCAAACTTGCCCAGAGGTGGGTATAATACTATAGGAAATTTCAAACTAGGTCTTACTAGATTTTTTTTGAACATTATATTTTGCCGTTGAAAAAATTTTACAACCTACATAAGTTTACAAATAAAATTAATGACCAGAGCAAGAAGAAGACATTATTGTTGCGAAAAACTTTTCCACAAAAATGGCCCGCGATTCTGAATCGAATAAGAACTCAGTTTTGAATAAGATTTAGGAACAACAATGTTTTATTTATGGAAAAACTTGTAGAACACTTATGGTGTATTTTTTCAAAATAAGTTTTAAAATTTTTTGGAGACAGTGCGCATTTTGTTTTATACATAAACTGTAAAACTAGATGGATGTTAAGTTTGTGAATATTTAAGTCAACGTGAAAGAAGTTCACAAGGAACAGCTTTACCAGCTCCAAATACAATTCTAACTGCATGTTTTTTCTTTCAATACAGTTTTCTTGATCTAGTGTGATTTGTACTTGCCTATACGATATTGTTGTAGGTTAGATAACTATTTATAAAAAAATAATTAAATTTTTTAAGGACCTAACATTTAAAAATGTCTTTGCTCTAAAGATTACGCCAATGTTTTCGAGATTTTTTTTTCAATGGATTTTATATGTTGTATCCATGATAGATTTTCATCAAAATTCATTCCTAAAAAATTAGATTCATATATAAAAAAAGATTCCCGTATATGTTCTAAATTTTGTCGATATAAGTAAATCTATCTAATAAATTTCGATATAAATTTGATAAATATTTTGACAAAATTAAATTAAGAATAAAAAAATAATGCTCAAGTAAAATTAGTGACATGTAAGTTGTATAGAAATTTCTAGTGAAGCCAAAAAAAAATTTTTGTTCTTTTTTAGAAAAAAAACTTAAAAAAGTATCTACCTCTATTTTTTTTTTACGTTATTTTTTTATGTTATTTTTATTTTAGAATTAGAGAATTAAAATTTCTTATGATTAAATCGAAGTTATGATGTAATGGTATAACAAAAGTTCTGATATATTTCAACAATTTCATGTCATGTATTAAAGTTAATAACTCAGGTGACTTCGAAGATAATTAGGTGCATTAAAGTAGTAGGATTAAAAATAAATAATTAAAAAAAAAATTAAAAAAGTTAGGTAGAAGTTCATTCATTGGTGTCTAATTTCAGGCATAAAACTAAAAGAGTATCTGATTTTTTGCTGAATATGACGGAAACTGAACTTTTCTTAAGTTCTATAAACTATTCCGATATTAGGAAAAGGCGCTATGTTCAGATACGCACACGTCAATAGTTTTAAAAAATTTTTAAATTTTAAAACGGCTGTAACCCTTAATCTGTTCGCTGCAAACTATGAGTATACTCTAAGTAAGTCGGCGTCTTTTATTTGCCAACTACGAGTATACTCGTAGTAAGGAGGTGTTTTTTTTTTTGTCTTGTCTCTTTTGTCTTTTCATTTAGCAACCACTTCACTCTCTCTGCTTCTGCTTATAACGTCTCCTTGTTTCTCAGTTTCTCAGTTTTCATTTCTCACTTTTCAGTTCTCCCTGTTTCTCAGTTTAGCTTTTGCTCATTCTTTTGGATTTGACTTTCAGTCAGTTCTTAACGTGATTTATCATGTTCTTTGTTAATTCAAAGAAATTTTAGAAGTTAATGGCGTACAGGTGATAACCTTTTCCATTAAATCTATAACAATAGCTCCCGTTTAACCTAAAAATATTTGTCGAGAGTTGCCTCACTAGAGTAGATTTTTACCATTTGTACAATACCATTCGATTAGATGGCAGTTTGACACATCCGATTTGAAAAATAACTCTAAGATAATGGCGCGTATCTTCTGATTTATTGGTTTGACATCATTTTGACTTAGATCACTATAAACTAAATAGCTATTTTTTCATAATCACCGAGATTTCGCTAAATTCTTTTTTTTTAAATTTAATCAATTTTTTTCAAGATTTTCCTGAAGTTGTTTTTAATCCTAAATTTAAAAAAAACATTTGGCATCAAGACTTGATTAAAGTATCATATATAAACTACAAAATATATATATAGCGGATGATCAGATATGCAGAAATAAACCAGAAGATACAGGTTTTTAATGACGAAAATAAAAGTTACCGATGACGGTGATAAACATGGGATCTTATATTGTAAACATTTATTTGAAGAGTTTGTGGATGTTTAATAAATATCCACAATTATCCAAAAACTAAACTTTTGAAAGTTGGGAAAGTTGACGGTTAACATTGTTAATCGTCAACTTTCCGAATCTTCAAAAATTAAATTTTAGTTTGACAAAAAAAAAATACGAATAGAAAGTAACATAGTATATGAAATGATCGGAAATACACTCAAAAAAAAAAAAGAGAGAAAAGTTTCTTAGAGTTTGATTTTAAAAAACAAACTTTATTAAAAGGTTTAGTAAATTTAAATGAAATAATCCTAATCAAATAGTTATCTTTGTAAACAACAAAGTTTATCGTTAAAAGTTTGTAAAAAAAAAAATTTTTAACCCGAGCTTTTTTTTAGGGGGTGAGGAATCATAGTTAAAAGCGATGGGGTGAATGCCTAGAAATTGCCCCTTACCCCTATTAGATGATTTTGATCCACCAAATCAAAAAAGTAAAATAAAATCTACCCCTTCCCCCTTACTTTATGGTCTGGATCCGCTCTTCGCTTCTTCTTTAATTCATCTCAAGTTAACTCAATACAATTGTATTGAATCAGAAAATATTAATTTCTCCAACGGAAAACTGTTTAAATTACCAAAGAGCATGGTTTAAATATATAATACAATTGCGGTTTATGTTGAAAAAAATAAAAATTTCATATTTGGAATACAGTAAAAACGAAACAAAGTCTGAAAGAAGAAGCCTAAGAAGTTTTTTCCTTTAGTTACACTCAATTTAAGATATTAAGAAAAAGTAAAACTATAATTAAGTAATGTCCTTAAATTTGAAATTCCAACACCAATAAAAAACTTCAAATATATAAAAATGACCACGACTAATTTTATGGCTTTCCACGAAACTCTCAAAACAAAACATTATTTACAGGTTTCTATAAGTAATAGTTGTTTCCTTGTCTGGTTTTATTGTCAATTATTAATTAAACTATTTTTATCGGCTTATTTTGCTAACTCGGAATCCTTAATTCGAACTCTTTTAATCAATTCAGGTGAAGAAACGATATTAAGACTCACAATTATAACTATTAAAGATATAAGGAAAACTTTGCACTAGAGACACAGCTGTAAGATCCATTTTAAATGCATGGTGTGGCAATGTTTGGAATTTTCTTTTTTTGTATTTTCAGCAGTCACAACATTGTTCCTTTGTGACATTGCCATCAACAATTCTGCGTTTCACTTTTTATTTATAGATTTATAGTACATATGAAAATATACTTGTGGTTAACGACTACTTGACGACTAAATGAAACTTTTAAAAAACGTCACCAGTAAGAGTAAAAAATTAAAGCTTCTGGTGTGACAATCTATATGTTGAGGCAAGCCATCTGCTAGGGCAAATATTTTTACACTTTGCTTTGGAAAGATTCATGTCAATATGGTCTGTAGGTAAACGTTATACCAATTAATAACAGAGCATTGCATCTGTTATAAGTTGTTTTGGGAATGTTTACATTGTTGTTTTGGGAATTTTTACAGGACGTTCAATTAAAGGCTCCAGCTGTTATATAGGTTCAAATGTTTTAATTCTTTTAATGCCATTATTTAATGTTACATTGTGTTTTTATAATTCCCGTCTTATTTCGAAGGGCTCATGGGTTGCTCTTAAAACCATCTAATTATGAATAATTATTATAGTTATATTTTTTAAACGTTAAATGACGCCATTCAAACAATAAAAGTCTGGTTGTTGAAAATTTGTCTTTTTATAATTAAAAAAGTTTTAACCCCCCTTGCATTTATGCATAAATGATCAATTTTACCTTTCCAAAAAATGCAATCCCGCTTAGGTAAAAAAAGTTTTTTTCAATTTTTTTTTCGAAGTCATTATTCACCTCTAGTGGCACCATAAAATTTATCTGACAAATTAAAAATCAAAAATTTTAAAAGTACGATGTACCCTACTTAGCATTTATCCTCTTAATGTAAATATACTTTTATTTTTTGTTTTTAAATCTACTACATAGAGTTCTTGTTATGGCTTATGAACAACACTAAAAGCATTAGTTTGCTCCTTATATCCTTATAAGAAAATAGTGACATATCCAAAGATAGGGGGAAAGGGGAGTTATCGGGTGCGATCGACCTCTTTTTTGTTGAACTTGCGCTATTTTTGCTAACAATCTTTCTCTGTTTTGCGTGAATTTTTTTTTAATATTAAGCAAGATATTTATTTACTATAAATTGCTTTCTTTTTCAAAAATGATTAATCCTAAATAATTTCACGGTACGGACCTGATTAAATTCGAAAATATAAAATTCGATGAATTAATTTAGTCTAGAATACATATAACATAAGGTTCATTATTAAATTAAAATAGTGATAAGCAGTTCTTGGGCTAATATATTGTTTGGAGTTCTGCGAAAAAAGAGATAAAAATGAAAAAAAATTTATAAAACTTGGAAGTATGGCAGTTAAATCAGATTTAAATCATTCTAAGTATTGTAAAAACTTTATATACTTTATTCAAATTCAAGAAATAGAAAAGCAAAGGAAAATAATTTATGCTTTTGGTATTCTATTTTAATGAGTTCTTAGCTAACTTTTTTTTTCTTATTTAAATTATTTATTTATCAAAAATAGCGAATAATGATCTTTTTGAGGATAATCTTTCGAACAATCTTTCTAAAGACAACTTGAATATTTTTTTAGAAACTGAATTTAATAAAAACACCATATCTTGGTGCTTATGAATTTAAAATCAAAAAAGATTTAAATTCCATTTCTACATTACACTTAAACATAAGACGCATTGGTCAAAATTTTGAAAAATTTAAAGCATTTTTATTAAAAATAAATTACAATTTCGACGTCATATATATGTCAGAGACTTAGCATGATTAAGAAAGTCCACTAGAGTCGAATTCTAGTTATAGTTTGTCCAATTACAAACTAGTTAGCCAAAAACGAGGAAACAATAAAAAAAGGCGGGGAGCTAGGTGTTTATTTACTTGAAATGTATCAGTGTAAAATAAAGGCAATTAAGTGTAAAAAGTATTAATTATGGAAGGTAATTTATTGAAGAAAATAATGCAAAAATAAAAACATTATAACTTGATGTGTGTACCGACACCGAGAGGCAAAAGTATACCATTTCAAAATTTTATTGAAAAAAGTATTTTAAAAACAAACAAAGAAAAAAAAAATTATTTTACCTTGGTACCTTGGTACCCTCACGGAACCGCTTAGGGTATATAGAACTTCTGCAACTGCAGTAGATAATATTTTTATTAACAATTAATTAGAAACTTCCTTTGAGACAGGGATGTTTAAGACTGATATAGTGATTATTTCCCAATATATGTTAACACAAAAATATAAAAGTTATTCCAAATGATCAACACAAAATTTTAAATTTAATTAAACGCAACCGTTCAACTTATAGAAAAACAATCTAACTAACAAATTATATATAGAGATCGGAACTGAAGTTTATAAAAGTCAAAATGCAAATGAAGGATATAGTTTATTTTTAAATAAATTTCAAGAGATTTTTTTATGAAGCTTGTCCAATTAAAGTATTAAAAATAAAAATAAAAACACTTATTATTCCCTGGATGGATAAAACACTTATAAAATGCTCTAAAACCAAACAAAAACTATATAATAAATTTCTTAAAAATAATAACTCAACTAATGAAAAAAATTATAAAATATACAAATACTTTTTATAAAGATCTTCTAAAAAAAAACTAAAAAAAATATTACAGTAAGCAAACTTTTTCGCAACCAAAACGAATCAAAATAAATAATAATGATATATTATGTCTTAAAGAAATATCTAAAGAGTTTAATATTATTCACCAAATGTTGGACTTGATCTAGCTAACAAAATTATGCCATCCTCTATTTCTTGTAAAACCTATCTAAGACCGTCAAATGACAAAATGTTGCATGACTTTGACTTGACATCAAAAGAATTTGAAACAGCTTTTTCTTCCATAAAAAAAAAGAAATCATCAGGATTTAACGATATACCTAGTAATATACTAATTTTAGTTAAAAAAAAGCATTAGTAGACAGTTTGTACTATATAGAACAAACGGTCAAGCTTTCCTTAAACCAACGAATATTTCCTGATGTACTCGCAAAAGTAGTTTCAATTTATAAAATCATTATTTTAATGTTTCCAATTACAAGTCTATATCATTGCTTTCTGTATTTTCGTAGATATTCGAACGCGTTATTTAAAATAAAATCTATGACCGTTTTACAAAAAACAATTTTTTTATCCGAAGCAACTTGGATTTCAGAAAAATCATCCAACTGAACATGCGATTATTGAATTAGTTGATCGAAAAAAAAAAATGACTTTAATGAAAACAAATTTATCTTTGGTATATTTATTGATCAAACTAAAGCCTTTGTTGGTCATTGCATCTTAATAAAAAAGTTAAGGTATTATGGGTTATTAATAAGGACAGAGTTGTTACGACATAATATGTCTGGCAGATCTGTCGACATATTTTCAGACATATTTTCTGCCGACATAAAATATGTCCCACATATTTTTGATTGACATATTTTGAAATAATTTTATGTCTGAATTATTTTCTGCTGACATAAAATATGTCAGACATATTTTCTATCGACATATTTTGACATATTTTTATGTCTGAATTATTTTCTGCTAACATAAAATATGTCAGACATATTTTCCATTGACATATTTTGACATAATTTTATGTCTGAATTATTTTCTGCTGACATAAAATATGTCAGACATATTTTCTATCAACATATTTTGACATAATTTTATGTCTGAATTATTTTCTGCTGACATAAAATATGTCAGACATATTTTCCATTGACATATTTTGACATAATTTTATGTCTGAATTATTTTCTGCTGACATAAAATATGTCAGACATATTTTCCATTGACATATTTTGACATAATTTTATGTCTGAATTATTTTCTGCTGACATAAAATATGTCAGGCATATTTTCTATTGACATATTTTGACATAATTTTATATCTGAATTATTTTCTGCTGACATAAAATATGTCAGATATATTTTCTATGGACATATTTTGACATAATTTTATATCTGAATTATTTGCTGTTTGATATTCTTGAAGAAAAAATCAATCTAACAAATTTATTGCGCATTTCAACTTATTTTACAGAGTTAAGTAAAAATAGTTAAACAAATGTGAAATGCAACCCAAAAAACAATTTGTTTTTTGGGTTGCATTTCACATTTTGATTTCAAATATGCAACTCATTTTTTACCATCACGTCAAGTTGTAAAGATATTTGGGTTCAGATCTTTAATATTTGGGGTAAAGTCCCTAATATTGTCAAAAAAAAAGTTGTTCAAAAGTATGTCAACTTGGGTCTCAAAAAAAGCGTATTTTAGAAGATAGTATAGAGATTTTAGAAAATATAAAAGTTTTTCCTTCAAATTTTTTGGCAAATAAATTATTTGAAAAAATGCTAAAGACTCTTAAAAAAATGTCAACAAAATGTTTTTCAGCAATAATACAAAAAATACTTATTTTTATTACAAACGAATAACATCTTTAAAATCTCTATGAAAATACGCTTCTTTTGAGACTCAGGTTGACATACTTTTGAACAACTTTTTTTTCGACAATATTAGGGACTTTACCCCAAATACCCCTAATTTTAATAGTATCTGATAGTATTTGATAGTATTAATTAGTATGGATTAGTATTGGCGATTTCCCTTATTAGAATGTAAAAACCATCTCAAGCTGAGTTTTTATTACTGAAAATGGTTTTTATTAATATGACTAAACTTAAAATTATTCTCTTGATTAAAATAATATTTAAAAAAAAACATTTTTAGTTATTTTTAACTAATAGTTGATTCATTCAATAAATTATTTTCCATTTTTGACTTTAAATCGTAAAGAAAACGAAAAAAAATAATTATTCCAATATATATTTCACTCAAAACATTTTATGCAAGTTTATGGCAGTTAATTATGCTGTTATAATGCAATTGTCAATTATTTTTTTGTTAAATAAATCATAACTATTATAACTAAAAGTATATTATTCGTAATTAGTTATAAATTATTACCGGTTAGTCTTCTTAATATGAATTTAATGAGCTGAATATAACTTTTGTGAAATATTTCAAATTCTTCAGCTTAAATGAATTTAATTTGGCACAAATGTTTTGAAATTCTGTGAACCGTTTTTTTGAAATCTTTTGAATTCAATTTTTCATAAAGAAATCTATTTCAGGATCAACTAATAATTAAAAATAACTGTAAAAGTTTTTTTTTTAATTATTATTTTAATCAAAGAAATATTTTAAGTCAGCAGAAAATAATTCAGACATAAAATTATATCAAAATATGTCGATAGAAAATATGTGGGACATATTTTATGTCGGCAGAAAATATGTCTCAGACATATTTGACAGATAACAACCCTGAATAAGGACTACAATTGGATTAAAAGTTACCTTACTGATAGAAAACAATATGCTCAAAAAAGGAATACGGAATACTTAAAATCCCGCGTGGAGTACCACAAGGATTAATACTAAGCCCTCTCTTATTATTAGTTTTTATAAACTACTAAAATAATGTATCAGTAAAATTAAACCCAATTACGTTTGCAAATGATACAAATCTCTTTCTTTTACGGCCGACAACACGAGTTTCAAAGTGGATCGGCACACACGTCAATTTCTAAAAAAAATCTCTATATCTACAATTTTTGAAATAAAAAAA
Organism: Hydra vulgaris; assembly: GCF_038396675.1. Classification (NCBI taxonomy): domain Eukaryota; kingdom Metazoa; phylum Cnidaria; class Hydrozoa; order Anthoathecata; family Hydridae; genus Hydra; species Hydra vulgaris. Next base: position 5,477,898 of record NC_088921.1, on the reverse strand, counting down.
AGCTCATTTAGAAAAAAAGTGGGGGGGGGGGGAGAAATACATGCTCCTGTGGCCTTCCGGTGTTGTCGGCTCTATCTATCCAACCATAGTATCAAGCAACTTTATTCCGACATGAACTTTGAATTAAATAAGATAAATAATTGGTTTTCAGCAAATCAACTCTGATTAAACGTTAAAAAAATAAGTTACACATTATTTCAAAAATGTCGCAAAAGTTAGACCTTCCCCTTGAATTACCAGATCTATATTTAAATAATAAAAAAATAAAATAGAAAGACTTTATAAAGTTCTTAGAGCATTTATCTTCGCATCTCCATATAAAATATTTACAAAAAATGTTAGTAAAGTTATGGGTTTGATGTACCGAGTTCGTCCTTATGAACATTATTAATATGATGTGTCTTAAATTAATATACTTCTCTTTACTTTATTGTTTTATTTATTATGTCAATATTACATGGGGTATCACACAACCTACAAAACTTAAGAAATTACAGTGTTTAAAAACATTCGTTGAGAATTATATACGGGAAAAAGCTAGGGGAACACACTAAACTTTTTTTTTTTTTTTTTTTTTTTTTTTTTTTTTTTTTGGGCATGCTTTCTTCATGAGCAGACGTGTTTTTTCAGTGTAAAATAAAAAAAAAAAAAAAAAAAGAAAAAAGTATTTTTTTTCTTTCTTTTTTTTTTTTTAAGAAAACGTTGAATATATATTATATATATTGATTAATAATGGCTATTACAATGGATCAAGTAAAAAAAACGATACAAAAAATGTTTAAAGAATTTAAGAACGAAATAGACGAAATGATGAAGCAACATGAAAAAAACGTGTTAAACATATTAAGCGCAAACACGAAAATCATATACGATAGATTAGATAAAGTAGATTTGAAGGTTAATCAGCATGCAAAACAAATAAAGATAATGGAAAAAGACGTAGAAGAAATCAAAAGAAGCTTAAATTTTCACGAACACCTTTTTGAAGAAAAAATTAAGACAGCTATTACTTCTCAGGAAAAAAAACAAACATCTCACATTGAAAAGCAAAATCATAATTCCGACTATCATAAAATAAAAAGTAAACTAAGAGAGATGGAGGATAGATCTCGCAGAAACAATTTAAGGGTAGACAGGATAAAAGAAAACGAAGGTGAAACGTGGATTGAAAGCGAATTAAAAGTCAGTAAAGTTTTTGAAGAGCATTTGGGGTTAACAAATATTAGGATTGAAAGAGCTCATAGAACTGGTCAGAGAGATTTAAACAAACCCAGAACAATTGTATTAAAACTGTTAGATTATAATGATAAAGTTGAAATTTAAAAAAAAACATCTCAATTAAAAGGTAAAAATATTTATATTAACGAAGATTTTTGTGCCGAAATTGTCACAATTAGGAAAGCGCTACGGGAACAAATGAAAGTTGAACGAGCAGCCGGAAAATATGCATTCATCTCTTACGATAAGTTGATCATTCGGGATTGGGCTGCGAACAAAAAGTAAAATATTATTTTCGTAACATTTATATTTACTTATTTATTTATATTATGTTTTACTTTCTATATGTTACTTTGCTTTATTAATTATTTTAAATTTTACTTATAAAAATGGAGGTCAATCTTTCATTTAATTTTAGTGATGAGAATGCTAGTGATAATAACTATTTTAATGGAAAAAATTTAGAAAGCGAGTATTATTCAATTTTTGAATCTACTCAATATCTCTGTCAGAACAAAAAAAACTTTTCTATATTACATGTAAACATTCGAAGTATTAACAAAAATTTTGAAAATCTTAGACTCTTATTGCATCAACTGCACCACGAATTTCAAATAATTTGTATTACGGAAACTTGGCTTAAAACCAATGGAAAAAATTCAAATCTTGAATTAAGTAATTGCGTATCAGTTCACCAACCGCGTTTTAACTACGCTGGTGGTGGTGTTAGTATTTTTGTTCACAAATCAATAAACTTTATTTTACGTAATGATCTTAATGTTAATGAAACAGATTGTGAGTTGCTGTGCATAGAAATCATAAACAAAACCACCAAAAACATTGTAATCAATTCTATTTATAGACAACCATCTGGTAGTTTAAAAAAATTTAAAACTTATTTAAGCAGTTTTTTAACCAAAATTAGCTTAACACGGAAACATGTTTACTTGGCTGGTGATTTTAACTTAAACTTGCTTAATTATGCTTCAAATAAAAATGTTCAATATTTTTTAGATACTTTAACCCAATATAATCTATTACCAACAATAAATAAGTCAACGAGAATAACTAAGACTACATCTTTATTACTTGATAATATAGTTACTAACAATTTTCAAAATTGTCGTTTAGGTTCGGGCATAATTAAAACTGATTTAACAGATCACTATCCAATATTCTTAATTACTGATAACATTACCCAAACTAATCCTCCCTCGAACTCTACAATTTTAATGCGACAGATCAATGAAAACTCCTTATTGTATTTTCGAACTCTTTTATCAGAAAATCTCGATTTGAATCTTATTTTACAATCCCATGAAGTCAATAATGCATATGAACTATTTTTAACACAATTCTGTAAACAGTATGACATAGCATTTCCTGTTAAAAAAATAGTTATAAAATGCAAGTCTCTTCTAAATCCCTGGATGACCAAGGGTCTAATAAAATCGTCTAAAAAAAACAAAAACTGTATGTTAAATATTTAAGGCATAAAACATATAAAAATGAAATAAACTACAAAAAATATAAAAACTTATTTGAAAAAACAAAAAAATATTCTAAAAAAATTTATTATGCAAAGTTGCTAGAAAAAACCAACGGCGACACTAAAAAAACGTGGAATATAATTAAACAAGTAATTGGTAAAAATAAATGTGTAACAAATAATCTCCCCCAAAAGCTTTTAATTGACGGGGAAATGACTTACGATAAAAAAAAAATAGCTGAAAAACTTAACTCATTTGTTCTTGAAGTAGGGCCAAACTTGGCGAGTAAAATTCCACCAAGTACCATAGAGTTTGAATCTTATATCAAACCGTGTAATACTATTATGGAAGAATCTAATTTAAATCTAAGCGAGTTAAGAAATGCTTTTAATAGTCTTAAAAGTAATAAAAGTGCCGGCATTGACAAAATTAGTGTAAATGTTGTTAAATCAGTTTACGATATCATTGAACCGTCATTATTTCATATTTTTAACCTTTTATTAAAACTAGGTGTTGTGCCAAAAAAACTTAAAGTTGCCGTAATCACTCCAATTTTTATATCTGGTGACGAAACTAATATTTCCAACTACAGACCAATTTCCGTCTTACCTTGCTTCTCAAAATTATTGGAAAGAATTATGTATAGCAGACTTTATAACTATTTGATGTCAAACAGTTTGCTGTACAGTAAACAATTTGGGTTTAAAAAAGATAATTCAACTAACCAAGCGGTAATTGAACTGTTTAATCATGTAACAAATGCATTCAATAATGACTATTTTACCTTAGGAGTTTTTATTGATCTGTCAAAAGCCTTTGACACTGTTAACCATAAGATACTTATAAAAAAACTGGAACTCTATGGAGTAAGAAATAAAAACTTACTTTGGTTTGAAGATTATCTAGCAAACAGGTCACAATGTATTATTTATTAAAAACTGAAAAAGAAAAACACATAACTTGTGGTGTGCCCCAAGGTTCAATCTTAGGACCATTATTATTTTTATTGTATATAAATGATTTGTACTTAGCATCAAATATTTTAAATGTTATATTGTTTGCAGACGACTGCAATCTTTTTTATTCCGACAAAAACATAAAAGTTCTCTTTAATATATTTAATGAAGAACTATTAAAATAAACGAGTGGTTTACAAGTAATAGGCTTTCGTTAAATGTAGAAAAAACTAAATTTATCTTATTCTCCAAACCTAGTAAAGGTGATGATGTTCCTCTAAAATTACCTAATCTTATAATCAATAAAACATTTATTAAAAGGGAACCAATCGTTAATTTTTTAGGAGTAATACTAGATGAAAATTTGTCATGGAAACCACATATAAAATACATAGAAAATAAAATCTCAATAAATATTTCCATATTATATAAAACTAAACCATATCTTAACACTGCTTCCTTAAAAAAAATATACTTTTCATTTATTCATAGTTTTATCTCGTACTGTAATATTGTATGGGGTAGTACTAATTATAGTAAGTTAAAAAAACTTTATAGTAAGCAAAAACACGCATGCAGGATTGTATTCGGTGCACACAGAACTTTTCATTGCGAACCTCTTTTAAGGAAGCTTGGTGCCCTAAGTATCTATAAACTTAATATACACCAGGTTCTACAATTCATGTTTAAAATAAAACGTGGGCTTTCTCCTATTGTGTTTCAGTCTTACTTTAGTGAAATCTCGCACAAGTATCCTACTAAATTTTCAATTAACAACTTCATTGTACCAAAAACTAATTTAAAACTAGGTTCTTACCAAATTCAATATCGTGGACCGTTTCTGTGGAAACATTTTTTAAAATTTATTACAAAAATAGTGTAAAATGCTTATTATGTACTTTGCTACTTTTCTTTTTTTATATATAAGCTGACGATTTTTTTTCAATGTAAATGGGGCTCGATGATAAGACAGTTTATGTCTTCTGCTTGCTACAGCTCTCTTATTTATTAAGACGATTTATTTCATTGTAAATTTTAATATACGGCAATTATATATTAAAAAAAAAAAAAAAAAAAAAAGTACAGCCTTCGGCCACAAAGACACACTAAACAACTGAAAGTACAACTTGTTCAAAACTGAGCTGAAAAAAATAACTTCCTCACCAACCGTGTTGTAAAATCATGGAATTATGTAACCGAAAATGCGATGGACGCAAAGTACTTGAACAATTTCAAACATGAACTTTCTCTGCTCTGGCATCTTCACTTTAGCTGAAATCGAAAAACTGTATTTTCATAAAAGAGAGACCTGGTGTGCCGCGATTTGTCATCAATTTGTAAACTTTGTTGAACATGAATAAACCAAACTAAAAATAATGTAAAGCAATTTTAAGTAGATTTATAGGTAGTTTTATCTAAATTTTTTGACTTAAGTAAACAATAAAAAACTCGGAAAATTCTATTTTATTTTTATATTATTATTATAACGAAAGTTTCTTGCATGTCGTAATTGACATGCAAGAAACTTTCGATTTAAAAAATGATTCTTAATCACTATATCGAACGGTACAGGCATATTTTCACAAGGCATTTATAAGGTATATTTTCACAAGTAAAAATGTATTTGCATGTGCTATATTTTTGCAGTCCATGTTTTTATCACTTTATGCTGGTTATACAGTGAGTTTTATTATTTTTGAAAGTCTGGCCATTTATTTAATAAAAATTTGTGGAAAAAAAAAGTTGTTTCTAACTTAATATAAAACATGTTTTGGTTAAAAATCAACAAAGTAAATATCTCTTGATTGAGTATAATATGTTTTATATATAATATTAAAGAACTAAAAAGCATTTCATCATTTAAACGGCAATCTAAAGTGCATAATATTAGTTCCTGATATAGATGTAGATATAGATAGATATAGATATAGATATAGATAGATATAGATATTTAATATACAGTATTTGTTTTCAAATCTTTGAATTTTTTTCATCTTTTTTCTTTTTCACGGCGGTTATTTTTTACTGTTTTTCTCCCAATTGCTTTTTTTAAAAAATACCAAAATTTTTCGAATCTTGATCCAAAACATCTGCAATTATTATTTTTTTCAAAAAATTACAAAAAAAAATAAAATTTAGGGTTATGTAATAGTATTTTAATTTCGTTAAATAGAAAATAAAGTTCAAGCATTTATCATAGTTTTTTTTTATAAAATTTGCTAGTTAAAAGTTATATAGATATTGAAATTCAATTTCTTTTTAAAACTAATACTAAAACTAAATATAATCAGCTTGATAGACTACATGACGACGTTATTAACTATTATTATTAAAACTTATAAAGAAAGCTTTCTAGTTGATCTCAAATTTCTAATTGAAAATCACTTTACGAAAATTTTTCACAATTTACACTGTGTTTCATTAATAAAGACTCATCAGAAATGAATTATCAAATTAATAAAGCTTCAATTTATATCAAAAATTAAATTACAGGAAGTTGTAGTTTAATTTTTTGGTGTAAATTGAAGTTTTATTTATTTGATCATTCATTTCTGATGAGTCTTTATTGATGAAACACAGTTTAAAATGAGAAATATTTTCGTTAAGTGATTTTTTACTAATTTATAATTGCTCTGTTATTTTAAGAAGATTGAGCGCTCTATTTTGTAGAATATATTTTAAAATTGTTCAAATATATATATATATATATATATATATATATATATATATATATATATATATATATATATACACACATATACATATATTTATATATATATATATATATATATATATATATATATATATATATATATATATATATATATATATATATATATATATTTAAACACACAAACAGTTTATACTATGTTTCACAAAAACACTTCAAGGTTAGACATTTTTTTTGGTATTGTATATGCTTTAATGTATTTATTTCCTTATTTATAGTGTACCACAAAGAGAACCTAAATCAGAATAAACGTAGCACGACTACATGACGGGATGTAGATTTTCAGTTAGAAATCTGAATATCTATTTGTAATCATTACTAAATACATTTAAAAAAAACCATACCTATGTCACTATCTGTACATAAAATAATAATTCATGGTGCTTCTATTACTATGTATTTTAAGTATCCTCAAATAGGTTCTTTGTCTGAGACTATTGAAGCTATTGAAGTCAGAAACAAGGAAAATAAAACTGCGCAAGTTAGTCATGGAAGTCTAACTTTCTTGGTAGAAAACATTAGAGATACAGCTGATTATTTGTTTGTGACATTTGATATGTACATTTATTGAGTGTTTTTTTTAATGTTATGCTATTGTTAATAGTTTTGACTATTTGTTAGACTATTTTTGTTAATTTTTTTTTTGGTATGGAAATCTCAATATAGTTTATAATAACATTTCAAAGTTTTGTTGTCTTTTGTTTTAAAAAAAAATGAAGAACTAATTTAATAAATTTTTACTAGTAATTAACTAATTTAGAAAGACCTATATCATGAATATCTGCATTGAATTTTTAAAAAAACAGCTATTTTCACAGCGACAAGTTATAAAATACATTTATTAGAACGTTGAGAAACTTTGTAAGAAACTTAAGAGCGAAGAATCAAATAATAGCAGATTTGTTTATAATTTTAATAAGTTTATATTTGACGATATTGTTTATTATTAAATCGTGTTGATGATACTCTTTGTAAAATTCTATAAAATAAAGGCGCCCACTGTTTGTTGAATATTTATATAAAAATTGTTAAAAACAAAAATCAAAACAAAAGCAAATCAATGTAATAAGTTCTTTTTATTCAAATATTAAAACCTATGTTTCCAAAAGAAAGTCGTGACGTCATTCTGATTCAGACCGCCGTCATCCTGATTCAAACCTCCATCATTCTCATTCAGACCGCCGTCTGAAGGTGCGCATTTATGGCGTTGTAATTCAAGTGTCTTTTTCATTTTTCTGTTAAAATTATTGACCTCTACTTTTTTTTTACTGTTCCAATATTGGAAAATGAAAATGAAGAACTTTTAATAAAAATATCATGTGTTGGTAAACAAATTATATTAAATACAAATCTTATTTGCGCCTACTTTTTTTATGGGTTTACATTAAAAACTATTTTGTAGCTTAAAAAAAAAAAGTCAGAAGAGATATCCTTAAATTTTGTAGTTAATACTTAATCACTTAAATAATTTTAAATTATACTTTAAGGTGGTTTCTAACTAATCATAAGTCAAAATTTTTTCAAAAATTGATTTTTTGGCAAATTAGATATTCTAATGTAAAATATAACGTTCTTTCTGTTTGTTGATGCTTTTTACAATATTTACTATTTTATACAGGAAGGGATAATTTTATTGCCTAGCAACGGCCATAGCAACCGTTTTTTTTTTTTAGTTATGATCTTAAATGTACCTTAAAACTTAAACTAGTACATCTCTTTTGCTATTCAAATGTTGCCTTTCACGCCCAAGTTGTTAAATATTTATTAATTTTAAGTTATGCAAAGTGCAAACAGCAGGCAGGCTTTTTTATAATAACTTTTTTTACTTTTTATTGTTTTCTAATGTGTTTGTTGAAATTATTTATCATATCATTATCTAGTAAAATAATAAAGATTTAATATGGGAAACCTTCGAAATAACAAAAGAAAGTCATCAAGAAAGGGTGTTGGGGCTCGTGGTTGTAAAAAAACTGTGGCTGCATCAGCTGACAACTAAGTGCTTGGAAGGCTCAAGAAGACTTTTCGAGGTCGAAGTTCTGCATTATGGCGCACACTGTATTTTTTGTACGTTTTATGTCATAATTGACATGCAAGAAACTTTCGATTTAAAAAATGATTCTAAATCACTATATTGATGTGGTAAATTTGCATCCAGAAAAGTATTTTGCGCAGATTATTGCTGATAATTGTAGTAATTAATAATACCATTTTTTTGTATTAGCAGTTTTTAAGAAGACAAAAGAATACAGACAACTGGTTTTATGAACTTTCTGATGCAGATACAAATGTTAACGATTTTTTAAAATCACTAAAGAAACATTTTTGTATGAAATTTAAATCTTATAATCATAAATTGTAATTGTAACATAATTATTTTAGTTAAAAAAAAAAATAGATTGACAGAAAAAATATTTTTTGATAAAATTGATGAAAATAAATTGTTTTCAGATTATTTTTAAGGTGGTTCCTATAGAAAAAAAACACGATTTAAAAAAAAAAAAAATTTGTTTATATATATATATACATATATATATATATATATATATATATATATATATATATATATATATATATATATATATATATATATATATATATATATATATATATATATATATATATATATATATATATATATATATATATATATATATATACATATATATATATATATATATATATATATATATATATATATATATATATATATATATATATATATATATATATATATATATATATATATATAAATGCCATTCTATACTCTTTCCAATGATATATATTGTTTGATAGGTCATTTGAAGTATATATATGAAAAATTTGGGTTTTAGAATATTGGTACTTTAAAAATGTCCCTAATAACGCCTCAGCAACACATTTTGTCTATATATATATTTGACGAATTGACCAAAATAAGTGGTCAATTTTTTTGTTTCTTTTTTGCTCTGATTCTAAAGCACTATATGTTTCGTAAATTACTCATATGTGCACGGAATTAATTAATGAAACAGGAGAAAGTTAATGAAAATGAAGTTAGTGTGGTTTGCAGAGATATATTTTGCCTGTTTGGAAATGCTATGTTTGTTATGCTTTGTCAATGTATTTTTATTTTGTTTTTAATAAATATTGTTTCTAAATAATAAAAATTTTAATAATAATTTAAACTGAATGTACTTTAAGTGCATCTTTATAATGGGCAACCAAAAAAATAGAATTAGAGCAACCAAACGTAAAAAGATTTTTTGTGTTAGCAATAAACAGAAGATGTTCCTGATAACTTACGTAGTCGAAAAATCAAAAAAAGAAAGTTAGTAGATGAATCTCTAGATAAAGAAAGGAATGTAAATTCAGATAATTATAACTTGATTATAAATTTTACTTTACTAAAAGATTTTTTGAACTCCTTTTTATGTTGTGCTGAATGTAATTCAAAAAAAGTTTATTGATGAACTTTCTTTTCGAATGGGCTATGCACACAAACTGAATTTAAATTGTCACGACTGCCCTTATAGCATTTGATCTTTTACTTCACCAGAATGTGCACAATCTGAAAATATACAGGGTTGCCATAAATTCGAAATCAATGTTTTAGCAGTAATTGCATTTCGTGAAGTTGGAAAAGGCCATGAATCAATGACAAATGTTAGTAGATGCCTGAATTATGTAAAGCCTATTATGAAGCTGCTAGTACTAGTATGCAGGAAGCAGTATCTGATATAAAAACCACCTCTAATGATAAAACTAAACCAACTAATTGTCGAGTTTCTGTTGATGGCACCTGGCAAAAAAGTGGGTTTTTATCATTGAATGGAGTATAAATTGTAACGAGCGGACGTGTTTTTGCAAGTTGAAAATTTACAAAGAAAAAAAAAAAGAAAAAAAAAAAAAAAGTAATAATAACCTAGGACAAAAAATTGTTTTATATATATTAACAAAAACTTTTAAATTAATAGCGGTAATAAATATTATTGATATTATGGCATTTACACTTGTTGAAATTAAAAAAATGATTAAAGACTTGTTTACAAACTACAGAGTGGAGACGGAAGCAGCGCTAAAGCAACAAGAAAGCAACTTTATAAGTATCGTTAGTTCAAATACCAAAATCTTAAACGAAAGATCAGACAAAGTAGAAAAAAATATTTTAGAGAACGCTAAAAAAATATCAACACTGGTAGCAGAAGTTGAAGAAACAAAGGTTAGTCTAAATTTTCATGAGGAACTTATTGAAAAAAAAAAAAAAAATTCGTTAGATATTTTCATAAAAAATAAATCTAACCATAATGAAATACAAAATAACAACACTGACCTCAAAAAAATTAACAGTAAGCTAAGAGAAATTGAAGATAGAACAAGGAGGAACAATCTAAGAGTTGACGAATTAAAGAAGATGATAATTATTGACGATGACGAATTAAAGAAGATGATAATTATTGACGATGACGAATTAAAGAAGATGATTATTAAAGAAGATGATAATAAAAAAAAAGTAAAAGAAATATTTAATGAGTACTTGGGTGTAGAAAATGTAAAAATTGAAAGAGCACATAGAGCTGGTAAAAAAGGTAAAAAGAGAACAGAACAATTGTTCTGAAATTATTGGACTTTAAAGATAAGGAGGAAATTTTAAGAAATGCCTCAAAGTTAAAAGGAAAAAATATATATATTAACGAAGATTACTGCATGGAAACGAATAAAATAAGAAAGGAATTGCGTGAAAAAATGAAAATTGAAAGAAAGTTGGGAAAATTTGCTTACAAATCATACGACAAGCTTATTGTACGCGAGTGGAAGACAAACAAAAAGTAATTTTTTACTTATTTTATTTACGGTTTATTTAATTCCTATTTATTTTTTTAGATATTTTTATTGATAATATATCAATAACGAAACCCTTTAAAATGAATCAGAAAACGTTTGAATACGAAAGTCTTTTTGAAAACATTTCAGATAAGGTTTTTAAAATAAATGATCAAAACACTTTTGATAAATATGACCTTGACCAAAACTTTATTGATAACTTTTCATTAATGAATATGGAAACACCTTACATGTTTCCAGATGAAATAAATATTTAAAAGATGTTAAACCTTATGAGAGCCTTTCTCTTGTTCATCTTAATATTAGAAGTGCTAAAACAAATTTTGAAAACTTTAAAATATTCTTAGAGGAAAGCGATTTTATTTTTAATATAATTTGTTTAAGCGAAACATGGTTAACTGATGACGAATTTAACGAAAGCACGCTTTTTCAATTAAATAACTATGAAGGAGTGCATTTGCAGAGGAAATTGAAAAAAAGAGGCGGGGGTGTTGTAATTTACATCAAATATAGTTTGCGGTATAAATTACGAAACGACCTATGCACATCTGATTACGACAGGGAATTTGTTTCTATTGAAATCATTAACAATGACTCTAAAAATACCTTAATATGCTGTTATAAACCGCCACAAACATCAACAGAAATATTCTCAAATCATCTTCAAAATATTATTTTGAAAAGCTTACAAAAAAAAAAAAATTATTTATCCTAGGAGATTTTAATCTTAATGCTCTAAATTATGAAAATAATATAGAAACACAAAGTTTTACAATAATTTATTTCAATTTAGTGTAATTCCTCTTATAAACAAACCAACCCGAATTATAAAAAATTCGGCAACACTAATAGATAATATACTAACAAATTCTTTGTTCGAAATCTCCTTAAAGAAAGGAGTAATTAAAACATCTATATCGGATCACTTTCCGATATTTATTTCAATAAGTACCTCAAATAGAATTAAAATAAATGAAAAAAAAACAATCACAAGGCGACATTTTTCTTTGGATAGCCAGGTTAACTTTAAAAGTGTGTTAGCCAATATTGATTGGTCAAATTTAGAATCCTCAAATGATACCAATTTAATGTATAATACGTTTATAGATATTTTTGTATTTCTTTATGATAAACACTTCCCCAAAGTAGTAAAAACAATAAAATTTAAAGACATAAATTCACCTTGGTTGAGTAAAGGTCTTAAAAAATCATCTAAGCGGAAACAACGATTATATATAAAGTACCTTAAAAAAAAAGCGATAAAACAAAATCGGAATACAAAAGTTATTCAAGTCTCTTTGAGAAAATTAAAAAAACCGCTAAAGCTAATTATTATAATAAACTACTTGAAAAGTGTCAAACAGATTTTAGGAAAACATGGCAATTATTAAATGAAATTATTGGTAAACAAAAAATTAACAAACCGTGCTTTCCTAAAACTATAAAAATCAACCACAAAACAATTCATGATGAAAACGTCATTGCAAATGAGTTTAACAACTTCTTTGTTAATATAGGATCTAAACTTGCTTCCCAATTTTCTTGTGCAAATAAATCTTTTGATAAATATTTAGATCGTAATAAAAATGAATTGAATAACGAAATACTAACCATGTTAGAATTTAACAATGCTTTTAAAAGCTTAAAAAGAAACAAAGCAACTTGAATCGACGACATCAATAGCAACATTATAATTAATTGCCAAAACGAGCTTAAAGTTCCTTTATTTAAATTATTTAAACACTCCTTAGAGGAAGGTATTTTCCTGAAAAACTGAAAACTGCGAAAGTAAAACCTATTTATAAATCAGGAGATACAAGTGAAATAGGCAATTACAGACCAATATCAATACTTTCTACATTCTCTTAGATACTTGATAATTTTATTTACTCCAAGCAATTCGGCTTTCAAAAAAATACATCAGCTGAACACGCAATCCTTCACCTAGTTGATGAAATAAAAAACTCTTTTACAAACGGAGAAGTTACATTAGGTGTATTCATAGATCTCTCTAAGGCTTTTGATACAGTCGACCACAAAATATTATTATCAAAGCCTAACATGTATGGCATAAGGGGTAGAACGAACAAATGGATAGAAAGCTACTTAGATGCAAAATCTATATACTATGGAGATAATAAACTCTCTAATCCTTCTATATTAAAGTGTGGTGTTCCTCAGGGTTCAATACTTGGGCCTTTGGTTTTTTTAATCTACGTTAACGATCTCTATCGGGCATCAAAAAGAATTTCAACTATAATGTTTGCTGATGATAGCAACTTTTTTATCTCCGGAAAAATTATAAACGAACTGTGCGTAGAAATGAATCAAGAATTAGAAAAAATTTCTGGATGGTTTAGGGCAAATAAACTTTCTGTTAACTTAAGTAAAACGAAGTTTTCTTTATTTCATCCTTCTTATAAAAAAAGTTGAATCTTCTCGTCCAAAATTGTTTATTGAAAATAGAGAAATAAGTAGGGATAATGTTACTAAATTTTTAGATGTTTTTATTGACGAAAATCTAAATTGGAGTAAACATATCGCCTATTTAAGTAGTAAAATATCTGAAAGTATCGGAATAACATACCGATCACGCCATTTATTGAAAAAGCCGCTACTCAAACAAATCTACTATAGCTTTGTTCAAAGTTATTTAAATTACGGTAATACAGCATGGGGTAGTACCTATAAAAGCAAACTAGAACCTCTCTATCGTAAACAGAAGCATGCTATACGAGTAATTAATTTTAAAAATAAAAACGAACACACAAAGCCTCTTTTTGAACAGATGTCTTTACTAACATTGTTTGAACTAAATATATATAATGTTCTAAGTCTTATGTATAATCGTAAAATGCAAAAAACTCCTTCAATTTTCTATAGTCTTTATAAACAAAAGCCCGAGTATAAATACCTGTTGCGCACAAATAGTACCCTTTTTGAGCAATTTTTGAGCTTGTGCAATTTAAAATTATTTATCGTGCACCTCATATCTGGAATAAGTTTTTATTACTTAATCAAAATATTATTAACTTTGAAAACTTAAAAAGAGTATTTTAAAGTATAAAAATTTACTTACTGATTTTTTCTAAATTTGTTCACTGCTAGCTTTTTATATAAACTCTTATTTTTTAATATACTTTAATATGTATTTCAAACATTGCGTTAGCAATAAACGTGGTAATATTAAGAAAAAGTAACGATACATGTTTGTATAATTGTTACACTTTAATACAATTATAATGTAACAATTTAACGTAAAAATTTTGTAAATATTTTAATTTTTCTATACGTATATATTTATGTATGACAATGTAAAGCGGTTCTTGATGATAAGACCTTTTGGTCTTCTGCAAGTTTCCCGCGTTCTTCTTACAGTTCGTATTACAGAAGTTTGTTTATTATTTATGTTTTTGATTTTTTTTTTATATTTATATATATAATCAATCTTAACGAATCTTTATTATGTAATCACGAAAATGTATACTATGGAACAAAAAATACATAACACAAAAAAAAAAAAAAAAGTCGTAACAGCAATAAACCGTGGTAGATGCATTGACGTTCATGTTATGTCAAAAAGTTGCAAAAAGTGTTCTGTTTAAAAAAAAAGAAAAAATAATTCTGACTACGATTATGATCAATGGAAAGGAGAACATTTCAAAAGCGATGAATGTGAAATTAATCACTTTAATTCATCAAGTGCTATGGATGTTGCTGGGGCTGTAGAAATCTTTTCAAGATCAATAAAAAAGAATGGTCTAATTTATAATGAATATTTAGGAGATGGAGATTCTTTATCTTACACTAAGGTAGTTTCCAGTTAACCATATAAAGAACATGGTAATATTTTTCCCCAAAAATTAGAGTGTATTGGACATGTTCAAAAACTCCTCGTACTCGATTTCGAAACATGGTAAAAAAATATAAAGGAACATCAACTCCTTTCGTCAGGTAAAGAAAAGCTTACAGAAAAGACCATCAATTCAATGCAAAATTATTTTGGCAGGGCTATAAGAGAAAATAAAAACAATCTGAATGCAATGAAAAAAGCCACTGGTGCTATTCTTTGGCATTGTACTAACTTTGAAAGTTCTGAGTACCGTCATAGATTTCGTCCTGTTGGCAAAGATAGCTGGTGTAAATACAAAGAAAACAGTGATTACAAACCTAGTATTAATCTAGGGTTATGGATTCATAACCCGCTTTTACCAACATTTGTTTTGCTGTTTGATGAGGAACTACTTTGAAAATGTCTCCATAGTGAAACACAAAATTCAAAGGAAGCTTTTAATAATATCATATGGAATAAATGTCCAAAAAATGTTTACCATAGGAGATCAGTGTTAGAAATAGGGACAAATTCAGCTGTATTAGACTTTAATAATGGTATTTTTGGTGTGAGTCCTGTTTTTAAATATTTTGGAATTTCAAATGGTTACTGTTTTGACCAATTATCTGTTAATAGAGATAAAGAATGTATTGTTAAAAGCGCTAAAAAGACCAACGAAAAAGGAAAAATCAGAAGAAAAAAAATAAGGGCTGCTAAAAAGGGTAATATTGACCAAGAAAAAGCCAAGGAAAGTTATTTATCTGGTGGATTTTAAATTTGGATTTTAAATATTTAACGAAATATGATTTTCATGCGATTTTAAGTTTTTCAAACCTTATATTTTCATAAATATTAAACTTTATCACTTGAAATTTTCAGGAAACATTCTTCAAACATATACCTAGAAACTGAGCGGAAAGAAATCACTTATTCTTTATTTGATTTAATTTACTTTAATTTTATATCTAGATAGAGGGTTGCAAAAGAGTATTTTTTTAAGTTGAACGCCATTAGGAGTTTTTCAGCTTTTATATAGATCTTTTTTTCCGCTCATTTGCTTTATATATATGTAATTTATCATTGTACCAAATTTAATATTATATACATTAGTTGTTTTAAAATTATTGTGTCCCAAGTCTCTCCTAAATTTGCTCATAAAAATAGCAAAAAAATGCTGACTCAGCTTTAAGAAATACTTATTTTGTTATAAAATTAAAATTTTTAAATTCGTATTGAATTCTAGTATTGAAAAATTGATATGAAAACAATTCGCAATTACTATAAAAGAAAATAGTTTTTTTCAAGGGGAACCACCATAAATGGGAGCAAAGATAAATATCGTTATTAAACTGCACGTTTATAAAGTTGTATATCAGGAGATTCATCATCACATAACACATTGTCTTATGAATGCTCTTGTCATATATTAAAATACTTTATCAACGCAATTGCTACTTCTGATTTATTAGTCAAATTAGCCTAGAAACTAAAAAAAATATCATTATTTTCATTTACAAAGATTTTTTTTTGTCACTTAAAACCCCAATATTGAACAACTCGGAATTAAAAAGTCACCGGTAAAAAAAAAATAAACCATTGATACCTCTCCCATCAAACCTTAATATCTGTTATTGAGAACCACGTATCCATCTACTCTTAGTTTATTATTACTTATCATTTTGTCATTTACAAAAACATATAAAGTCTCTTTACCCCATACCAACATCGTTACCACTTTTATTCAATTACACACCATTACCATCCTTATAACTCAAATGTTTTTTAACCCAGATATTCGACCCTTTAAACAATCTTGCTTAATTAAACCATTATAATTAATCATCACCCGGTGTACACATCTCACCCTTAGTACCACCTTGTTCATTTACAAAAATTATAAAATTCTTTTACCTCATACCACTAACACTATTATTACCACCTTTAATACCACCTGTTAATCAAATTAACTATCCCACCCATTTAATTATCTTGTTCAATGGAACCATTATAATTTATTATTCCACCCCACCTTTAACCGCAACCGACTCTCATTATTTATGGTCATAACTGTTGATTTAAAAAAGATTTAAAAAAATAATTAAATATCAATTAGGCCTAACAACAAACGTTATTTAATTGAAAATTTGTATTTCGAACAAAATAACTTCGACGAAAAATTCTGCAAAACATTCGAATTTTATTATTATGATGACAACAAATTTTTTTTTGAAAGAAACAATGGTGATGGACGAAATTTTACGAATTTTATTATTATGATGACAACAAAATTTTTTTTGAAAGAAACAATGGAGATGGACGAAAAATACTAAAAATAATTGACATAAACATAAATTTATATTGTGTAAATCGAAAACAAATATAATTTTAATTTTTCATTGCAAAATTAAATATCTATAAAATTACATAAAAATAAATACAAAAAACAAATGAAAAATTTTCTGCATAAAGTTACAAATAATTTTAGAGTTTTAAAACTTCTATAAAATATTTAAAGTTAAATCATTAAATAAAATATAACAAAAATTTATCTAGTTTTTATTTATCTTAATTATGATTATATATTTCATGAACAATGAAATAAATATATAATTAACAAAAAACAATAACAAAAATTTCAAAAGGTTTTGAAAAAATATAATCATATTAGAATTATTACTAATAAAGTTATTTAATAAAAATTATATATTAATAATACAATAGTTATATAATTATATATATATTAAAACTAATAATTATATATAATATAATTATTAAAATTATTTATTATTAATATATTTTAATCCTTTAAATAAAAAATAATCCTTTAAATAATTTAGAAAATTAATGAAAAATTTTTAAAATATTATTAAAACTAATTCGTACATTTTAAAACATATTTAATTATAAAATAATATATTAAATATTTCATTTTACTTTTCTTTTTGGTTATAATGATTGATTGTATCAAAAAAGTGAAAAAGCATTGTTACAAACTTTAAATGATGTCTTACAAAGATTTTGTTTTTTTATAATTAAAAATATATATACTTATAGGGTTTTAGATCTCATTATCAAGAATAAATATACTTAATAACGTTATCAAGTATATATATATTCAATAACAACGGTGATCTAGACTCCCTCAATTCTATTGAAAAATTAATAATAGAGTATTATCCATAGAAGAAATTTTTTATTTAGTTAATTATTACAAGTATTTACGCTTGAAGCAATATAGCTCTTGCAATGTCTCTGTTTATCTTCATAAGTTTTATTTTTTGAAAAACAATATTTAGAAAAATTTTATAGTAATTCCATCAGCTTTTTTTTCATCATTTTTTCGTGTTATGAAGTTTTTTAACTTAAGTTTTTTAAGTTTTTTATCGAGGTTATGAAAATTTCCACGATACTTGATCGACAACCACTTGAGATTCAAACAACGAATCCATTCACAAATCTCTTCAATGAAATCGATGTCGTCGTGAAGTGAAAGATGTAATACTTCATAAACATTAATCCACGGAAGAAAATTTTCTTCAAAATCTTTTTTCGTTATTAAATAAGGTGAGATGTCTATCGACAACTCTTCAATCTTATCTTTCGGTTTCCATCCTTCGAATTTAATTGGACAAGAAAAGTTGACATTGCGAACATTTGTTGAACATTGAATTATAAGATTTTTTTCTTCATCACTTAAAATATTTTTACGAACAATTAACCACGTTAACTTTCTTCCAGATTTAATGTAATGATTTACGAAATAATTTTCACAAGAAGTTTCGTAAGAAGTTTTTCCATCGTAAATCGAAATCCCCCACTCTCGTTCATCGACGATTAATTTTATTTCATCAGTAAATGATGATTGACTTTCATAAAAACATTCAATGAATAAAGTAACGTAATAAGTTTTAAGTACATAACCGTTTTTATTTTGACGAGATATTTTAAGTAGACGATCTAAAGAAAAAAGCAATAATTTAATAAAAATAAACAAATAAATAAAATTGTAAACAATAATCGGAATTAATAACATATGAATAATATATATAATGAAATATAAGTAACATAATGATACATATATTTATAAATATAAAATTTATAACATAATTTCATAATAAATATATTTATATATATAAATATATTTTTATATAATAGTGATTAAATAATAAATAAAGTGATTTAAATTTAACCAAGTATTGTAACAAGTCAATAAACAAAACGTGTTTCATTTAAACGTAGATTTGAAGTGAGATATATATTTTTAAAATAGAATTTCAAATAAAGAACTTAATATTGAAAATCTCCTTCGTCGATATATTTGAAATAAATTATGTGAAAAACCATTAAATACTCAAAGAGTGAGAGTTTAAATTTTTGTTTATTCGAATTCGGCGTTGATTGAAATCCTTTTTTTTGAAAAAAGCTCTTTAAAGAACTATTTATATAATTTATAAACTGCATTAAATTTTATAACAAAATTATGATATAATATATTTTTGATACAGTTGCAATAATAAAGAACAGTTTTATCGTTAAAGCAGAGCTACAAAGCTATGGTGTCCGGTTTATACGTAAAAGCGCAGAGTGCAAAACCTTTTTTTTATGTTACTTAGGGGTCCTACATAAATTACGTCACGCTCTAGGAAGGAGGGGGAGGATTTGGTGGTTTTATGAGGACTTGTACAGGATTTGTTACTAAAGACTTACGATCTTGTGATGAGGGAGGGGGGCATGGAGCGATGGTCAAAGCCGGTCAAAAATAACATGACGTAATTTTAATGACCCCTTCGAAGAAGTCCTAACGGTCTTATTGTTTAGAAAACCAAAATTTGTAATGTACAAACTGGACATCTGGTGCACGTTTTTCTCAAATAATAAACTTGTTTATATAAAGCTAGTACGAGAAGCTCCAAAACCTTAAGAAACTTTTAGTGCTAAGTTACGTTTCAATAAGAAACTTTTTTTAATGAAGAGTTTAAGAAATATTTCCTAATTTTTCACCTACCTATCGTAATAACATAACTGAACATTAAAAAGCATTATTTATGGAGAAAAAAAGTTTAAATGAGTTTTCAACATTTAACAAGTTAAAGAATTTAAATTTGCACGCGCAATGAAATTTACGCGACTTAATTGCGAATAAAATACGTATATCATACTAACAAACATGAGAAATTTTTAATCTAGCCCAATACTAAATTTTCTTGAAAGATTTAAAAAATGGTAATCTTATGATAAAATCTTTTCTCTAGACCTTTCTACAAAAATATATAAATGTTTTTGGAAAGAAAAAAGTAACGAACAAAAATAAGATAAAAATCGATAATCTAATCAATCATTATTGTATGAATTATAAGTGTATTTTTATGAATTTTAAATATTTAATATATCTCTATATTTAGAGATGCCTAAGTTAAAAAGGTTATCAGCGTTTTATAAAAACTGTTGTAAGCTAAAAAAAGTTTCAATTTGCTTTCTAGAATGTCAATGAATTATTTAGATGAACTCTTAGATATAGAAATTTACAACAAAAAAAGTGAAGTCTGTTGAATATACAATCGATTAACATCTCAGCTATGTTGAAAAATTGCTTTATTTCGATGTATATATTTAAAAAATAAGCTGAAGTATAAATCAAACTATTACAATTATTTATGAAATTCCGATGCTTACTTTTTTTTGCATTTTGTTTTTGTATTTTTATAATATAATTTTCTTAATTAAAAAAAAAACACAGGCTTGTTATCAACATTTCCATATAATCGTTGTAAGTTATTGTTTTGAAACAATTCAAATTTAGTTTCAAGAAAAAAATTAAAAAAAAAAAAAAAAATTCATATTGAAGTATACTTACGACTTGAAAAGTTTATGAAGTTTGTTACCAGTGTTAATCAAAAACAATGTTAACAATATGAGATTTTATATATTTAAAAACTCGATCATAGAACTAGAAAAAATCCTTTGACAAATTCGAAGAAAACAAATGACATTCGAAACAACCGTATTGCTAATAGAAATCGCAGTTTATTGCAACTAACGCAACCGTTAAAAAAAGAATGTGGCTTTTCAAGATGAAATTTTTTGATCGCATTTGATTTTATAAAATGACTATAAATCAAGTTTAAAGCTTGAAAATATGTTAATTAATAATTTAGACATTTTCATTGGATAACATAAACTAATCACTTTAAAGCTTTTTTGTTTCAATAACATAATTTAAAAACAATAAAAACATTCATTACGTCATTATTGTAATTTAAAAGTCACTAGAAGATAGATAAAATTATTTAATAACAGAAAAAAATTTGTAAATTATTATAAATTACTTTATTAATACCTATTAACAAACAAATAGTGATTAAAAAAATAACTTACATATAACAAATATCGAAAAAATATTACCTAAATTAAATAAACGTAACGGCAAGACGAATGAAACGACATAAAACACTTTTAATTATTGCTTTTCTGATGTTTAGAATTTTTAATTGGGTGTTTAGTGATCATTACGGACGTATAAAAAAAAGACGAATACAAACATACATCCAATTAATATTAAATAAGTGTGTCAAAAAATTATTTTGATGTATTATTTAATGTAAGTTGATCATTATTAATAAGTTATTATTATTCTCTAAGCTCGATCTATTATTACTTTCAAAAAAAAAATAATAATAATGTTTAGCGAAAACTTGAATTTTTTAGTACTCAAGTTCATTGGTTTTAGTTGTGGAAATGTACAAAAATTACGCAAAACAATAGTGGCTATAAAAAAAAACCAATCATCAACTTAATTGAACAAAACATTTTTACAACTGTTGTATGACATTTCTACATTAATCGAAACAAAGTTAGCGTATTTATATCAACATTTAAATAAAAAAAAATTGCCGTTCCCTCATGACATTTGTGAGATTTTACAAATAAGTAAATGTCCATTACTAGGTTAAAAAATCAGGCAAAACACATGGAATAAATAAGATTTTAAACAGAATATTTTGTATATTTGAACGAATAAAATGATTTTTTAATGAATTAATATTAAATAATTAATTTTATTAAGTAACATAAATATTCAACTCTTTTTACATTGGCAAAGTCGCCCAAAAAAAATCAAATCAAAATTCTTTTAATTTGAATTTAAAAATAGTATACGCCCACACATATATGTATATATGTATATATATATATATATATATATATATATATATATATATATATATATATATATATATATATATATATATATATATATATATATATATATATATATTAAAGATCTTCAAGTTCAAGATTTTTTTTCTACTTTACAAGACTCCGTACATTTTATCATGAATAGCCATTCCACTCATTGCAAGTTTTATAATTCTACTGTCACCAAAAAAAAGGAAATTTATCATAGCGCTATTATAATGTTAAGTTGCGAATATTCCGAGGATTAGATACCCAAGAGAAAGATCATGTGTGATATAAACTGTAATTTAGATATATCTTCTGCACCTTTGAACTATGCATAGGTTTGGGAGATGTAATTTGAGAAAATTAGACAGAAAATGTCAGGTTCAATTAAATGATATCTTGTTTAAATAAATTTTTGAAATCAGATTGACCAAT
This sequence comes from Hydra vulgaris, assembly GCF_038396675.1. Taxonomy (NCBI): domain Eukaryota; kingdom Metazoa; phylum Cnidaria; class Hydrozoa; order Anthoathecata; family Hydridae; genus Hydra; species Hydra vulgaris. Next base: position 5,455,236 of record NC_088921.1, on the reverse strand, counting down.
TGCTTGTATCTAAACAAGCAGGAAAGTCAATCCATAGAAAGTTTTATTCAGTAGCATAAAATTCTCTATGGAATGACTTAATATGAAGTATTAGTTACGATACTAAACAAATATAATCACCAATGTGTCATATGTGGAGGGTTTGATGTAAGCTGCTGTAAAATTTAATTCTAGACATAATGCTTTTCTTTTTTTTTATTTGCTGATTTAAATCCAGTTTTCTTTCAACATTTAATCAACAAATATTTTTTAAAACAATGTGATACTGCTTTTATTCTAAAAGACTTAGCAAGTGCTTCGCTAGCAGTAGAGTTAAACTATTTGATAAGAGGAGATTTAAACTGTTTGCAGAGAGTAGATTTAAACTATTTGACAACAGCAGATTTAAACTATTCGATGACAGTAAATTTAAACTACGCAGAGGTGTGGTTCTATTACTCATTGCATGTTAATAATAGCTTTAAAAATATTGCAGATAAACTGAAGTAATAACAAGTTAATAAATAATAATTTTATAACTTATATGAAACTCCACAGTTTTGCACGTCACCGTTGACAATATGAAAACACATTATTTAAATTGGTTACTAAGGTAAAAATTATTTAAAATACTCGGTCAAGCAACTTAGACTTTAATTTCAACAGATTTGTAATATTCACATAAAGTTCTAAAAGTATCTGCAAACAGCATCCGTTTACATTTTCTTTGATTTTGATTTTGTTGAGGGCCACTATGACAGCCATATAAATTTTAAGTAAAAAGTAAATAAAAAACACATAACGGTTTAAATTTGTTTTTAAAGTTTCTTGTCAACCAGCAAAAAAAAGGTTACAAAAAAAAAAACCTCAAGTAAATAACTTTAGAATCATTTTATATCAAATCACCTAATGGCTCTGAGGTGGTATCTCAGGGTACCACCTCAGATTTGCTTCAAACTTTGCCTATCCACAGATTTTATGAAAAAAACAAAATCTCAAAAAGTTCATATTGATTAGCCAGTATGTTTAAACGTTAAAATTGGATAAATATTGACAGAAATCGAAAACTTTGGTCAAATTTAGACAAACCATAACTTTATAAGTAAAAAAAGTCACTTGAAATTTTGTATTGTGATTTTTGACCCAAATAATCCATTTCAAGTGATAATTTTTTTACTACAATCTAATGTCAAAAATCATTAAAATCTACTGTACCTTCCAGAAACTCAATTTTCAACTTGTTTGAAAGATATGATTCAATCATATCTTACGAACAGGTAGGCCAATTAAGCTATATTTTTCAGGGGTTTTTTTTAATGTTGGTGGTCAAAATATAAATATTTTGATTAATATAATGTAAATAAAAAGTTATGCAATCATCACTATCATAAAAAACAGTTAATATTTATCTTAAGAAACTATTGTGCTCTGTATCAAGTCACAGAATTATATACTCATATAAAATAAATAATATAATTCAATAAAAATATATTACTAGAAAACATCAATCAATTATATTAATAAAAAAAAATAATCCTAGTTAAGTAACATGGTTATAGATAGATTATCGTGATGAATTTAATGCTCCTCACACTGAATAGCTTAGCTCTAGTACAACTGACACTGTTGTCACAGTTTTTGTGTTTTTCAATCTCCTATTTATTAAGTCAACTATGTGACTCTAATGTACTATAATAGTACTTCAGCAGATGGCAGATGCTTTTCATCTTAATACTGAAAAATGTGCCTCATCAATAATCTTTTGGATTCAGGTAGGAATCAAAGGAGTCATTTTTACTTGTGCATCTTCTATTTCCAGCGCAATGAATGAAATATTCATCATTTTTATAAAAACAACTCACTTAAAAATTTCCTTTTTTTCTGCAAATTTTTATTGCAATAGTGAGGATATTCTGATAACAATGAATGACAACACTCTTACCCAACCCTCTGACAACACTCTTACCCAACACTCTTACTAAGTCATCATTTTACAATACTCTTACTAAGTCCTCTACTTTACATCATCTTGGATTCTTCTTTATTGTATGTCTTTACTCTCATAGAAACCATATATTAAAGAGCTAATGTCTCTTGTGCCATCTACTAAAATTCATTCTCGCGTTATTCGTCATTCAATTAAGTCTCATCTTTTCTGCGACTGTTCCTAAGTGCTCCATAAATTCTTATTCCACTAGTTTTTTTCCTCAAACATCAGTTCTTTAAAATTTGCTCCCTTCAGCTTGCTTTCCTGATTTATTTAATTTGCAGTCTTTTAAATTGTCTACAATCTTTATCTTTTCCCTTCCAGTAACTTCCAACTATAATTAGTGGTTGCTTGCAGCCTTGTTGGGAGCAAAGATGTGAAAAAAAGTCTATATATATCTATATATCTATATATATATATATATATATATGCATTCATAGCAAAGTTACTATTTCCTAAGTTTGCTTCTCATTTATGTGCACACCAAATTATGCGCCTTAATCAAAGTTAATAAATCAAAGTTTATATTTTTAACTTACTTTAATATAAACTTTTCGATAAAATAATTTATTTTGAAAATAGTACTTTTAGAGCTTCCATTTTCGAAAATTTCAACCAGATATCTACAATATTTAAATCAGCAACAAGTTTATTTTCAATGGAAATCATTGCAAGATTGTTCAACCTGTCCTAACCCATTGTTGATCTTAAATAATTTTTGATAGCGCTAGCTACTGTTATTGGTAATGTGAGAAGAATTCTTAATGCAATAGAAACTTTTGCGTAGATTTCGTTCAAATCGTTTGTGTACAAATATTTTATTGCATTTTCAGGATCCATATTTTTAGTAAAAGTAAAAGAAAGAGACGTTAATTCAAAGCTTAGTTCCTCGCCAGAAATTTCATTTTTTCCATTTTCGGATTCCATTTTTTATTTTCCAATGCGATGCAATGAAATTTTAATACATCTTTCTTAACTGTTGAGAACGTTTTAATATCAAATAAAAAGCTAAAAGGTGCAATTGCAGCATAAAATATATCTTCAATTGCAATAGTTCAACAGAATTCAATATTCTATTTATAAAACATTTTGATTATACTTTTCTTTTGGACTGTTTTTCAAAGTTTTTTGGGACTGTTTTTCAACATACTCCACTGTGGCAACTGTTTCATTAGTAGTCTTGGCTGCATCTTGCAGTGCTTCATAAATTTTTGGCATTTCAAATTGAAGAATATTTATAGCGTTGATGTGGCTTTCCTATATTGCATCACTTAATGGTTTAACTGTTAAAGATTGACACTTTGATTGCAAAATTAACCATCTTTTTGTTAAAGCAGAAAAAAAAGTAAACTTGATCAATCATATTAGAAAACATAGAAATTTTTGGTGAACATCTCACAGAATCAACAACTACTAGATTTAATGTGTGACTGCACCATGGAATATAAACCGCTCAGCTGTTTTTTTTACGAAAAAAAGCTTGCTCACCATTTCTTACACATTTGCACAATTGTCATAGCTCTGACCTATTATATTTTTGTAATTGAATTGCGTGGGAGAAATCATGTTCGGAGGATTTGACGGACATAGTTTCCTTGAGAAAATATATATATATAGTATAAGTGGTTTTTTTATGAGCATATTTGAGGTGATTTGTAAAGTATAAATTGAACGCAAAGTTTTTGTAAAGTTTTTTAAAAGAAAGATTTTAAATTTGTAATGTTGTGCAGCCTGCGAGAAAATTACAGTTTTCCACTGATAAGCGATGTTTTACCAGGGAGTCAAATATCTCATTTGAAAAGTCATGTCCTGTCGAACCTTCAATTAAGTAAAATCCTAGAAAACTTTAATTAATATGAATTTCAATCTTATCCTCTACATCAACCTATCGAACCAGCATTGACATTTGCTCCTGGTGACTGATGTCTGGTGTACAATCAACAATAATTGAAAAATACACAGACTTTTGGACATTTGAGCAAATTTTTTTTTTTTCAAATTTAATGGATATGCCAATCAAGTCAATGTATTCATTCTGAAAATCTTTTGCCAAATAGTGCACAGAATATTTTTCCATAACTGGATTAAATTCAGCCAAAAATTCTAAAATTTTAAGGCTGAATTTGATTGTCCCTAAGTTCTACTTTAAATAAGTTTTTATCCAAAATTTTATCAATTAAAGTGATTTTTTGTAATCTATTTTTTAGATCCATCCACTTCTCTAGCAGTCAAAATAATTAAGGCTTTTTTTGTGTCTTTTTAAAATATATGAAAATATGGCGCCAATCATTACCACCATTATGAGCCAACATAATAGGATTTAAAAAAAAAAGTTTACAACAAAAACAAAAAACTTTGTTAGCTTTTTCTATTCCTATTTCGATTGCACATTTTTATATTCACATTGTGTTTCCACACGCACTTGGTTAAAATAGTTAACATTCCATTATTGAAATTAGGTGTAACGTCTTCAAATTGTTCATTTATTATGTTAGTGTAAAACGGAAAAATGCTGACAAAACAGCAAAACAGAAGCGTGCAGAAAGCAAGTCACGAAATGCTTATATTTTATATAAGTACTTCGTATAAGGATATAAGAAAGGCTTGTTAAATCAACAAGTTTTATCATTACCTAAAAAATTTAATCACAAATATTTTATAAAAAAACCATATATTTATTATTTATTTACATTATTTACATTACATATTATTATTTTTTCCGTTGAACGAGCGTGATTTTATACTCTCGTTATATGCTGAGCGAGCGTTGTTTATCGCGCCAAGAAGCTTTAAAAATATTGTTCATGGGCGTGTTTCACAAGCGCGGCGCGATCGTGCCTGTTTCATCACAAGCCTGCAATGTATAACTATATAATTTTAAGTTATACTATATATAATGTAATATATAAATTTTATAATTTTAAGCTATACTATATATATAATGCAGTATATAATTATACAATTTTAAGTTATACTATATATAACGAAATATATAATTATATAATTTTAAGTTTTACTATATATAATGCAATATATAATTTTAGGTAACCAGATGGTTATTGAAACAGTGTTGACAATATTCCATATAAATGAAATTAAAAATTGCAATTTGGAATCATGTAAACATAAAAAAAATAATAATAAAACTTTTTATATATTTTCTAAACTGTTGATTTTAATTCAGACATTTTTTTCAAAGAAGACAAAGAAAAAGTTTTTTCATTATTCTTTAAGTGAACAAAAAATAAGGATAGTGCAAACCTAAGTCAGAATTTGATATATATTTTAGCAGCAGTCGATATATCTTAATTATATATGGGCAATTCCACGCAAGTGACGGTCGTAACATTTGACGCTTTTTTAGCCATTAAAAATTAACCAAAAATGGTATTTACATAAAAATTTTCAGAAATGTTAAATACTGTTATACAATTTAATATGCAAAAGTAAAATCATTCAAGTGTTCAACTTAAATTAAAAATCAACTTAACATAGCGTGACGGTCATAACGTGCATAGTAACATGTTAAAATGGTTGATCTAAAGCACTTTGTTTTTTTTTGAAACATTGATAATATATGTATGAATATCTTTACTTTTAACATGGTTGTAGTTTTAAAAAGTTTGATAAAAAGCATAAAAAAAAGCCTTTCAACTTTATTTTGACTTTATTTTGTATATAGAATTGATTCATCTTGCAAAAACAAACTCTGGTCGCCAAATACAGAACATATCTATGTATGCTCAAAACATTTTGTATCTGGTAAGTTTTGTATTTAAATCATCTAAATATTTGTCTTAAACTTATTTTTATTGTTTTTATATTTCTATTCATAGTAAGTATGTTTTCTTTCAGGAAAAAAAGAGAATTTTAAAAAGCATATTGACAATGTTCCATTAGTGAATATGTTAGGTGCAAAAAAAAAAAGTGGAATCATCCCAACGACATAACCGATTGTTGTCACGAAATGAAAGGAGAATAGATTGAACAATTCTCTTGGTATATAATTTATCTTGTTGTTTAAAATGTTTTTGTAAAAACTGTTTATGTAATAGTTGAAAATTATTTTTGTTATGGATTAAAACTAAGCAATTATAAATTATGTGTTTGTTGTTGTTGTTTTTTCAGATGAAATAATGTTAAATAGCTTGTAGAGCACAAATTTTATTAATATGAAATATCAAATTTATTTTTACAACTTTAGCTTGCTAATAAAATCGTTGAATCAGACCATATTTTTTATAAATGCCTGTGTTTGTATATACTATATACCTGAAACATACAAATATTTTTTTAGAATATCGTGTACAAAAAAGTCTTTACAATAAATCTGAAGTTGAAGAAGTCAGTGAACAAATAAATATTGACAATGTGTTGACTGGAGTGGAGGATGTTAGTGTCTTGAACAAATAAGAAACAAAAACTGAATATAGTGAAGACATTGGTTTTAATTTGATTAGCAAAAAATAATTTATGTGAAGAAACATATAATCTTCGTTTAGAAGTATCAGATTTGAAATTAAAGACAAATTCTCCATTTAGTTATTCAAGCATTAACATGTATAAAGAAAAATGTGTAACATTAACAGGATTAGAGTTTGATGTTTTGGAAAAACTTACTATATTTGATTGCAAAAGTTAGCGATGGGAGAAATTCAAAGGAAGAAATGTATAATCAAATCATGGTATGTATAATTTAGTTATACATACCATAATTACACCATTGAAAATATTGCTTTCATATGCAACATTGCAAAACAAACAGCCATAAATTATTTTTGGAAGTGGATAGATATTATGCATTCAAAGTTAAATTTCTTAATGAAAATGCAAAAACGAGATCACTTGTTTGGCATTATTCCTGCAGTTTTCAAAGCAAAGTTCCCAAGATTAACATCAATGATTATTAGATTTGATTATCACTACTTCTAATCATTCACTAAAAGCCAAGAATCATATTTTAAACTAAAACATATTTATTGTTGCATTTTTTATCTTTAGGGTTGTTCTTAGGTCACAAAAACAATCTCACAAAGTAAGTTTCTTCTTTGTTAAATTACTTTTTCATTTTTCACATTAACATAATACATAAGACATTGATATGTAAATAATGTTTTTAAAATAAATTGGTTCAATTTTCTTTAGTAGAGTTTCTGCTGTTGTCACTGGTTTTCGAGAGTACCTTCATGAACGAAGTTAAAAAGTCGTTAATGTTAAGCATTTTCTAAAAGGCAAGACGGAACATCGTTAATCCTCATACCATTTACTATAAACTTTATAAATATTGTTACAATGTTATAATTCAAATTGTTATAATTAGTAATTTTGATCATTTCATTATTATACTGTGAAAAATATTTTTTATTTATAACATTTATTCCACATATATTAAAAATATGCAGAATAAACATTACACTGCGGAATATTTAAAGCAAAATATATAGTTTTTAAATGTTATTAGAAATCAATATGTTGTATTTTTGTTTTATTTATTGACTAGTCTGTAAACTATACAATAATTTCAAAATAACGAATTAATTGAACTCCATAATTACTTTATGCATATTTGCACAGATTAATTGTAATTTAACGCTAAATTTCGTTCTAAAAAGTCAAGTAAAATCTCTTCAGACTGTAATATAGATTGTACTGTCTAATCCCGACAGATTTAAAAAAGAAATTTTATATTATAATTTATTTTTTACATATTTAAATACATATTATAATCAGTATTAAAATGTAAAGTAATTGTTGCGTTTAAAGTAGCAAATAAACAGTCATCGCCTGTTCCTTAAAGTTTTTTTTCCGGACTTTCAACTGCAATCCCCGTGTAATTTATGTATTACTTATTGACATAGGTATTTATATTATTTATGATAAGTATTTATAATATAGTAACTTGATCAAAAGTACGTAAGACAAGTAATTTGATCTATTCCTTCAGACCGGTTGCGCGGACGCTGTGGGGCAATTGAAGCTAGTACTTTAAGTACACATTTATGACTACGCAAATTTTCTTTCTTTTAATTACTTTGAAAGTAATTAACATCTTTCAAAGGGATCGCATTTAAACAGACTACTTAAAGGTTAAAAATGGGCTACATATTAAACACGCTATTAATGTGTTTAAAAAAACCATTAATGTGTTTAAGTAAACACACTGTTATTGTATTAGTGTGTTTACTTAATTAAGTAAACACACTAATAGTATTAGCGTGTTTAATATGTAACCTAATATAAAATTTCCTGTAATAAACTTTATTAATTGTATAAAAAGCTTATCTATTAAATCTAATTTGTTTTGATAACGTTCAGTAGCTTCTTTCGATAGTTTTTCTTGATAATAATAAGACATTTTCAAAGCGCTTAAGTAGTGTTGTACTCAAATCAACGCGTTTGTTTGCCCCCATATCATAATGGTAGATACTTTTTTTTTTTAATTACGCGATGATCACGTGGTTTTTTCGCCGCAAGAATAGTATGATGTTATTATATTTCGCTGTGATTTTTTAATTTTTTTTTCCTGTTTTACGTGAAATTGCATATATATATATATATATATATATATATATATATATATATATATATATATATATATATATATATATATATATATATATATATATATATATATATATATATATATATATATGTATATATATTTTCTAAATAAAAAGATTGACTGTTGGTGGAGGGTATTTGTACTAAACCAGGTCAGAGAATAATATCTCTGGTGAACATCAATTGATAATTAGGCAAATGGATGATTTTTGGATGAGTTTTTATTAAAAAAAGTCTTGATACATTACAAGATTAATGCTATTTCATTTGCTAAAATGCTGTTTTCTTTGAACTAAACAATTAAATATTAAATGATATAAAAGTTTAATACATTTATAATCCACGTGAATTTAATTATTTAAATATAATTTTACTTTGTTTGCTTTCAAAAAAGGAATTAAAAACAGTTAGCAATTTTTTAAAATTACAAAAATCTTGAACCCAGGGCCTCCGAAAATGTACTGGATGCACCGAATACCAACATCAATGAAAACAGGACAGGCGCTTTGACATTTTTTTCTTTATAACAATTAGTAATTGTAACTACTTTTATAATATTACTAATACTTTTTAAAATCTTTTTTAATCTTACTATTATGCATAACAGCTAAATCACAAATATTTATTAACTTTGAAACATATGTTATTATATATAGTTATAATATATAATTATAATTGCAATATAGTACGTAATTACAATTAATTTTTATGCAACCTATGTAACCCTTTCGTGCCGAAGGCGCACGTGTGCGCCTTCGGCACGAAAGGGTTACATGTGTGCGCCTTGGACATACCAATCAAAACACCTCTCTAAAAGTTAGTTCAACACTTTTTAGTCTTAAATAATAACCTTTTGTGCTTGTAGACATATAAATTGAGCTTAGGAAATTTGGAACTTTCAATTCGCGGATAGTTTTCATGTTTAAAACACTAAAGATAATTGACAAAAATATATGTAGTTGTTAGACGTTTTCAGCGCAGATGGCTTTGAGAAATAGGATTATAAATGATCCGAATGAAGCTCTTCGAATCCTTGATGAAATGGACGATGTTAGTGATGTGTCTTCTGAGTCTTCAGAGTCTGATGACAACGAATTCCAAGAGAATAAAACTGATATTTGCTCAACAACAGCTCCATTGACTATGGCATTGTCAGCAAGTCGGTCATCATTATTAGAAATAATTTCATCTTCATCATCTGAAGAATATGTTTGTTCCGAAGATGATTCAATAGAAAAAATAAGTGTGGATTTTTCTATTATTAATTCAGGAACTAATAATAAAGGACTCTATACAATAGCATTTGCTGATAACAATGGTACTGTAAATAATAAAAGAAAAATCCGTAAACATCAAACAAGTAAACAACTTCATACCATTAAGACTAAGAAGCCTAATATTAGTAAAGATAATAGAGAATGGAAAAAAATTAAAACTATTAGAACTATTATTCCATTTATAGCAACACCAGGACCAACATTTAGAAGATCTGCAATACCTAATTGTGATGGAAATATCAAACCAATCCATCTCTTTGAATTGTTCTTTGATAATGCTTTAATACAAAAACTTGTCGCTGAAACAGATAACTACCATTCAAGAAGGTTACAATATTCTCCGATAAAACATAGAATGTTATGGGTTGATGTTACATCAAACGATATCAAAGTATTTATAGCAATCTGTTTAGCCATGTTTGAATGTAAAAACTTCCTCGTACCCATGATTACTGGAGACAAAAGCAATACCAAGGGGTAATGAAGGTTACGACAAACTTTTCAAGGTACGTATGTTGCTAGATGACCTTTGTCCTAAATTCAGAAATCTTTATAAACCAAAAAGAGACATTTGCATTGATGAGAGTATGATACCTTTTAAAGGAAGAATCTTTTTCCGAAAAAAAAAAAAAAAAAAGAAATTTACGTCACCAGAGAAAAATGTTATTTATTTATTTTCTAGTTATCTATATTAGAAAAAAAACCCATCAAATGAAAGGCGAATAAATTTTGCACCGTTCTACAAGCCTTTAATCACTTCTAAAACAATATAGCTAGCTATTTGAAAGGCTTCATTAGCAAATATTTAAAAGTCGCAATGCTACTTCATCAATATGAAATAATGTCGACGTCATCAGTTCAATTTTTTTACTTTTTTAATTAAATTTCATATTCTGAATTTTGCCTGCTTTCCAATAATATATACTTTGTTTAACTTATTTTGTAAGGAAACCCATCTATTTAAGTGTTTACGTGGCATAGTATTGCGTTTTTTAAATCGCCTAAATAAATTCCGGTACGAAAGGGCTAAGCTTGAGTAAACTTAGATAGTTATTAGGTACCCTTTTGATCTCAAACTAAAGTCTACAGTTGATGTTTCACAAATTTTGATAAAAATTAGATTAATTAAAAAAGTTTTTCATATCAGTTTCAAACTCTATATTAAAATGATGATGGTGTTAATCTACAAATATTTTTTTTTTAATTTTTGAAAAAATTTTAGACCGACATGCTCCCAACAAAATCTAACTAACAAATTAAAGTCAAATCTAAAACTTATAATACAAATGACATTTAAATCTATTTCTGTTAAAAACAAAGTTTATTGAAAAATTTACAAAAACAAACAAGTTACTTCAAAAACTTCAATTTTATAATTATAAAAAATAGTGGTTTCTTAAAACAAGCAAATTATCAAAATAATTTAAAAACTTCATGACTTGTTTTAATAGCCACTTTAATAAAATGTTTGAAATTTTTTTAAAAAGAAATAATTAAAATAATTAACATTAGGCCTTCACCACACAGTTAATTCATGCACATTAAACATATCTAAATAAAAGTATTATCATTACTAAATATTAACAAAGATTTTAGTTTTAGTTATACTTTTATTATATTACATTGATTATTTCTAATTGAGACATTATGAGTACTAGCAGAAAGCAACCCATAATACGGGTAATGGTCGGACTGTTACATTATTAATTTATAGTGGCTGTTTTCCACAATTTCAAGTTGCAAAACCTTAACCAATACCCTTTTAGAAAAATGCCTGAAAAAAGTAATCCATCTGTAAAATTAACATAAAAAGCATGAGGAGGTAAATTAAATTACCAATTATTATTTAACATTACTTGAGTAACTTACAACTGACATAGGTCATATCAATGTAAGGCAGAACCATTTTCCTCGACATTGCTAAGTTCAACACAATACGTTTTTAGTTACTGAAACAAAATAATAACACTTCATCATGCTTTAAATTGAAAAAAATATCAACTAAACTCTTGAAATATTTTCTATAACATGAACTTTAATTAATTACTAAGATTAATATGAAGTTAACTTATATTATATAGGAGTTTTTAATATTTTTGGTATCCCTTGATTCATTTTTCTTTAAAAAAGAAAATTCTTAAAAATGTTAAATGCATACAACTAAATAAATTTATTGAAAATAACTAAGTTTATTATAAATAACTAAGCAATTGAGTACAAATACGTTTCAAACAAAATAAATTAATTTACAATTAAACATGTGTATAACAAATTTAAAAAATTTGTAAACTTTGATCTTTTATATTGCATTAATGCATGACACATTAATGCAATATAAAATGACAACTCTAAAATAAAAATTGAAACAGATAAGTAGACATAAAAGAAAAAAAACAAAAAACTGGAAAACAATTTACATGCTTTTCAGTAACCTGTTGTCATCCTTCAGTTGCTGTCATGATGCAGCTTGTTGGTGTTGTTTAATTGATGAAAAAACAATTAAAAATTTAAATAAAAAAGACCAAATCAAATATACAACATGATATATTATTATAAAAAAAATTACAAATTAAAAAAAATAAAAAATAAAAAAATCACCGAAGAAAAAGCGGCAACAAAAAAGTTATAAATATCTTTACAGATAGAAGACATTTACAACCTTCTGGTTGCTGTTTTTTTTTTTCGGTGTCTCCCAACACTCTGGTATGGCTCCTGGTGGTATGGATGAGCCCTCCATTTGAAGGAGGGCTCATCCATACCACTATTACTACACCACTTATTGAAGAACCTCTCTCCAAGAGAGGCCCTAAGTGGTGGGAGCGATAATTCCTGTAGTGCTCAAATGTTAACGAATCTAAAATTACAAAAGCTCTCAAATGTTAATGACTCTAAAATTATAAATAGAAGAATATAATAAAAGTTATAAATATTTGGAATTTTATTTAATCAAAGTATAAAACATAAGCTCACCATTTTTTTTTTATTATTCACCTCCCCAAGGCCGAGGAGGCCACTACAGTCGAGGAGGCTACTTTTTCTGGTTACAACCCTCTCTCAACTCTATAACTCCGAAACACGAACCTTGACGAACAAGGCCGCTGCGCGGAGAAACAAGTTGAGCGCGGTACTACCAGGGACGTGGTAGGGATTGAACTCCGAACTTCTCGCTTATGAGGCAAGCGCTCTACCACTACACCACTACCGCATTCACAGGTAACAGAAGACGATGCTAAAAATATTAAAAATAAAAATGAAAGTAAATTAAACAAAAAGGTTAAACATGTGAAAAATTTTATTTAATAAAAATGAGTAAAACACGAACAGTTAAAAAATGTCACATTTATTAAATAATTCCTCCACCTATTGAACATATTTCTTCATACAAAATATATAAAATATAAAACGCAGCCCCACCAGTAACACTTCTACCAGACACTAAAGACAATAAAATATACCTTAGAATAATCGATAAAATAATATTTACACATAAATAAATATATAATTATAATTTTTTTTACCTATTCCCCTCATTTCTTCCATAAAGTTGTCTAAAGTAAGAAAAAAGATAACTAAAGCTAAAACTAACTAAAAATAAAATAAAAATAACTATAACTATAACTATGAAACCAAAACTATAAACTAAAACAAATCTTAATATCTGTACCTCAGAAGACAAAGGTCAGTTGTCCAGTTTTGTGAAAATGAGTTATGTATGAGATCTTTTTAGTTTTTTCAGTATCTACACAAAGGTATAAAGACAGTTGTCCTACAACAATGTAAAACAAAGTTAAGTCAATATAAAAGGTCTGGTGTCTCCACAATGTTCAAAGGAAAAACGTCTGTTGTCCAGAAACGACTTTTTACTTTTTTTATTTAACTTTTTTTTTGGCAAAGTTATATATCATGTGCCTTAAGACAAATTAAATGAAACACCAAAAAAATTACATAAATTTAGGACTTACAACACGCCCTGGTCTAACATTATGATCATTTCCAAGGTTGTTTACATGTTCATGTAAGGCATCATTCTGCTCGCTTCTCAGTTTGTTTTGATTATTTCTGATGAAAGCAAGGAACTGGCCTTCACTGAAACTTACCAGAATGTCAAGCAGATTTTTGGTCTTATCAAAATCCATAAAAAGTCTTTGCTAGACTCTTTGGTTATTTCCTGTGATTTGAAGCTTGTTAGCATTCTCTGTGGAATTCAATCACATAGTAGCAAACACCCTTGCTGCTGGTGCGAGGCAGAGAACACAAGTCTTATCAGATGTGGCCATCCAAGAACCTTCGGTCAAATTCGGAAGCAATTCGCAGGGTTTATGAAATCAGGCGGTGACATTCGCAAGTCGAGAGATTTCAAAAATGTTGTTCATCTGCCCTTGCTTGATTTTTATGATTACATGCTTGTGCTGGAAGCCATCCCACCTATGGAGCTTCATCTACTTCTTGGTGTGGTCAACCATCTCTTCAAAAACCTCTGCGATCTTTGGCCAGATGCAAAGCAATGGCCAACCACACTGCATCTTTCTATTCAGCCATTCCATGGGGGCCATTTTAATGGAAATGATTGCCTTAAGCTGCTGAGAGGATTAGATTGCCTGAAGCAAATTGCAGAGCAAAAGCACTTCAAACAGGCCAATAGATTTATTCAAACTTTGTCTCTGTTCAAAGATGTTGTTACATCTTGTTTTGGAACCACTTTGGATCCTGATTTTGAAGCAAAAATTGAAAGCTTTAAACAGAGATACATTAATCTTCCAGTCGCTATTACTCCCAAAGTACATGCTGTCTTTCATCATGTTCCTCAGTTCATCAAGAGAAAAAATATGGGACTAGGACTTTTCAGCGAACAAGCAACTGAGGCTCTTCACTCAAATTTCAAGCCCTTCTGGGACAGATACAAAAGAAATCCAGAGAATCCTGATTATTCCAAGCATCTCCTCTCTTGTTTCATTGAATACAATAGCAAAAAAATCTAGTCTCAGCAAGTCAATGGTAAGTTATAGCTACAGATTGCAAAGTTGCATCTTAAAAAAAAACGAAAATTTGGGGGAAAACCCAGATCAAAAATGATTTCAAAGAATAATCCAAAGCTTTTTTTTCAGTTTCCTCTAGAACTAAAGGAAAAGTAACAAGAAAGAACAAAAATGTCAAAGAATCAAGTGAGAACGAGCCAAACCCAATGAAGTTGAAGAAGAATATTCGAACTTATAGAAAAATGTTTTTTCAAGGAAAACTAATCAAATTTTGGAAAGTATGAATAAGATAAGAGTTGTTTAGAATTTTATGTAGAACATTTTTTTTTTATAAATTTTTTTGTAAAACTAATTATTGAATTCGGAAAATAAAGAAAACTAACTTTCACTCTAATTTAGAACTTTAAATCCAAAAAAGTCCCACGGACGGTAATCCCTGATTTTAAGATTTACTGCTATGAACTCCTATTGGTATGTACTATCATCCCTCAAAAGGATTTTTCCGGGTGTTTTCGTTGGGGTTAGGTCAAAAATCTACAAACTGTGCGCTGTCATTAACAACTTTTATTCTTTGGACTCTCTCTGCCAACTTCTGATATGATTCATTGTCTTCCCAATATTTAGGAACTTTTGAAATAAAGTTTTTGGCCTCTTCTCTACCTGTACTGCTCAATAACTCGAATAAACTATAGGTTCTCGTAGCCACAAATGTCTCTAGTCTGTTGGAGTCGGTATTCTTGGAATCTACTCTCTTCAGTGCTAGAGTTGTTTTGAGCAGTTGGAGGTTAACTACCATGGCCCTCTTCACATTCATATCAACCCGACTATCAAAAAATACCATACCTATAAGATGTTCTGAGAAGAACCAAAGGTGTCGAGAAAATGCTGTAAAAGCTGCAACAGAGATTGTGCGCTTTGGATTCTTTTAGAACTGTTTCAGCATTTGAGTATCATTAAACAGTGCATTTGCAGCCAGGGGAGCTTTGTGCCAAAAACGTCCATTAATTAATGCAACAAACAATGCAAGTTCTACTAGATCTTTTTTCTCTTGAACAGTCAGAGTAAGCTGATCTTGAAATAGTACCACTTTCAGAGAATAGATGGCCTTTGACATCCATCGAGCATGATGCATTGCTCTTGGAGCGCGAAATGTTATCTCAGCACCAACAGAGCCTCCCCCAAGGAAGACCAGACATAACCAAAGTAGTTCAAGATAATCCTCCCTAGGTTGCTTTTTGTCGATGGCTTTGGTGTAGAATGCTACCATTTCCTTTCGAAGAACTTCCATATCTTCAATAAAGAGCTCATCTTTAGCAGGAGAGAATCTCGCTTGCTAAATATATTGCCACTTCTTTTGAAACTGTTTGAACAAGCCAACCTCAGGTCCCCCTGTTCCACCAAAGAGAGCTGTAAAGACATTGCTCAGAACAACCTCCATAACATGGTGGTGGCAACCAATACTTACAAGCTCACGACCAACTGCTTCCTCGATTAGAACACATGCTCCTTTTTAAATACCTGTGTTGGATGATGTTGTGTCAAAGACTAAACCCTGAAGTTTGTCTCAAATTTTCCCATCATCCAAGATCTTTAAGAAAGCTGCTGCTTGTTCCACTCCTGTTCCTCTTCCAACTTTTGGAACCGCTAGCAATTTCTCCAAACCATTTCCAGTAACAATCACTGTAACACGGTCCACAGTTTCTTTTCAACCAGTAAAATCTGGAAGCAGTTTCCCATCCCAGTGTAGAAGCAATTGAAATTCAATGGAAAAGTTGTCTTTTTCATTTTGATTAATGTGATTACAAGTAGACATTCGAGATCTCCTGATTATACTTCAAGACTTATTCTTGCAATAGCAAACTTAGCTTTGCGATCAGGAAGGTTAACTCTGTCCAAAGTTCCAGCAACTTCTGGGTTTGACACAATACTTTTAAGACGCTTTGGCTTTGGTGTAGAAGAAATAGATTGCAATGCGGAAGACAGAATCTCAAAACTCGGGTCATTATCGCTGTCTTGACTGTCTTCTGAGCTGCTGATGTTTTATTTGCATGCAATTCCACTGGATGTAATTTATTTGAATGTAAATTCACAGGATGTAATTCCACTGGATGACAAATATTTGAGAAGTTAAATTCGCTACAAGTAATTTTATTAGTAACCATGATTGGTAAATATTATCTATAAATCAGTTGTTGTTAAGACGAGAGAAAAGATTCTTGATTTAATTAATCCTATCTTATTAAAAAGAAAAAGAAATTTTTTTAAAAGATCCTTCATTAGAACAAAAAAGTATTACAATCAACATGATAGACTAAGATTCTTTTTAAATATATTAAGTTTGTGTTACTAATATGATCTATTCTTACTAGCAACATTGTAATAAGCAGATGATACAAAAAAACTAACCAATCAAATAATGAAAGCATTTGATTAAACGCTTTCTTCGCTTGATTGGTTATAATTTAAAAAAAAACTAATTAAGCATTAAATACAAAGCAAAAAAAAAATTTATTATTAATTTTAAAATATTTAAATAATTTTTATTTAAAAATTTAATATTGACATTGCTTTACTAAAAAGTTATTTAACTGTAACTTAAGAAAAACCAAGCTCTAAAACTTAAGTTGTTATCACCATGGCAATAGAACCTCACCTGCCCAAATTTTTTTTTTCTTAAAACATGAGCCCACACCCCCGTGTGTGGGCTCATGTTTTAAGAAAAAAAAAATTTCCGAATTTTTTTCAACAAATGGAGAAAATGATAGTTAATCTTTAATAAAATTAATTTAATTTAAGATAAACTATCATTTTCACCACTTGTTGAAAAACTTTAGATAATTTTTTTAAATTAACATTTTTACCAACTTTTCCCGAGAAACAATAGGTTTAAATTTTTCTTTAAATAATAAATGTTAAAAGAGAACAATTTTTCAGAAAGTTTTCGTGATCTAAACAGTTTTCAGAATAGTTAAAAGACTTCTCAGAAAAAAGCCTTTTAGTAGTTAGGTTTGCTACTGCATGCATTTTCATACATTTTTCGTTTCATTTTAGGTTTTATTAGTGCTGGGGACCATTTTCAGCAAGTTGTCAGTTATTTTTCACTTTACCTACTCAGACAAGAACTTATCAATGTGTTGGTGCTACTTTTAATGGCAATTGTAATGGGGCAGTGTTGACTGATACTCAAAATTGCAATGAGCATGAGTATTGTCCAGGTTTGCGTTCAAATACTGAAATAGTCACTTGATCAACAAAAATTAATGTGAATTAATATTTTCGAAATAATTAAAAAAAAAAGTTAAACAGTTCTTCTTATATTTTGTAACTTGTTTTACTTGCATTATATGGCTTATTTTAAAACAAACAAAAAAATTAAATTGGGAACAATATCAGGTTGGAGTTTTTGGGGTGCATGTTCTTCTATATGTAACAATTTTTTACTGTACCTTTTCAAACAAGAATTCGGACATGTATTGGGTATTTAACATGGGATCCTAACTATAAGGTTTGTCCTGGTATCACTACAAATGATCAACACACTTGTAATATTAATGTTGCTTGTTCAGGTAAGATTTGTTCTTAAAGTTATATTTTTATAAAGATTTTTAATATTTGAATTTTCTAAAATGGTTTTTTAAAACAGGTACTTATGGTGCATGGAGTATATGGAATAGTTGCTCTGAATCATGTCAGTCTAATCCTGCTACAACTGTATTTCAATCTCAGACTAGATCTTGTCTAGGAGCTAGATTAGGAGGTGGTTGCACTGGGCCTAGTTCTCAAACTATGGCTAGGATTAGTGGAGTACCTTGTCCAGGTATTTCTTTTAATAGATAATTTTGCATTAATTTGTTTCCATATAAATTTTGGTTTGTAATTGTTTTGTGCCAATAGAACAATAATAGTTTAACTACTGCTGTAATTTTGAGAAAAAATAAGTTAAATATTATATGTGCATACAGTTGTTATATTCATGCAACCTTTATGCCCATATAATAAAATTATACTACATGTATGTATTTTCTATATTTGTTCTTATATGGTCTTATCATTAAAATAATTTTTTCTTTATCATTTTAATAACTTTTAGTAACCCGTAGAAAATGATTGGTTTAGAAATCTTGGTAATTGCATGTCATTTCTCTCATTGTTTTTCAAAATTTAAAGTTTTCAAAATCTTTGACCTTTCCAATAAGTAAGTTCACATTTCTTATTCTTCTTTTTCCCGTTTAGGGGTCGCCACAGCGGATCAAACTCTTCAATCTAGCCCTGTCATGAGTGTCCTCAACTGACATACCAGCCTCTCTCATATCCTCCACCACTGTATCCATAAACCTCCTCTTAGGTCTACCTCTTCTCCTCTTACCTGGAAGTTCCATCCCCAAAACCTTCCTGCCAATATAGCTCTCCTGTTTCCTCTGTACATGTCCGAACCATCTCAATCTTGATTCTCTAACTTTATCTCCAAAACATGCTACATGTGCTGATCCTCTAATAAACTCATTTCTAATCCTATCCTTCTTCGTCACTCCAAATGAGAATCTTAACATCTTCATCTCAGACACATCTATCTCCCTCACTTGTCTCTTTGTCAGTGCCACTGTCTCCAGTCCATTCAACATAGCAGGTCTCACTACTGTCCTATAGATCTTAATCTTCATTCTAGCCGACACCCTTTTATCACAGATCACACTAGACACTTTGTGCCTGCCACACCATTCTGCCTGCATTCTCTTCTTTACCTCTCTTTCACTTATCCATTATTCTGTACCCTCTTAGGTATGTAGGTATACTTGTCAACCTTCACCAAATCAACTCCTTGTAACTGGACCTGTCCACCGTGTGCCCTCTCATTCACATACATGTACTCTCTTTTACTCCTGCTCACTTTCATTTCCCTGCTTTCCAAAGCATACCTCCATCTTTCCAAGTTTACCTCCACTTGCTCCCTACTCTCACTACAGAACACAATGTTTTTAGCAAACCTCATAGTCCAAGTGGACTCCTGTCTAACTTCGTCCGTCTGTCTGTCCATGACAATTGCGAACAGAAGAGACTCAGGGCTGATCTCTGATGTACTCCACTTTAAACCTGTCTATCATTCCCACTGCACATCTCACTGCTGTCACACTGTTTTCATACATATCCTGCACTATCCTCACATACCTTTCCGCTACTCCTGACCTCCCCGTACAATACCACAGCTCCTGTCTCGGAACTATATCATAAGCTTTCTCTAAGTCCACAAGCACACAATGTAAATCCTTCTGTCCTTCCCTATACTTCTCCATTAACACTATCAGAGCAAACATAGCATCTGTGGTGCACAGCTGGCATGAAACCATACTGCTGCTTACAGATCTCTACTTTTCTTCTAAGCCGAGCTTCCACTACTCTTTCTCAGACTTTCAGGCTGTGACTGATCAACTTTGTTCCCCTGTAATTACTACAGCTCTGAACGTCGCCCTTATTCTTGAAAATTGGCACAATTATGCTATGTCTCCACTCCCCAGGCATCGTCTGACCTTCCAAGATTCTGTTAAATAACCCTGTCAAAAACTCCACTGCTATCTCTCCCAAACATTTCCATGCCTCCACTGGAATATCATCTGGTCCAACTGTCTTACCACACTTCGTTCTCCGAATTGCAGCCCTTACTTCCTCCTTGCTCACCTGGGGAGCCTCCTGATTCACAACCTCTATCTTTTCTAACCTTCCTTCCCTATCATTCCCTTGATTCATTAGTTCCTCAAAATACTCCTTCCACCTTCCCAAGACACTCTCCTCACTAGACAACACATTTCCATCTTTATCCTTAATTATCCTAAACTGCTGCACATACTGCCCATCACGGTTTCTCTGTCTGGCGAATCTGTACAGATCCTTTTCCCCTTCCTTAGTGTTCAACTTCTCATACAGATTACTATATGCCCTTTCTTTAGCTTTTGTCACTGCTCTCTTTGTCTTGCCACACATCTCCTTGTACTTCTGTCTACTTTCTTCATCTTGCTGAAAATGCCAATTCTTTTTAGCCAACTGCTTTCCTCTTAAACTTTCCTAAACCTCCTCATTCCTCCACCATGTCTCCTTGTCTATCTTCTTCTGTCCTGATGTCAGTGATGTCCAGTGCCTGTCTTACCCCATCCCTGAACTTTACACAACAGTTCTCATTCTTTAACTTCCACCGCCTGATCTTAGGTTCTGCTCTCACTCTCTTCTTCTTCTTCACCTCCAAAACCATCCTACATATCACCATCTTATGCTGTTTAGCTAAACTCTCTTCTGGTACCACCTTGCAATCACTAACCTCTTTCAGGTTTCTTCTCCTACAGAGGATATAGTCGACCTGTGCGCCTCTTCCCCCACTTTTATATGTCACTCTGTGCTCTTCCTTTTTCTTAAAATAAGTGTTAACTACAGCCATCTTTATCCTTTTAGCAAAATCTACCACCATTTGTCCTTCTGTATTCCTTTCTTTAACCTCATACCTACCCATCACTTCCTCATCATTACTGTTCCCTTCACCAACATGTCCATTAAAATCTGCTCCAAGAATCATAGGAACCTGGAGAACAACTTCATCTAAAATACAAAATAAATTTAATATAAAATTAATTATACTATACTTTATAATTTTATATAAATAAAAGTATAAAGTATAATAACGGTATGGTAGGTCATTTCTAAACCATTTATATACTTTTTATTTATAGACTAATTTAAAAGATTTTTTAGTGGTAGCAAATATTATTGTATCTTGGCTTTGAGTTAACGATTCAAAATATATTTTTTATAATTACTAATTGTAATAATGTAAAATTCTAATAAGTAATGGGGGACACTTATTGATTTTTCTGAGCACCCTGTTTATTTATTTCATATATATGAAAATTGTTCATTGTTCATTGTAATGTTTGGGTTGCATAAGTGCTGCAAATAAATTTTTTTTTTCTTTCAATATAGTATGAATGGAAAAATATTTTTTAGTTTGAAAATTTATGTTTATTTTATGTAAAAAAACACAAACCAGGCTTTCTCAAAAATATTTATATTTTCAAGCTGATGCACATGCCAAGTTGTTTCATATATTACACTGTGTAATAAACAGCAACTTGTAAAGTAAAACATTCAAAAAACTGTGTGCTGTATTTTTTTGTGAATAAAAATTTAGAGTAATTTTAGAATCTATTGCTTTTTTATGATTTTTGTTTTCATTTGCTAAATCTGACTTATTCTTTTAAAAACAGAGTTTACTATAGCGTAATCAAATAGCCTAACTTTGCAGAAATTTATAACTTTGCACAATTTTAAAAGAAAGATATTCAAATAAATATGTGACTGTGTAAATATATGTTTCATTGAGAAAAAAACATTCCTAAATTTTCAACGCCTTTTCTTTGAGTTAAATTTTCATGTAAGCAAACCAGCATTTTATAAAATGGTAATCAAGTAAATATATTTAAATTTTAATTTACATAAGTTCTGGGGATAAAAATTAATTAAACCTTAAGTTTTGGGAACCGTATAATTGTAATCACAAACCTGATACTACCTACTTGCATTTTTTTAAATATATTTTTTATTGTAATCATTAAAAATTTGATAAATTTTTATAATATTTGTTTTAATAATTATAATATTTATTATAATAATTGTAATATAATTGTTGTTATATTTATTGTGATTTTTAGTATGCTTATTATCATGAAAGCTGCAGTTTTGTTTCTTGTCAACTGGATTATACTGTGCCAACACAAATCAGTACTCGTACTTGTTCAGGAGCCTCTTTAGGTGGTAACTGTAACGGACAAGTTTTAACTCAAAACTGTAATCCAGAGGTTCTTTGTCCAGGTAATATTATAAAATGTTTTTTAATTATATGCTTGATTTTGCTTATTGTTTAAAATATGCTTTGTTTATTGTTTAAAATAAATAAGTAAAAATAATTAATTTATAACAAAATTATATTATTTAATAACACAAACTTGTTTAAAGAAAAAAATAAACCATTTTGATTCAATTTTTACCTTGAAACAAATGTGTTGCACATAAAACAAATTTAATGTTTAAGATCTTGGAGTTAAATCCAACCACATTTCATATGTTATTTTGTTAATTTTATTATATTCATTAGTAAATGTTTCAATAACAATCGCTACATTTCTGTTTAGTCATGCAAATAATGATAAATATGTTAAACAACTATATAACAATGCAACATGAAACATTATGCTAATTTAATTAAAACATGCTAAAACAAATAGTATTGTATTTTTTTACTATGGTTGCTCTATTAATTATTCCTAAAATATCAATATAGGAATATTGAGCGGTTAGGGTTCTTGGAATGCTTGTTCTGCCTCCTGTAACACTCAAGTCAATGGTCCATATCAATATAGAAGCCAAACTTGTATTGGTACTTCTATGTGGAAACCAAATTATGTAGGCTGTAATAATGTCAGTTTAAATGATCAACAACTTTGTACAAGGAACATCTCTCACCTGAACAAGGAACATTTTTATCATAATGTTCCTTGTTCAGGTGAGAGATGTTTTGAATTTTTTAAAATATCTGAATTTTTTTATATATTTGCAAACATATTCAACTGATTTCGAAGACAGTATCAGAATGAGTTTTAATTACCAATGCTTTTTTGCAAAAAATATAAATACTTATCCACCGGGAAAAATAAATTTATTTATAGCTTTTGCAAATAAGTTTTTTAACAATAGGTAATTATGGTGCATGTAGTGCATGGGGAGCTTGCTCAGAAAGTTGTCCGTCGAATCCTAATGTTTCTCTATTTCAAATTCAGACTCGGCAACGTCTTGGTGCTAAATTGAATGGTGGTTGTCCTGGAACAAGCTTTTAAACTCAAAACTGTAATACTTGAGTATCTTGTCTAGGGGACTTTCTTTTATTATTATAAAAACGAAATTAATGTGCTTTTTATTCACTTATTAACATGTAATAAATAGGTGTTACTTCTTTTAAATTTTTAAATAAACTTTTTAAATAAAAATAAAGTCCTTGATTCTCTATAAATCCATCTCACATAATTTCTTTTACTATTATAAAAGTGAAATTTATTAATATGTAATATATAATTGTTATTTCTTTAAAGTTTTAACATAAATGAAAAAATGATAGTTAAAAATAGGTACAATCAGGTTCAGATCCTTATATTTTTATAACCATGAGCAGCTGGCTGTGGGATAAAGTTTAAAGAAAATGTTTTTTTTTTTAATTTCTAAATAAATATTGAATTTTGAAAGATATTAAAATTTTACTTGTTTCAAGAGAGCATTATAAGTTTTTAAAAAATTTGTCGTGACCTAAGTACTAAGTGGTTTTAAAAACTAGAAAAACTTTTTGGAAATCATCCTGTTATTAGTTAGGTTTGTTAATGCATGCACTTTCATATATTTTTGGTTACATTTTAGATCTTATTAGTGCATGGGGAGCATGTTCAGCAAGTTGTCAGTTATGTTTCACTTTACCTACTCAGACAAGAACTTATCAATGTGTTAGTGCTACTTTTAATGGCAACTGTATTGGAGCAGTGTTGACTGATACTCAAAATTGCAATATGCAAGTTTATTGTCCAGGTGCGTGTTCAAATATTGAAATTTTATCAGTTTATCAACAAAAATCAATGTAAAGTAATATTTTTAAAATAACTTGAAAAATAAAAATTAAACTGGGTTTTTAACTTTTTTTTTTTTTTTTGCAACTTGTTTTTTCATTAAATGGCTTATTTAAAAAAATAGTTTTTTAATAAAAACAGGTACTTATGGTGCATGGAGTGCAAGGAGTAGTTGCTCTGAATCATGCCAGTCTAATCCTGCTACAACTCCATTTCAAACTCAGACTAGATCTTGTCTAGGAGCTACATTAGGAGGTGATTGCGCATTAGGATTTGCATTAGGAAAAAAATTTGAAAAACGCAATTAATTTAGAAGCACAAAGTATTGCTCAAAAATTAAACCTTAATAACTGAATCGAATCAACTGCCCCTGCCCAAGCCTTCGTAACACTAAAAGACCATAAACCAAAATTTCAAAACAAACTTCCTTGTAGGTTATTGGTTCCCTCAAAAAGTGAGATTAGAGATATAAGCAAAATTAAATTAGACAAAATTTATAATATTCTTAGAAATAAATTCAGTTTGCAGCAATGGAAAAATACCATTGATGTTATAAATTGGTTCTCCATAATCGAAAATAAAAATGACTGTACATTTATTCAATTTGACATTAATGATTTTTACCCCTCAATAACCGCAGATTATTTAAATAAAACAATTGAATTTTCAAAAAACCACACAGTTATTCCTGATGACACAATCCGTATAATAAAACATTGTAGAAAAACCTTACTTTATTTTAATAAGGAAAAAGAAAAACATACATGATTGATTTGATATAACAATGGGCAGTTATGGCGGAGCGGAGATTTGTGAATTTGTTGGACTATACATATTAAATTCATTAAGTAAAATAATCAATATAAATGATTTTGGCCTTTATCGAGACGATGGTTTATTAGTAATGCGTAAAAGATCTGGTGCACAGCTCGATAAAATTAGAATAGATATTACAAAAATTTTTTAAAATATTGGCTTTCAAATTGAAATAAACATAAATTTAAAAATTGTGAACTTTCTTGATGTCACATTTAACCTCTCTGAAAAGTCATATAAGCCTTTCAAAAAACCAAACGATGAATTATTGTATATTAATATTAACTCAAATCATCCATTCCAAATTCTAAAACAAATCCTGATTTCAATTAATAACAGGCTAAACCAAAACTCCTCTAATGAAAATGTATTCAATTCCTCTTCTAAATCGTAATTGTAAACAAACAGTAATAATATAAAAACTATGCTACAAATAGAGTGCTCAATGTTCTTAAAAAACAGAACAATTATAAATTAGTAGAAAATCACTTAACAAAAATTTTTCTAATTATTTATATGCATTTATATATATATATATATATATATATATATATATATATATATATATATATATATATATATATATATATATATTTATTATATATAAATACTGACTCCTACAAATGTCACATATAAACCAATTTTTTTAAATATTTTTATGAAATATAGAAGATGAACATGAAACAGTTTAAAATGTAAAAAAACTTACGAAAACCTATTTTACCGGATGTTTAAGCAAGAAATCCCCTCTAATTTTAAAATCAATTTTTAGAAAAAAAAAATTTGTCAGATCAATAGCATATATAAAAGAAATAAGAAAAAAGTACCAAAAACAAAATTTGTAACATGTTGCTATGGAAACCATAAAAAATTACCAAAAAACAGCAAAAGCAGGTTTTATGCCGGCCAATATTGTGGGCAGGGAGCAAAATAACTCAAGTTGAAATTTTTATATGGTGTTTATATAGAGTAGAAGAGTGTTTTAAGAAGAACAGAATTTTTTTTTACAAATATAAAATTAGGTATTTTGAAGTCAAAGTCCAATATTCAATAATATGGTACTAAAACAGCATAAACAGAAGGTGTAAAAAAAAAAAAAAATTATTCAACTTAAAACACTCTATACCAGTTAACAAAGAACCTCTGAAAATTTTAGAAATGGCTCTTGAATGGTTGGCGAGCAATGTTGGCCGGCGTCTTAAATACTTTATACTGAGAAAAAGCAAATTAACAATTTTTTTATTAAATAACACCAAAAAATGTATAAAAAAGCAATCATTAACCTCATTAAATCTAAAAAACAGTATTTAAAATCTTCCTGGTTCATAAGTTATATCCTCTTTTTCCAAATTATTGTCATTTTTTTTAATTTTTTTTGCTCTATTTAACTGTCGCCTCAACTTAATCTTTTTATTCATTCTATAATTTTGATTGATTTATTCTTTTGTTTATTTTATTGATTTATTTTTAGATTGTTTCATTCCTTTGTTTATTTTATTGGAACCTTTAACCATGAAAGCACCTGGTAACATACTTAATTGTGCAAAAACTAACACTGAAGCTTTCATACCAATATTAAAATTTGCTACCGCATCGTATACACCAAATTTCAAATTAGCGAGTGACACATATCTGGTCTTTGGTAATCGGTCCCAAATCATGCTGTTGAACGATTCATTTGCGTTTTGAGTTTTCCCATGTAAACATTTTTTTAGTTCTGAATCTTTGCTAAGATCCTCAAAAATAGGTCTAATTTTCAAAATTATGTTCATTGGAAGACCTGGATCCGGTTTGTAAGTGTTGGTTTTATTTGCTTTATCAAAGTTAAACTTGCACCAACTATTGATGCCGGTAGGACAGTGAGGAAAGTGCAAGTTATTTGTTTTGGAAGATGCAACATGAAATAATGTAGCCAATACACTTGCCTTCATACCTGCTAAGTTTCCAGCATTTTGCCTAATAGCAACGCCAAAGAAATTTTGCAGACGATCGATTACTGCATCTGTAAGACAACCACGCCCACCGAGACCTTTTTCTCTTTTCTTTAAATTTCGTATTCGTTTACCAACACGTTTTTGATAGTGTCCCACACATTCTAACTTATTAACTTGAATGCCAGGGTAAGAATCTATGACATTAATGAAACTTTTACTGTCCCCGTCTCCTAAAAAATTCACATATCGCAGTTCGTACTTGTCAATAGATCTTAAAAACACACGTTTTGCACCAGTGGTCTCCATACCGCTTGCAGATCTTTTGTAATTGTTTTTAAAATGTGAGAGTTCCTCCATTGGGCATAGGCTGTAGGGTTTGTTTTTAAAAGATCTTTCTTTAAAAAGCAACCTTTGCAGAACCTGCACATTGGTTCGACATCCAAAACCTTTCCAGTGTCCATTGATAATGCAGAAAAGACACCGTTTAATGATGAAAAGCCTCTTCTCTGCGAAGTACCATCACACGACACACCAATATCAAAAACTTCATCATTAGCAACATGTTTACGCAATTCTGCTACTGCATCAAACATGGTATCTTCAGCAACTTTTTGTGTGACAGCACCTATTTTCACAGCTAACTTATCATTATTATTTTGAGTCATTGGTTGTGGCATATTCAATAAAGTGGTGAATATTTTTATACCAGAATGTCCCTGTCCATGTGCACGCATTGCGTATACTGTTCTACAATTAATATCATATCTTCTGTTACATTGTTTTGAAGTATAAAACTCATTTTCATATTTGCAGTTAAAGCACTTGATAAGTAACTTAGAGGCAAGTCCTTTTCTGTCTTGCTTTTTATCGGACAATGACAAGGATGAACACTCGCCACATTGAGGGCATGCTAAAGCACTAAATATATCAGATAATATAAAGCAATCTATAATCCTATATCCAGATATTTTCATTCTTGTAAAAGCTCTGGAACATTAAATTGGCTTTACCTTCTTCGCAGATACAGATGTAGAAAATAAATTTAAACCAGATTCGTTATTTACAGAGTTATTATTGACAGTTGTATTATTTGAATCAATCAAAATTGTTACAGAAAGATTATCATTTAACTCTATTTCAATATTTTCTTTGTCAAGACTGTTAAATTTCTTCCCTAAGAAACCTCTCCTCCTTTTTTTAATTATTGTACTTGATTTTATTCTACACGCTTTACCCATTTTTTAAAAAAATTAAGAAAATTGACAACTTTAAAAGCTTCAGAATAACAGAAAACTGTAATCTGACTTGATAAACCAGACTTTTTTCGCTCGGTGGATAAGTAAAGAAGCCAAACCAAGCATTTTACTGCAGCTATTTAAAAATACACATTAGTTATTAGGATTTTTAATGAAGTGCTACACCGTTGCTATGAGCGTTGCTATGGTATAAATTTTAAGGTACCTTAAAAAAATGCTAAACTTGAAGGATTTAATGATTAAAATCAGTAAATAAACAAATAATTTTAAATTCTGCATACAATAAAATGCATAAATAAATAAAAATATTTTTTATAAAGTTTGAGTAAATTTAGAGGGGGTTTCCCCCTTAAACGCTTTTTCGACCAACAGCTGAAAAATACCAAAGTTTTAACCATGTGCCATGTTGCGCATGGATGGTGTCCTTGTTCATACTTTTGTTGTGGATTGTCAAGGCCGCATATGAAGCCCTTTGTTACAGCTTAGAATTTATTATTAGTATATAAATAATAAAATAAGGTCATCTTAGTTATTAGGTACTACCATAAATAAATAAATACCATACATAAATTAGACAAAATAAAAAACAAACAAACAAAAAAACAAAAGTAAGAAAAAGAAAGACCTAAAAAGTTAAAAAAACAAAATCGAAAAAAAAAACCTATGATAATTGGATAATTATAATTTGAATGAGTATGACTTTTTTTGTGGTTGCCATGACAACTCCAGTTGCATAGCAAATCATTTTTATGGTTAGTTCCAAAGGGTTATTTTTAGCCAAATGTTTCTAAACTTGGTATGCAAATTAATTTGATGATTCTAATATGATTGAGCATAACTATTTGTTTTAATTAACAGTCGCACTTTCATATAGGTACACACATTTCCAAAATTATAAAGATACAAAAGACACATTTATAAACAAATATTATCTGTGGATGACCTCTATAAGTCAATAACTCCAGCTAGTAAGTTTTATGTTTTGGTGTGACTTCCTGCTGTCTTTCTCAGAGATGCAATAAATGGCTCAGATGTACACAGTAGTCGATTTAACAACTATCAAGCCCATTGTATCTTTAAATCTATTTTGAATTGTTTGTTTCAGAGTCTTTACTTTAGATTTATCTTCTGCTGTTCTTGCCTGCCACTTAATGAAAGTCATTTTATATCCAATTTGTAATAAACATTCAAAAAAACATATCCAAGCATGTAAAGATGATAAACCAAATGAATTGCCTGACATACCCCTTTTCAAAATCATTTTTTCAATATCATTCATTGCTTTGGGACTTGCCTGTCCTATAGTACAGCATTGACCAAAATTTATAACATCTAAAAGAGCAGTGTGAACTTTTTTTATCATTAATAGTAATTTGTAATATATGATGTATTTTGATTTTTTTTATAATTTATATCAATTTCAGTATCTTGCAAGTTTGAAATCTCAAGCCTAATGAGATCTCTTCTGATTTAGAAACTGCTGCCGTTTCTTTTTCAAATTTAAAACGCAGAGGTGTACATTATATTTCGCTGGGTACCTGTTTCCATTTGAAAAGCCACATAAGTTCAATGGCACTAGGCAAGTAACAAAAAGTGCCTACTCATTGTTTAAATTTCTTGTTACTGTTCTTTGCGATATATGTTTGTATATGGACTGTCATGTGGCACCATAAAAGCCTATTTTGTATTTCAGAGAAAGTCTATCTGGAGTGCCTTCAGTGCTAAGGACATTATACTGTGCCTTGCATATTTTATTTGCTGTATGATCTACCAAAGCTTGCAGTTTTATTTCAGCTGAAAAGTCTTAGACAGATATATCTGCAGAATAGCATAACAGTTTTGCATCCCGAAAATCATTATATGGATAATATATATCAACTCCCTTTTCAACTGCTTCATTTCGAATAGTTTGATAGAAAGCTTTTGTCATTCTAGCATCTAAATGAAGACAAAGAGCTTCAGCTTTAGACATTCTACAATCTTTTTTTGAGATTTTTTCAATTGGATTTTCTTTTCTCTTTTTAGTTTCTGTAGCTATTGTAACGCAGAAGCAAAATAAATTTAAGTTAAGTGACTAACTTAATGTTTTTTAGTTTTAGTAGAGTAGTCATCAAAGTTTGCCTTAATTGGTCTTCCAATAGGTATTGGTGTTAAATTTAAATCTTCAGGAACATGGTGTGGCAGCCATTTTTTGTTCTTTTCTTCAAATCAAGCCGTATTTCAAATCATAGAAGCGTTATTACAATTCCTAATTGCTGCTTGTTGCAATCCAAATTCATTGCATCAATAAGTTTGTCCACAATACCAGAGTCAGATATTTTTAGATTATTAAGGTTACGCATAATAAATGCATAGATATCAAAATATTTCATTTTCGGCCTACAATTACAAAAAATATTTTATTCATGAGACATTTGGACAACCAGATATGAAACAAGCTCCAAATATTTATATGTTCATTTTAATGTGATAAAAAAGATGCTTTGCTAAAAAATTGCGATGATTGGAGCCTAAGAACACAAAAAAAAGGCAGAATGTTGGTTCCCTACCACAAATATGAAACTTGTAAAAATCATGTATAGATACGCAGCTGACAACTGCCGACAATAGGTAAAATATATATCGATGGTGTACATGATGTATATAGATCAAAATATTTCAAATCTCAAATTTCTGGAGCACCCTGAACCGCAAAAGTATTTCATTATTTAAGTGAAATTTTCACTAAAAAAAGTACTTTACGTAGGCTTTAATTAGAAATCAATTTATTTGATATAGCTTGCATGCAAAATAGTTTTGCAATAGCTCATTTGATAGATAATACTGTTATTTAATTATAATAGTTTGATTTAATAATGCAATAACTTTTATCTAATTATGCAATAAAAAAATGAAGTTTCAAAGTTCAATAACAATTTTATTAGAAACACGAAAAATATTACTAAATTTAAAAAAAAAAAATTTGAAAAAAACAACCTTTTCTATTAACAGTTTAAAATGCAAATGGCAGGATCCAGTGTTCCGGCCTGGCCTCACTATCCTTTAATAAGTAATTAGCCGCCATGATGGTTTACAAACAAATACGGAACTAGTGTTTATTATGATTTTGTATTCTGATTTTGTACTAATAACTGTTGGCCTAATTTTATTATCATCCAAGTCATGGCTTTTTGTTGTGTGTTTCGCTGCACAAATCGTTCTGAAAGTTGCACTAAGTCATTTTTTCGAATTCCAACCATACTATTACATCACGATGAGGAAACTAAGCAAATATCAACAGAAAGGAAAATGAAATGGTTTAGTGCAATAAAACGTGAAAATATGAATATTAACACAACTCATTATAGAGTTTGTTCCGATCATTTTATTACAGGTTTAGTATTTAACTTAAAAAAAATCATTCAGTAAACATTAAATAATAATAATAAAATTCTTTAGTTTTATTTTTATTAAAAGAAATTCATATAGTTGTATAAGCAAGTTCAAATTTAGTTAACTTAAGTTTAACTTAATTTGTTCTTAAACTGAACTAAATTAATTGAATTAACAAAAACTTAAATTATTAAAGTTTTTGGTTAGTAAATACTGAATATAAATTTTTGTTTTATATATTACAGGAAAGCCTTCCAAACTCTTTGAGAAATCTCACCCAAATTGGATACCAAATCAATCCATGGGTTACGAAAAAAAGTTAGCAGATGTTACTAGGCATGAGCGTGCTATTGATCGTCAATTCAGACTTATGCAGGATGTTTCAAATGCTATTCCAAAAAAAGAATTACAAGTTGTTGTACCATGCCCCATTGATTTTACAGACACAATTTCACATTCAAGAATACATGATATTGAATTTGAGTTAGTAAGTGAAGTATGTAAAAATAATTTAAAAGATTCTTTCTGTCAAACTGAAATAACAAACAAACATATTGTTTCCATGGATAAAGAAATAACTTCACTTAAATCTGAAATTTGTAATTTAATGTCTGAGTTATCTTTTCTAAATGTTGGTACAATAGAATGGTTTGTATCAGATGAAAAAGTTCTCTTTTATACAGGTCTTCCAAATATGGATGTTTTTTTTACTCTTTTTAAATTTATAAAATCGTTCCTTTCATGTAAGAGATCAAAATTATCAGATTTTCAGCATATTTCGCTAACTTTGATGCGTCTTCGGCTTAATTTAACGCTAAATGATTTAGCTTATCGTTACAATATCAGTAGCACAACAGCCTCTTCTGTGTTTCTCAAAACAATCGATGTTTTATATCTGAGACTAAAGGAGCTTATAATATGGCCTGATAGAGAGCAATTATGTAAGACTACCCCAATGTGTTTCCGACAACATTTTGGAACCAGAGTTGGAGTTATTATAGATTGCTTTGAGGTTTTTATTGACAAACCAAAAAATTATATATATATATATATATATATATATATATATATATATATATATATATATATATATATATATATATATATATATACATATATATAAAACCCAGAGGTGTTTCATACAGTTACCATTTTCTTTTATATTTAAAAAATACGACCTTTAAATATACTTATATAATATAGATATTAATATACTTAGATAATAAAAAAATGCTGTTCATTTTAGCTAGTTATTTTTGTTTCTTAGAAAAAGATGAACACTAACTTTAGTGAAATTAAAAACAGGGATAACGATAAGATAATTTACTTATAAAACCATGTTTTAAACTTTGAAGTTTTTATTCTTCGTGAAACCTTTAAAAAACTTTTCAAGTTGTTATACACTACGTTTAAAAATTAATGTACTATGGTGCATTGTATAATTGAATTAACTACAAAGTAATTAATAAGTGTTTTCCCACTTAAAACTGTGTTTCCAACATAACTGTGTGTAACATAACAGAAATGTTTTCTGGAGCTGTCGTCAATACTTTAATAACTATGTAAGTCCTACAATTTTTACGAAATCGAGGACTTTTTTTTTTAGGAGATCTAAATGTCATACAAATTAAAATATCAACATCCCCTCCCCACCAAAAATTCCTTGATCCGTCACTGCTAAGGTGGCATTGTTCGCTGATGACACGACCATCTCTTACTCTTTTCTGCAAATGAGCTAGCGTCTCTT
The DNA here is from genome assembly GCF_038396675.1 of Hydra vulgaris. NCBI lineage: Eukaryota > Metazoa > Cnidaria > Hydrozoa > Anthoathecata > Hydridae > Hydra > Hydra vulgaris. Next base: position 5,421,684 of record NC_088921.1, on the reverse strand, counting down.
GTAAAAAGTGTCTCTACAAAAATTCATATTCGTGTTACTCGTCATTTAATTAAGTCTCATCCTTTTTCTACGACTGTTCCTAAGTGCTCCAAAAATTCTTATTCGTATATATTTTTCCCTCTAGTATCAGTTCTTTGGAATTCACTCCCTTGATCTCGTTTTCTTGATTCTTATAATTTTTTAAGCCGTCTGTTAATCGTTATTTTGCTCTATAATCTTCATCTTTTTTCTTTCAGTAACTTCCAACTTTAATAGTGGTTGCATGCAGTCTTGTTGGAGGTAAATATGTAAAAAAAAAAAACTAAACTTAATAAAAAAAATCGACTTTAATTGAATTAAACAGGCGCGCAAATTAAAATGTTTCGATTTGCGACTATTCTTTTAAAATTATTTGAAAAAATTACACACCGGACTACTGAATACCGTAACGGACGACTCAAGTAAGATATAAAATATGTTCTAGAGAGGAAACTACACACATTACAACCCTGACGGTAAGGTGAAAATAAAAATGGGGATTTTTGTCACAATAAATTTGTCGGGACAAAAATCCCCATTTTTATTTTAATTTAAGTGAAGAACCTCGTAAAAAAAAGGGCTAGCCGTTTTTAAACCAGTTAAAAAACAGAAAACTGATTGAATACTTTTTACGTGACACTATCAGTACGAAGATTGTCGCCCAAGGTATAAAAGCTTCCCTACCTTAACCACATTTTATCATTACAAAATATATCTAGTTAACGGTAAAATAGAAGTCACAAAAAAAGAACACTGTTTGTTTTACACATTTATTTATGTTTATAATTAACATATTTATGTAATTTTAATAATTAAGCCATGTAATTCAACACCAATAAACAATGTTTTAAAAACGGGAGCAAATTGAAACACATTTTTTAAAATATAAAATAGTTGCTCTTAAGTCTCTATTAAGTGCCGAGGGGTAAAGAAAGTGATAAAGGAAAAAATCTCATTATTTTTCTTTTATTCAACATGAAAAGATAAATAAAATACATCATAAAATATAAAATATACTAATTTCACTCTTCTTAGTTTTGAAGTAATATTTTACTTGATTGATATTTCGAAAATCGAAAAAATTTAATTTAATGAATGAAAATTAATAACTGTTAATAAGATTTTGTTGTTACTTTTCTTCTAAAGTTCGAGTTATCGGCAAAATATCAGCCACAGGGACAAAGTAATCAGGGGATTAGATTATCTAGTGATTTTTATGAGAAAGTATTAGTGAGGTTTCAAGGGGAACTTAAAGTACTTCGAGTTACTGGAAGTAAGAGTTATCTGGGGTTAGAGATATCAGGATTTCACTGTATCTTCAAACTTATCATTTTCAAAACTCCAAATTTATATTTGGATAATATTGATTTTATAAATGCCTAAATGTGCTTACCTAAAACATAAAAAAAAATTTTCCCACCCCTAAACAAAATTACAGTTTATAAAGTGTTTAACAATTTTTACGACAATCTGGACACAACCAATTCTTTTTTGGTTTACTATTCAATTTTAAACATACCAAGTGGAAAAGTTTAATTTTGCAACTCTTTCCAGCACAAGGAAACAACTCACCATTTCCATTACCTTTACAATAACAATACAAATTATGATCAGCAATGGAAACCGAATCTTTTTTTTTGGTATCTTTTGTAAAATATTTACCAACTAATTCTGGTAAGATAGAGCTAATGAATACTTTTTGACATTTTGCAACACAAGCTGTCCACGTGGCACTTTCCAGATAAATTCGCTCAAAGTGATAATCTTTAGAAGTATTTACAAATAAATCACAAAAGTTTTTTTTACATACATTTAATTGAGTTTGAATTTGAAAGTAAAATGAATGTGTTTGTTTGAGCTTTTTTTCGGTGTTCATAATTTGGATGCAAAATGTTTTATCGTTACTGATAGCTTCAAATATGAATTCATCTTTATGGTTAGCAGGATTTTTAATTTCAACACATCCTTCTCCACAACATTCACAAGATATTAAAGCATCTGGAGAAGCGCCAATGAAAGGAAACTCTGTAGATATAAAAAACCCACATTTTATCACTTTGAAATTAACATGATCCTGTTTTATAATATTAAAATATTTTGCTAAAGCAACCTTCTCATTTTCTAGTCCTCATTTAGTTTGCCATGTATTAATTTGGTAACTTTCAGGATAACAAATTTTTTTAATTAATGATAGGACAGGCATGTCATCAAGTATATGAAATACACTATACATGTTCGATGCTGTGATTCTCCCTGCTCGAAAATAAAACCACTGGCTTGAAAAAACTTGCTCTCTTGTAGCTTTCTCGACATTACACTGCTCAACTTCGGATACAGACAAGTTTAAACGCTTACATTGTTTACATAAATCTATGTAACTAAGAGGTAAAGTTGAGGAATCATAATGGTCCCCTAACATTTTTGGAAAATGCAATTTTAATAATGAGCGTTGATATTCTGCACTGTAGGGAGATATAACAGATAAAATGGCTGGCATCGACTTGCAAAGGCTCAACTCATTGAAAAATGTATCAAGTTCTTTTTGAGGTGTCTGATTATTATTATTTAATTTATTATTTGTAAATGCATCACTATTTTTCTTTAGAAGACTACAAGTAGATCCTTTTAGTATCATATCATCATATTTTCTTTTGAAAGTACTTGGAGAGGTAAAATTTATATTGACACATTCTGAATACGAAATATCATTAGATGACGATGGAAGCATCCAATATGCTTTTTCTTCTGTGACTGTCTTAGAGTCGCGAATTTTGACAGCAGCATCAATATAAAATAAAATTGCTCCAATGTGAGAACATGCCTCTCCAAGACCAGCCATGCAGTTACAATGAGCACTCAATATTTTACCATTCTTTTCAGAAATGATCCATGTAAAAGTTGCTGTTTCATTATGCTTTTGAGAATGATAAACCTTTCATATAAAATAATAGAATTATATATTATATAATAAAATTATAAATTTTATTAATTAAAGGTTTAAAGGTTGTACTGAATATATATAATAAGATATTTAAATTTGTCATCCTTTCAATAACCAAACATTTTTCATCGAATAACTTTGAACCAATTTCTTTGACCCAACCAGAGAGAAAAAAATTATAAGATTCTAAACTTTTATAACAATTAAGTTCATCTGCGGATATAGGAGATAAAGCGAACATTAAATAGTTTACAATATAATTAACAGGATAACTAATTTTTGGATAAAAATCTACTGAAAAAATCAACTCAGATTTCAATAGATTATATGGATCTAAATTATCTATTTTAGAAATTTTATCAAGATATCTTTGTTTGCTTCCAACTGAAAGACAAGTATAATATTTGCTTTTCCTTAAAGACATGACTTTGTTTTGCTAATTTGTTTGTGAACCAACAGGACAGCCGTAGTTTCTTTCGCATAATTATCATAAGTTATAATGTAACCCGGAACAATCGATAGTTATACAGAAATATATACATTTTATAAAAGCCGGATGTTTAAGCTATAAAATGGTATATAACTATGTCATTTTTGAGAATATTTTTTTATACTTTTTTCCACCTCATGGCCCACTATGGAGGGGTTGGAAAAGTAATGAAAAAAGCGTCCCAACCCCTTCCCAGTTTATTCAGCGGGCGAGAGTAGTGTTTTAGATGTTTTAATTTTATTAAAACATCTAAAACACTACTATTTTAAGAGAAACAAGACAAATCAACATCTATGTGTAGTAAACACCGATTTGATTTATTTTTAAACTGATTAAGCAAAATATTCTTCTCTGCAACAATGATTGAAAAACTTTTCCATAGAAATGACCCGCCATTTTGAATTGAATAAGAACTCAGTTTTGAATAAGATACAACAAATTAAAACAACAAGTTGGTACAACAAAGTTGTTTTTGAAAATCTTATAGAATACTTATGGAGTATTTCTTCAAAACAAGTTTTAGAGACAGTCCACATTTTGTTTTATACATGAACTATAAAACTAGAATAATGTTTAAGTTTGAGAATATTTAAGGCGCCAAACTTTTGCCCTTACTAACCCTGGCAGTAGTTGCATAATTTATATAACAGTCAATAAATGAGTAATTAAGTTGTGCTAAACTTTTTATCTAAATATATTCTGGCTTTTTCAATTTACTTTTTAACAGATATGTCAAGAAGTAAGAAACTCAAAATTATTAATATCGAAGAGTCATTTTCATTTGAGTTAACCGAACTATTCTATAAAATGAGAAAATCTCAAAAGTTAGGAACATTTAAGTCGAAAAGTTTAACATTTCATAAAAAAAGGGAAAATGCCGTAGCCCGTTTGATAAATCTTTAAATATACTTTTTTTCAATCGCGGAACATTGGGACTTTATAGAGTCCTGTAAAAATCTTCAACCATGTCACTAAGCATGCGTCATAAGGCAGAAATAGGATTTTACCTAATTTTTTTATTTTAAATATTTTTTACCAAAACAAGTTAGCAATAGTTAATAAAGAAATATTTTATTTCAAATTTTTCTAAATTTGTCTTTTTAAGTGCAGGATTTCAGGGGTTAAAAAAACCCTGGTTTTCACAAAGTCTTTATATTACATATGATAATTTCCAAATTTCTTTATTTTTTTGCATAGTTTTTGCAGTTTTTTATTTGTTATAAATTTTCTTTGATAAACAGACTTTTTAGAAATGAAATAATATTCTGGCTACCTCTGTAGTAACATGGTATAAAGTCAATTCAACTGTAATTGGTTTTATTAAAAACCAGTTATTTAATAAGTATAAAAAACAAAACTGGATGCGGAACGGTACATGCATATTTTCACAAGGCATTTATAAGGCATATTTTCACAAGTAAAAATGTATTTGCATGTGCTATATTTTTGCAGTCCATGTTTTTATCACTTTATGCTGGTTATACAGTGAGTTTTATTATTTTTGAAAGTCTGGCTATTTATTTAATAAAAATTTGCGAAAAAAAAAGTTGTTTCTAACTTAATATAAAACATGTTATAAAAATCAACAAAGTAAATATCTCTTGAGTGAGTATAATATGTTTTATATATAATATTTAAGAACTAAAAAGCATTTCATCATTTAAACGGCAAAGTGCATAATTTTAATTCCTGACATATATATTTTATATACAGTATTTGTTTTCAGATCTTTGAATTTTTTTCTTCTTTTTTCTTATTCACGGCGGTTATTTTTTACTATTTTTCTCCCATATGCTTTTTTTTAAAAATACCAAAATTTTTTAAAATTTGATCCAAAACATCTGCAATTATTATTTTTTTCAAAAAATTACAAAAAAAAATAAAATTAGGTTATGTAATAGTATTTTAATTTTGTTAAATAGAAAATAAAGTTCAAGCATTTATCATTGTTTTTTTTTATAAAATCTGCTAGTTAAAAGTTATATAGATAATGAAATTCAATTTCTTTTAAAAACTAGTACTAAAACTAAAAATAATCAGCTTAATAGACCACATGACGACGTTATTAACTATTATTATTATTACTTATAAAGGGAGCTTTCTAGTTGATCTTAAATTCCAGTTCACAACTATATGTCTAAATTAGAGTTATATAATAGTTTCAAGCAAAATAACCATCAAAATGTCTTGTTTTTTACAAAATGCAAATATATTTACGGCATCACTTAAAAGAAGATAGATGTTGTAAACTGGATTTGTGATTTATATATTAGGAATGTGTGCGGGAATTTTCAGATCATATGATTTATCATAGATGAAGGCTAAGAGTTGTTTTTTCAATCAAAAAGATGACTTTGAAACCATTATGGATTTTTAAAATTTATTATGTCAGTGTTATGTTATTAATTAATGCGTAAAAATGTTAATATAGATGTTATATCATACGTTTGAAAAGGGTTGAAAGTGTAATTTTGTTATTAAATTATAAATTAAACTTCTTTAAATCTGGAAAATTTTAGTTCAAGATAATGTATTAAAAAAACGAATTAGTGTTTATTTAAAATAACTTTTGCATGACATTTCTGTCAATATTTTTTATAGCACAATTTAATGACAGCCAAACGACTCGTCGAAAAAGTAAAACCATTTACTGATGGGAAGGAGGGGGGAGAAGGTTTGCCCCAAACAACCCTCTCCCCTATTGAGCTGCGCCTGCTTTTATATATATATATATATACATATATATATATATATATATATATATATATATATATATATATATATATATATATATATATATATATATATATATATATATATATATATATATATACAGGCCCAGCTCAATAGGGGAGAGGGTTGTTTGGGGCAAACCTTCTCCCCCCTCCTTCCCATCAATAAATGGTTTTACCTTTTAGACGAGTCGGTTGGCAAATGAAGACCCTTAGATAGTCAGTCGGCAAATTTCAACTAGGCAATTGGCATGTTTTAAAAAACGAGGACCTTTTTTCTTTTTTTGGTCGGCAACAATTGTAATTGCACCCCCTTCCTCCCACGTGCCACCTACTCCCGCCGACCCTGTATGATACTGTTTGTAAAATTCTATAAAATATAGGCGCCCACTGTTTTTTGAATATTTATATAAAAATTGTTAAAAACAAAAATCATAACAAAAGCAAATCAATGTAGTAATTTCTTTTGATTCAAGTATTAAAACCTATGTTTCCAAAAGAAAGTCGTGACGTCATTCTGATTCAGACCGCCGTCATCCTGATTCAAACCTCCGTCATTCTCTTTCAGAATGCCGTCTGAAGGTGCACATTTATGGCGTTGCATTTCAAGTGCCTTTTTCATTTTTCTGTTAAAATTAATGATCTCTACTTTTTTTTATTGTTCCAATATTGAAAAATGAAAATGAAGAACTTTTAATAAAAATATCATGTGTTGGTAAACAAATTATATTAAATACAAATCTTATTTGCGCTTTCATTTTTTTATGGGTTTACATTTTGTAGCTACGAAAAAAAATCAGAAGAGAAATCTTAAAATTTTATAGTTAATAGTTAATCACTTAAATAATTTCAAGTTACACTTAAAGGTGGTTTCTACATAATCATAAGTCAAAATTTTTTCAAAAATTGATTTTTTGGGAAATTAGATATTCTAATGTAAAGTATAACGTTCTTTCTGTTTGCTCATGCTTTTATACAATATTTACTATTTTAAACAGAAAGGTATAATTTTAGCGCATAGCAACGGCCATAGCAACCGTTTTATTTTTTGAGTTATTATCTTAAATGTACCTTAAAACTTAAACTAGTACATCTCTTTTGCTATTCTAATGTTGCTTTGTACGTCCAAATTGTTAAATATTTAATAATTTTAAGTTATGTTGTTGCAAAGTGAAAACAGTGAAATTAATGTTCGATTGGTTATGGCATTTCGAGAAATTGGTAAAGGGCACAAAGCGATTAAAACATTTGTATGGTGTATGAATATGCAATCAACATCTAATACTGCCTTTAGAAATACTAATAATAAAATATTTTCTGCATACGAAAATTCTGCCCTAGAAAGTATGCATAATGCTGCAAATGAAACAAAAAATGCAAGAAATTGCCCCAGGTATGCATTCTTGCCGTGTATCGATTGATGGAACTTGGCAAAAAAGAGAACACTCCTCGTTGAACGGTGTAGTGACAGCAGTAAGCAAAGGAAAGTGTTTCGATCTTATTGTTTTATTAAAACATTGTAGACAGTGTATAATATAGGGTGGAAAAAAAGTGACAATAGAACACACAAATCGGAAAGTTGCACATAATTGAAAAATTAACATCGAAAGTCATCAGGAACAATGGAATCTCCAGGTGCTATTGATATATTTTAGCAATCTGTAAATCAAAATAAACTAGTTTATAATGAGTATCTTGGAGATGGAGACACAGTTTCTTACAAAGAAGTTGTTTACTTCAAACCCTACAAAGCACCTGGTAAAAGCATTTGGTATTACACCTGTTAAACTTGAATGTGTTGAACACTTAGGATACTAGTACAAAATATAAAAATACCTCTCCACCATTTGGTGAAAAAGGAAAATTGACAAACAATTCCATCAATTCAATAACAAATTATTATGGTTTTGCCATTCGAAGAAGTCAATGGAAAAATTTAATGAAAAAGTGGATAGGTGCTATCCTTTATCATTGTACCAACTTTTCTAACTTAGATAAGCGCCGCAAGTTTTATCCACCAGGAGAAGAATCATGGTGTAGTTATAATAAAACACAACGAGAGGATTAGTTTACCAGAGTGGATATTTCCTATCTTGACGAAGATTTTCCAAGATCTTTCAAATTATGACCTTCTTTGCAAGTGCATCCACGAGGAAACTCAAAATGTTAACGAGTTCTTGAATAATATTATCTGGATGAATTGTCCTAAGCAAGTCTTTGTAGAAAGATCAATTCTACAGTTAGGTGTATATAGAGCTATTCTTCAATTCAACGAAGATCAATTTTATGAAAAAAAAATTTTATTTTCTTTTTCATAATTTTTTTTCATAATTTTTATAATTGTTTGAAAAACTTGGAATACAGACGGGTGTCTGTTTTAATATTATATCTGAAAAAATGAACCGACACAGCATCTAAAACTTACTTATTACAACATCAGAAAAAACTAAAGCAAAAAGAAAAAAACGATATGGTAGAAAAAAAGTTTTCTACCATATCGTTTTTCAAGAAAATTGTCTCACGAAAAACATCATAAATTTTAAATTAATAGTGATAACTTCTTGAAATTTTTAGGGCTTATTTATCTAGTGTACTGCAAATGCCTGAGTTTTTTACAAATAAATTTAGTTTTTGTAAGTCGTGGTTAGGGAACTAAAATTAGAGGCCTAGTGGCAGATTTTTCGAAAATACAGTTGTTTTGAAGCATAACTTTTACTAGAAGCAAAATCTTTTGATAAAAAAACTCACGCACTAGATACAGGTAGCACACACAAGTATACCAAGTTTAAAAGTAAAATAAGCTTGTACTCATAAGAAATTGTGTTTCGAGTAAACTCTATTTTTTGGGGTTATTTTGACTTTATAGGCCTCTATGTAATCATCAATATATTTTTGGAATTCAAAAAAATATTTTTTTTACACATTCTGTACCTACTTTTGAAAAAATTAATGAATAAAAAGTTTTGATTACATAGGAACCACCTTATGTTGTTTAATTGCAACTTCTCCTCAAACTATTGACCAATCTTACGCACTTCTCTCCCTCGCAAGCTAATGGAACAATCTGCGTGGCTGCATCAGCTGGCAACCAAGTGCTTGGCAGGCTCAATAAGGCTTTTCGAGGTCAAAGTTTTGCATTATGGCGCACACTGTATTTTTCGTACGTTCGCCCGCATCTACAATTTTGCAGTACAAGTCATCGTTTTTAGCTCAAGACAAAGCCAAACTCGAGCAATCCACAAAACATAATGCCACCTTAAAACATCCTGAAAGTACAACTTGTTCAAAACAGAGCTGAAAAAAACAACTTCCTCACCAACCATGTTGTAAAATCATGGAATTATGTAACCGAAATGGCGGTGAAGGCAAAGTACTTGAACAATTTCAAACACGAACTTTCTCTGCTCTGGTATCTTCTCTTTAGCTGAAATCGAAAAACTGTATTTTTATAATAGTGAGACCTGGTGTGCAGCGCTTTGTCAACAACTTATAAATTTTGTTGACCATAAATAAACCAAACTAAAAAAAAATTTAAAGCAATTTTAAGTACCTTAATAGGTAGTTTTTAACAATCTAAATTTTTTGACTTAAGTAAACAATAAAAAACTCGGAAACTACTACTTTATTTATGTCATAATTGAAATGCAAGAAACTTTCGATTTAAAAAATGATTCTAAATCACTATATTGATGTGGTAAATTTGTATTCAGAAGAGTATTTTGCGCAGATTATTTCTGATAATTGTAGTAATAAATAACACCATTTTTTTTATATTAGCAATTTTCAAGAAGACAAAAGAATACAGACAAGCCGCATCTGTTATCCCTATCTTCAAAAATTCTGGGGAGCGATCTGATTCATCTAACTACCGTCCCATAAGTCTTCTTCCTATCATAAGCAAGGTTTTTGAATCTTTAATTAACAAACACTTAATTTCTCATCTTGAATCTAATAACTTACTTTATGACCATCAATATAGATTTCGATCTTCTCGTTCTACAGCTGATTTTCTAACAGTAATAACTGACAGGTTTTATCGTACATTAGATGAAGGTGGAGAGGTTAAGGCCATCGCTCTTGACATTTCAAAAGCGTTTGATAAAGTTTGGCATGCTGGTCTTCTCCATAAGCTTTCTTCTTATGGTGTATCCGGCAACATCTTTAAGATCATTGAATCCTTCCTTTCCAATCGTAGCATAAAAGTTGTCCTCGATGGACAACACTCTTCTTCTTATTCTGTAACTTCAGGGGTTCCTCAAGGTTCTATCCTTGGCCCTATACTCTTTTTAATTTACATTAACGATCTTCCAGATATTCTCACATCTAAGGTGGCATTGTTTGCTGATGATACTACTATTTATTCTTGTCGTGATAAGAAACCAACACCCTCTGATTGCCTGGAGGGGGCATTTGAGCTTGAAAAGGATCTCACTTCTGCTACAGCATGGGGCTCACAGTGGCTGGTGAACTTTAATTCAGATAAAACTCAATTTTTTTCAGCCAATCGTTATCGCAATAATTTAGATCTTCCTATATTTATGAACGGTGATGTACTCGACGAGTCACCTACTCTTCATCTTCTAGGATTAACTCTTACTTCCAATCTTTCTTGGAAACCATATATCAAATCGGTTGCAAAATTAGCATCTGCTAAGGTTGCATCTCTTTATCGAGCTCGCCACTTTCTTACTCTGGATTCTATTCTCTACCTCTATAAATCTCAAATCCGGCCTTGTATGGAATACTGTTGCCATATCTGGGGCGGATCTTCTAATGATGCCCTTTCTCTTTTAGACAAGGTGCAAAAACGCATTGTAAACATAGTTGGACCTGCTCTTGCAGCCAACCTTCAACCATTATCACATCGTCGTAATGTTGCTTCTCTTTCTCTTTTCTACAAATACTATAATAGGCACTGCTCGAAAGAGCTAACGTCTCTTGTGCCATCTACTAAAATTCATTCTCGTGTTACTCGTCATTCAATTAAGTGTCATCCTTTTTTTGTGACTGTTCCTAAGTGCTCCAAAAACGCTTATTCGTCTAGTTTTTTTCCTCGAACATCAGCTCTTTGGAATTCGCTTCCTTCATCTTGCTTTCCTGATTCATATAATTTGCAATCTTTTAAATCGTCCGTCAATCGTTATCTTGCTCTACAATCTTTATCTTTTCTCTTACAGTAACTTCCAACTTTAATTAGTGGCTGCTTGCAGCCTTGTTGGAAGCGAAGATGTTTAAATAAAAAAAAAAAAAAAAAAAAACTGGTGTTATGAACTTTCTGATGCAAATACAAACGATAATCACTAAAGAAACATTTTTGTATGAGATTTAATTCTTATAACCATAAATTGTAATTGTAACATAATTATTTTAGTTAAAAAAACAAAAAAAATAGATTAATAGAAAAAATATTTTTTGATAAAATTGAAAATAAATTGTTTTCAGATTATTGTTAAATGGGAGCAAAAATAAATATCGTTATTAAACTGCATGTTTATAAAGTTGTATACATATTTTTTTCATATTGCACTTTATCTTTGCTTGGTTCAAATTGTGCTTCAGGTTTGGCTTTTTCTGAGATATCTGGTAAACTTAGATTTTCCGTAATATCTTGAGTTGCAATTGATTGTTTAGTTGCAGACTTTTCAATTTTTTTTTTTTTTAATAAACTCAAAAAGTCATCTTTTTCTTCTAAAAAAACTTCTTGCTTTTCATTTTTTTTAATTTTATTTTTAAGAGAAACATTTTAAGAACCAGAGTCTTCAAAACCTTTTAATTTTTGATTGGATAAACCAAAATCTTCTGATTTTTGATTGGATGAATCAAAATAAGAACTAAAACAAAAGCAAATTAAAAATTTTCTTAACTTTGAACAAATACTTTAAGACAAAAATTTTCAAATTTTTACCTATCAAACTCATTATTTTTCAGGAGATTCATCGTCGCATAACACATTGTCTTATGAATGTTCTTGTCATATATTAAAATACTTTATCAACGCAATTGTTACTTTTGATTTATTAGTCACATTGCGTTATGAAAGCACGGTATTAAATTTAAAGAGTATTGAAAAACAACGGCATCTTTTATTAGCATACGATCGATCCGATTTTTGTAAACAGTAAGAAAATCGTAAAGTTTATTCCTTTATAATCGAAATTTAATCCTTTAAAGTTAAAGAATCCTACAAAGTAGCCGAGAAACTGAAAAAAATATCATTATTTTCATTTACAAAGATTTTTTTCGTCACTTATGACCTTTATTGAACAACTCGGAATTAAAAAGTCACCGGTAAAAAATAAAATATATACCATTGATACCTCTCCCACCAAACCCTCATATCTGTTATTGAGCAACTCGGAATTATAAAGTCACCTGTAAATTAAAAATATACTATTGGTACCTCTCCCACCAAACCTTAATATCTGTTATTGAACGGCTCGGAATTGAAAAGTCACCGGTAAAAAAAAAAAAAAAAAAATAACATTGATACCTCTCCCACCAAATCTTATAGTCCCTTCACCCAACACCAACATCATTACCACTTGTATTCAATTACACACCATTACAACCCTTATAACTCAAATGTTATTTGACCCAGATATTCGACCCTTTAAACAATCTTGTTTAATTAAACCATTATAATTTATCATCACCCCGTGTACACATCTCACCCTTAGTACCACCTTGTTCATTTACAAAAATTATAAAAGTCTTTTACCTCATACCACTAACTAACACACCTTTAATACCTTGTTTTAATTACCTTTTTCAATGTAACCATTATAATTTATTATACCACCCCACCTTTAACCGCAACCGGCTCTCATTATTTATGGTCATAAATCTTGATTTAAAAAAGATTAAAAAAAAATAATTAAATATTAATTAGGCCTAACAACAAACGTTATTTAATTGAAAATTCAACTTTCGAACAAAATAACTTCGACTAAAAATTCTACAAAACTTTCGAATTTTATTATTATGTTGACAACAATTTTTTTTTGAAAGAAACAAAGATGGACGAAAACTTAAACAGCTGAAAATAATTGACATAAACATAAATTTATATTGTGTAAATCGAAAACAAATATAATTTTAACTTTTCATTGCAAAATCTATAAAATTACATAAAAATAAATACAAAAAACATTGAACGAAATATTTTCTGCATAACGTTACAAATAATTTTAGAGTTTCAAAACTTCTAAAAAATATTTAAAGTTAAATCATTAAATAAAATATAACAAAAATTTATCTAGTTTTTATTTATCTTAATTATAATTATATATTTCACGAACAATGAAATAAAAATATAATTAACAAAAAACAAAAACAAAAACTTCAAAAAGGTTTTGAAAAAATATAATCATATTAGAATTATTACTAATAAAGTTATCTAATAAAAATTATATATATAATACAATAGTTATATAATTATTAAAACTAATAATTATATATAATATAATTATTAAAACTATTTATTAATAATATATTTAATCCTTTGAATAAAAAATTATCCTTTAAATAATTTAGAAAATTAATGAAAAATTTTAAAATATTATTAAAATTAATTCGTACATTTTAAAACATTTAACTATAAAATAATATATTAAATATTTAATTTACTATTTCACAACTATTGTTCATATTTTATTTAAGATATTAAACTTTTTTTTGTGTTATAAAGTTTTTTAATTCATCGAGGTTACGAAAATATTTTTCACGGTACTTGATCCACAACGACACCTTGACATTTAAACAACGAATCCATTCACAAATATCTTCAATGAAATTGATGTCGTCGTGAAGTTCAAGATCTAATCCTTCACAAAGATTAATCCACGGAAGAAAACTTTCTTCAAAATCTTTTTTCGTTATTAAATAACGTTTGATCGACAACTCTTCAAACTTATCTTTCGGTTTCCATCCTTCGAATTTAATTGGACAATGAAAGCGAACATTGCGAACATTTGTTGAACATTGAATTATAAGTTTTTTTTCTTCATCACTTAAAATATTTTTACCAACATATAACTCCCATAACATTCTTCCAGATTTAATGTAATGATTTACGAAATAATTTTCACAAGAAGTTTTGTAAGAAGTTTTTCCATCGTCAATCGAAATCTTCCACTTTTGTTCATCGACGATTAATTTTATTTTATCAGTAAATGATGATTGACTTTCATAAAAACATTCAATGAATAAATTAAAGTAATAAGTTTTAAGTTCAGGACCGCACCATCTTTTCATTACTTTTTCAATGAAAAGTCGATATTTACGAAACTGATAATCTTTTATATTAAGTCTTATGTTTTGACTTTGACGAGATAATTTAAGTAGACGATCTAAAGAAAAAGCAATAATTAAATATAAATAAACAAATAAATAATAAATTTAAACAATTATCGGAATTAATAACAAATGCATAATATATATAATGAAATATAATCAACATAATGATACATATATTTATAAATATAAAATTTATAACATAATTTTATAATAAATATATTTATATTTATAATATTTACATATTACGTATAAAAAGATATAAAAGAACAAAAAACCATTAAAAAATATTATAAATAAATGCATTATATATTACCTAATAGTATTTACATTAATATTAAATTGATACAATTATATATAAAAAGAAAAAAAAAGAAAGTTTTAATTAAACAATTTTTTACTAAAATTGTAAAAAATATTTTAATTTTATTAATTTAAACATAATTTTTATCACATTTTTTAAACTTCGTTTTACGATAAATATAACATATTTAAAATAATGTAAAAAAAGCAATTTTTCAACATAACTGAGATGTTAATCGATTGTATATTCAACAGACTTCTTTTTTTTTTGTAAATTTCTAAATCTAAGAGTTCATCTAAATAATACAGTGACATTCTAGAAAGTAAATTGAAACTTTTTTTAGCTTACAACAGTTTTTATAAAACCCTGATAACCTTTTTAACTTTGGCATCTCTGAATACAGTAAATATTTGAAATATTTCATCATTAATATTAATTTAAAAAAATACTTCCTTATATTCATATTACTAATAAAATAAATTAAAAAAGTAAAATTTAACCACGTAATGTAATAATTCAACAATCAAAACGCGTTCCATTTAAACCTGGTAAAAAAATGGTACTCTTATGATGAAATCTTTTTGTACTAGCCCGTTTCCTTGGTTTTTTACACACACACAAAAAACGACGTAACTAGACTTTGCTACAAAAATAAATAAATGCTTTTGAAAAGAAAAAAGCAAAAATAAGATAACAATCGATAATTTAATCAATCATTATTATATGTATTTCAAGTATATTTTTATGAATTTTAAATATTTACTGTATCTCTGTATTCAGAGATGCCAAAGTTAAAAAGGTTATCAGGGTTTTATAAAAACTGTTGTAAGCTAAAAAAAGTTTCAATTTACTTTCTAGAATGTCACTGTATTATTTAGATGAACTCTTAGATTTAGAAATTTACAAAAAAAAAAAGAAGTCTGTTGAATATACAATCGATTAACATCTCAGTTATGTTGAAAAATTGCTTTATTTCGATATATTTAAAAAAATAAGCTGAAGTATAAATCAAACTATTACAATTATTTATGAAATTCCAATGCTTACTTTTTTTAACCTTTTTGTATTTTTATAATATAATTTACTCAATAAAAAAAAAACACAAGCTTGTTATCAACAATTCCATATAATCGTTGTAAGTTATTGTTTTGTAACAATTCAAATTTAGTTTCAAGACATAAATTTCTAAATAAAAACAAATGATAAATTCATATTGAAGTATACTTACGACTTGAAAAGATTAAGAAGTTTTGTTATCAGTGTTAATTAAAAACAATGGTAACAATATGAGATTTTATATATTTAAAAACTCGATCTACAAAACTCGATCTACAAAACTCGAACTACAAAAAATCTTTTGACAAATTCGAATAAAGCAAATGAAATTCGAAACAGCCGTATTGCTAATAGATATCGTAGTTTATTGTAACTACCGCAACCGTTAAAAAAAGTGACTTTTCATAACAAAATTTTTTGATCGCATTTCATAAAATGACTATAAATCAAGTTTAAAGCTTGAAAATATGTTAACTAATAATTTAGACATTTTCATTGGATAACATAAACTTTAAAGATTTTTTGCTTTAATAAAATAATTTAAAAACAATAAAAACATTCATTACGTCATTATTGTAATTTAAAAGTCACTAGAAGATAAATAAAATTATTTAATAACAGAAAAAAAATTGTAAATTATTATAAATTACTTTATTAATACCTATTAACAAACAAATAGTGATAAAAAAAATAACTTACATATAATAAATATCGAAAAAATATTTACCTAAATTAAATAAACGTAAAGGCAAGACGAATGAAACGACATAAAACACTATTTTAATTGTTGCTTTTCTGATGTTCAGAATTTTTATCTGTAATTGGGTGTTTAGTGAACATTACGGACGTATAAAAAAAAGACGAATACAAAAAATACATCCAATTAATATTAAATAAGTGTGTCAAAAAATTACTTTAATGTATTATTTAATGTAAGTTGATCATTATTATTATCATTAACAAACGTTATTTATTAGTCTCTAAGCTCTATCTTTCATTACTTTCAAAAAAAAATAAATAATAATAATGTTGAGTGAAAACTTGAATTTTTTAGTTCTCAAGTTCTTTGGTTTTAGTTGTAGAAATGTATAACAGTTATGCAATAATTTGGTTTTTATACAAAAACATTCTCTAGCGTACTACTCTTTAAAAAAAAAACAAAAAAAATTACGCAAAACAATAGTGGCTATAAAAAAAGCAAACCATCAACTTAATTGAACAAAACATTTTTACAACTGTTGTATGACATTTCTACGTTAATCGAAATAAAGTTAGCTTAATTTATATTAACGTTTAATTAATAAAAAAATTGCCGTTCCCTCATGATATTTGTGAGATTTTACAAATAAGTAAATGTCCATTACTAGGTTAAAAAATCAGGCAAAACACATGGAATAAATAAGATTTTATACAGAATATTTTGAATATTTGAAGAATAAAATGATTTTTAAATAAATTAAAAATCATTTTATTCCCTCAAATAAAAAATTAAATTAAAATTCTTTAATTTGAATTTAAAAATAGTACATACACACATATTTATGTAAATATATATATATATATATATATATATATATATATATATATATATATATATATATATATATATATATATATATATATATATATATATATACTATGCATAGGTTGGGGAAATTTGGTCTGAGAAAATTAGACAGATAATGTCAGATTCAATTAAATGATATCTTGTTTAAATAAATTTTTGAAATCAGATTGAACTAGTGCTTGTATCTAAACAAGCAGGAAAGTCAATCCATAGAAAGTTTTATTCAGTAGCAAAAAATTTTCTATGGAATGACTTAATATGAAGTATTAGTTACGATACTAAACTAATATAATCACCAATGTGTCATATGTGGAGGGTTTGATGTAAGCTGTTTAAAATCTAGTTATAGACATAATACATTTTTTTTTTTATTTGCTGTTTTAAATCCAGTTTTATTTCAACATTTAATATACAAATATTTTTTAAAACAATGTCATACTGCTTTTATTCTAACAGACTTAGCAAGTGCTTCGCTAGCAGTAGATTTAAACTATTTGATGAAAGTAGATTTAAACTAGTCAATGACAGTAGATTTAAACTGTTTGCAGAGAGTAGATTTAAACTATTTGACAACAGTAGATTTAAACTATTTGATGACGGTAAATTTATTCAGTGCAGAGGTGTGGTTCTATTGCTCATTGCATGTTTATAATGTCTTTAAAAATTTTGCAGCTAAACCGAAGTAATAATAAGTTGATAAATAATAACTTTATACTTATATAAAAATTCACAGTTTTGCATGTCAATATGAGAACGTATTATTTAAATTGATTATCAAGGTAAAAATTGATTAAAATACTTGGTCAAGCAGATTAGATTTTTATTTCAACAGATTTGTAATATACACATAAAGTTCTAAAAGTATCTGCAAACAGTTTCCGTTGACATTTTTATTGATTTAGATTTTGTTGAGGGCCACTGTGACAGCCACATAAATTTTAAGTAAAAAATAAATAAAAAACAAATTTCGGTTTAAATTTGTTTTAAAAGTTTCTTGTCAACCAGCAAAAAAAAGGTTACAATAAAAAAAACCTTAAGTAAATAACTTTAGAATCATTTTATATCAAATCACCTAATGGCTCTGAGGTGGTACCTCAGGGTACCACCTCAGATTTGCCTACCCACAGATTTTATGAAAAACTTTGCCTACCCACAGATTTTATGAAAAAAACAAAATCTCAAAAAGTTCAGCTTTATTGGCTAGTATGTTTAAACGTTAAAATTTGATAAAATATTGACCGAAATTTAAAATTTTGGTCAAATTTAGGCAAACCATAAGATTATATGTAAAAAATGTTATCACCTGAAATTTTGTATTGTGATTTTTGACCCAAATAATCCATTTCAAGCGATAATTTTTTTTACTACAATCTTATGTCAAAAATCATTATAATCTACTGTATCTTCCAGAAACTCAAATTTCGACCTGTTCAAAAGATATGATTCAATTATAAATTTCGAACAGGTAGGTCAATCAAGCTAAATTTTTCAGGTTTTTTTTTTTTAATGTTGTTACTCAAAATATAAATATTTTGAGTAATATAATATAAATAAAAAGTTATGCAATCATTACTATCATAACAACAAACAGTATTAATCTTAAGAAAAAACATAAATGATATTATTGTGATCTGTATCAAGTCACGGAATTATTTACTCATATAACATAAATAGTATAAGTCAATAGAAATATATTACTAGAAAACATCAATCAATTATATTAATAAAAAAAAATAATCCTGATTAAGCAACATGGTTATAGATAAATTATCGCGATGAATTTAATGCTCCTCACACTGAGTAGCTTAGCTCTAGAACAACTGACACTGTTGTCACTGTTTTTGTGTTTTTTAATCTCCTATTCATTAAGTCAACTATGTGACTCTAATGTACTGTAATGGTATTTCAGCAGATGTTTTTCATCTTAATACTGAAAAATGTGAATCCTCAACATTCTTTTGGATTCAGGTAGGAATCGAAAAGAATGTTGTGCACCTTCTATTTCTAAACGTAATGAATGAAATATTCATCTTTTTTATAAAAACAACTCACTTAGAAACTTTCATTTTTTCCTGCAAACTTTTATTGTAATATTGAAGATATTCTGATACTGATGAATGACAACACTCTTACCCAACCCTCTGATAACACTTTTATTAAGTCATCATTTTACAACACTCTTACTAAGTCCTCTACTTTACATCATCTTGGATTCTTTTTTATTGTACATCTTTACTCTATAGAATCCATATATTAAAGAGCTTGCGTCTCTTGTGCCATCTACTAAAATTCATTCTCCTGTTATTCGTCATTCAATTAAGTCTCATCCTCATTCTGTGACTTATCCTAAATGCTCTAAAAACTCACTATTCCACTAGTTTTTTTCCTCAAACATCAGTTCTTTGGAATTTGCTTCCTTCATCTTGCTTTCCTGATTTATTTAATTTGCAGTCTTTTAAGTTGTCTACAATCTTTATCTTTTCTCTTCCAGTAACTTACAACTATAAATAGTGGTTGCTTGCAGCCTTGTTGGAAGCAAAGATGTGAAGAAAAAAAAAAAAAAAAAAAAAAAAAAAAATATATATATATATATATATATATATATATATATATATATATACATTCATAGCAAAGTTACTATTTGCAAAGTTTGCTACTCATTTATGAGCACACAAAATTATGCGCCTTAATCAAAGTTAATAAATCAAAGTTTATATTTTTACTTTAATACAAACTTTTCGATAAAATAATTTATTTCGAAAATAGTACATTTGGAGCTTCCATTTTCGAAAATTTCAACCAGATATCTACAATATTTAAATTAGCAACAAGTTTATTTTTAATGGAAATCAGTGCAAGATTTGTTCAACCTGTCCTAACCCATTGTTGATCTTAAATAATATTTGATTTCGAAAAAGATCTCTCGGCGCTAGCTACTGTTATTGGTAATGTAAGAAGAATTCTTAATGCAATAGATACTTTTGCGTAGATTTCATTCAAATCATTTGTGTACAAATATTTTATAGCATTTTCAGGATCCAAATTTTCAGTAAAATGAAAAAAAAGAGAGGTTAATTCAAAGCTTAGTTCCTTGCCAGAAATATCATTTTTTCCATTTTTAGATTCTTTTTCTTTTTCCAATGCGATGCAATGAAATTTTAAATCATCTTTTTTAACAGTTGAGAGTTTTTTAATATCAAATAAAAAGCTAAAAGGTGCAATTCCAGCATTAAATATATCTTCTATTGCAATAGTAGCACATTTCAATATTTTATTTATAAAACATTTTGCTTTTACTTTTCTTTTGGACTGTTTTTCAAAGTTTTGTTCATCAAAAAATCTCTTTCTTTTTCTAACTCTTGAAGCAGATTCTGCTGCAAAACTTTCTTCTACATTTAAAAAAGAAGCAAGTTCTTGTGTAATACACACAACAGAGTCAAATTTTTCCTGTTAGTAATTTTCCTTAAAAAAATTAATCTTTTTTTTGATTGCTTCCAAAGCCTCTGAAAAATTTGTTGGTGCTGATTAAAGTTGTTTGCTAGTTTAATAAATTTCAAATAAAACTTTATGCCAAATTACGATAGAACACAAAAAATTGAAGCTTGTTATTTTTAAAGCAACAGACTCTGCTGTGGTTTTTGCAACTGTTTCATTAGTAGTCTTGGCTGCACCTGCTCATAAATTGCAGTGCAGTGCTTCATAAATTTTTGGCATTTCAAATTGAAGAGTAATCAACAGTATTTATAGCGTTGAGATGGCTTTCTTATCTTGTATCATTTAATGGTTTAACTGTTAAAGATTGACACTTTGATTGCAAAATTAACCATCTTTTTGTTTATGCAGAAAAAAAAAGTAAACTTGATCAATTATATTAGAAAACATAGAAATTTTAAGTGAACATCTCACAGAATCAACAACTACCAGATTTAATGTGTGACTGCAGTATGGAATATAAACCGCTCAGCTGTTTTTTTTAAGAATAAAAGCTTGCTCACCATTTCGTACACATTTGCACCATTGTCATAGCTCTGTCCTATTATTTTTTTGTAATTGAATTGCATTGGAGAAATCATGTATGGAGGTTTTGACTGACGTAGTTTCCTTGAGAAAATATATATATAGTATGAGCGGTTTTTCTATGAGCAAATTTGAGGTGATTTGTTAAGTATAAATTGAACGCAAAACTTTTGTAAAGTTTTTTAAATGAGTAAAAAGAAAGATTTTAAAATTGTAATGTTGTGCTGCCTGCGAGAAAATTATAGTTTTCCACTGATAAGCGATGTTTTACCAGGGAGTCAAATATCTTATTTGAAAAGTCATGTCCTGTCGAACCTTTAATTAAGTAAAATCCAAGAAAACTTTAATTAATATGAATTTCAATCTTACTCTCTACATCAAACTATCGAACCAGCAATGACATTTGCTCCTGGTGACTAATGTCTGGTGTACAATCAACAATACTTGAAAAATACACAGACTTTTGGACATTTGAGCAAATTTCAAATTTAATGGATATGCCAATCAAGTCAATGATTTCATTCTGAATATCTTTTGCAAAATAGTGAACAGAATTGGTTTTTATCTTTGCTCTCAACAAATATTTTTCTATAACAGGATCAAATTCAGCAAAAAATTCTAAAATTTTAAAAAAGTTTCTAACATTATTTTGATAGACTTTTTCACAAGAGCCTCTGAGTGGCAGATTTTGCTTTGCCATCATAATAGTTAGGGAAATTATTCTTCTAATTACATTGTATCAATGTTCTACTTTAAATAAGTTTGTATTCAAAATTTTATCAATTAAAGTGATTTTTTGTAATCTATTTTTTAGATCCATCCACTTGCTGTAGCAGTCAAAATAATCGAGAGTTGTGTCTTTTAAAAATTATATATGGAAATATGGCACCAATCATTACCACCATTATGAGCCAACATAATAGGATTTAAAAAAAAAATTTACAACAAAAACAAAAAACTTTTTTAGCTTATTTTGAATAAACTAACCACGTTCTATGATTTTTTTCACCATAATCCATGATGCATTAAAAAAAACGATTTGAAAAACTCAAATTATCAACATTTCTTGGATGGTTATTGGAATCTTCTTTGAAACTGTTAGGACCTTTTATAACAGCATCTTGTATGAAATCATTGGTTAAATTTTCCTTCCAATCGCTAATATCGTCAAAGCATACTGAGGTAGCACCAGTTTCAGTCAATCTTTCAATTGTTTGAATAGTTTCAATTGAATTAGTAGAGTCAGTTTGGTTTCATTTTCAGAATCAACCAGATCTTGAACTATTGGACTTTCTTCGACATTTTTATCATGATCAGTTTTTGATAGAAATTTTTCTAAGATGTTAGATTTGATTTCAATTGTTCCTCTTTTCCTAGACATTTTTGTTTAAACTCACAACCTGAAGGTTTTCTTTTCGCCATTATTTCTTTTAAAAGAAATCAATAAATATTACATAATTTTATAGCAATAATTAGATAACTTTATATCAAAATAAAAAAATAATTGAGATTCTCAAATAAGTAGGCTTTCTCAGGAGATGCGTGCGGTCGCACGCCTTAAATTACCAAGCATATATTTTTTTGTTGATATCTTTGCCGCGATTTTTTGCATATATTAAAAATAGCGCATTTTAAAAACGCGCTGAAAAAAACAAACTTATTTGTCATATTATTTTATTTTTCATACTAATAATTTAATATCATAGTTGAAAAATGAGAAAATAAAAACATAAAAATAATATATATATGGGCTATTTCATTTTTAACTTATTTTAAATGCTTATTTTAAATGCATAAACTTTACCAAATATTTGCTTATTTAAACTTTAAATTAAACTTTTAGCTATTTTATATGAAAGCTGTTAGTCTAATGAACAAAATAAGATAAAAAGTTTAATTTACAACAAAAAATCGAAAGTCCTTTACCCAATCTTTTAAGAAAACCATTTTAGATTTGGATTTGTTTGATCCAAGGCTCCAGTAGCAGTGTTTAAATAAAAACATCATTTGATACCAAAATGAAGTAAAAGTTTGTTTGGAAAAAATCTCAAAGATCAACTTAAAATCACTTTACAATAGCCAAACTGTTAATTTATCTATCGTAATCAGTGAAAGTTAAGTACAACATATTTCTTAAATTAATAAGCATAGTGTTTTTTTTTTGGTGCAGGATTTTGGAACACATAAAGAAAATATCGTTGAAAAAATTTAACTAAAATGCTACTGGTAACATGTAACCCAGTACAACCTGCCTCATGTCCTACTGCCTTGTAGGATACACTTTTTTAGGCAAAGGCTAGGAGAAGCCAACTCCGACATAAAACACCTCCTGCCTTGGGGCTCTTGATTGAGTAAAGGCTTAAAATGGCGTCTTGATAAAAAACACTCATCTTGGGCAGATGTTAAATGCATCCGACTACTATCTTGTAGGCAAAGTTTCCAAGGCAAAGATTTAAGGGGTAAACAGATTCTATCTGTTGACCAGCCTCGCACCCCTTCTTCATCTATTAGGCTGGCGCAGATGTAATTTTAATACAATGTTCCTAGTTTAGGATGTTGAATGCTGGATCTTCTTGACTCAATGCATGGGTTTTGCTTGTGTCTCGGTTTTTATGACTAGGCAACTCATTATATTACCTCCAAATGAGGACACAGCTCTAAAACACAGTTTTATGATTTTTCTGAGGCCGGCTGGTAGTCAGGTTTCCCTAACTCTGAGGTAGCTCTCAGAGAGAATTAACAGTGTATTTTTGGTGTGCATTGTCAAGGCCACATTTGGAACCCTTTGTTACAACTTAGGGTTTTTTAATAGTAATAAGGTAATTGCATGGGCTATTAAACAGTGTACTGAGTATAATCAATGCTTTGAGTCAAGTTCTTTAACAAATTTAAAAATGAATAAAGTACCAAAAACAATAAAACACAAAAAACCATTGTCATAACCAAGTTCTCTAAAACTAATATTCTCATTCACTAATATTCGTGGTCTTCGAAGAAACTTTGTTGAGTCTTATCTCTTGCAAAATTCACCAGACATACTTGCTCTTAGTGAGACTAATTTATATTCAGCTGTTTCATCTTGTGATCATAACGTTGATGGTTATCTATGATGGTTATCTAATTCGTAATTGTGATCATAACGTTGATGGTTATCTTGATGGTTATCTAATTCGTAATGACTCCAATAGTCACATGCTTGGCTGCTGACAAATGTGCTTCTTACATAACTTCGTGGATTCAGGCTGGCATGGAATCTTTTATTCCCTCTCAACGATTCCAGGTCAAGCCTTACTCTTCTCAATGGTTTTGCTTCACTGCTATAAACCATTCTGAAAAAGGTTTTGTCTAACGCTAAAGCCCGCTATTCTCAGGTCACGCAATCTCGTATTTCATCACAAAAATTAGGTTCTCATGACTCCTGTAGAATCTTCAACAGTATAAATAATAAGGGCAAATCTATTATTCTACTCTCTTGTGCTGTTCAGACTTTGCCATCTCACCTAAAGATAAAGCTGAATTGTTTGCTAAGAACTTTTCATCAATATCATCTCTTGATTCCACTAGTTGCGTTCGATTTTGCCGTCAAACAGGTTAATCCAATTTGCTTAACATTCGTATCACTCTAGCTTCTGTATCTAAAGTGATTTCCTGCCTAGACTCTTCTACAGATTGTGGCCCGGACAACATACCTGTTATTGTCTTGCAGAAGTGTTCTCCAGAGCTGTCGTCTATACTTTTAAAACTTTTTAACAAGTGCTTATCAGAGTCTTGTTTTCCAGACTGCTGGAAAGTGGCAGCTGTTATCCCTATTTTCAAAAATTCTGTAGAGCAATCTGATTTGGCGAACTATCGTTCCATTAGTCAATTAGCAAGGTTTTTGAATCTTTAATTAACAAATATAGTCTCTCATCTTGCATCTAATAACTTTCTGATCATCAATATAAATTTCAATCATCTCGTTCTACAGCTGATTTGCTACCAGTAATAACCAATAGGTTTTATTGTGCATTAAATAAAGGTGGAGAGGTTAAGGCCATTGCTCTTGACATTTCTTAAGCTTTTGATAAAGTTTGGCATGCTGGTCTTCTCCATAAGCTTTCTTATGGCGTATTATACAATTAGAAAAGAAGGATTATTGAATCCTTCTTTTCTAATTGTAGTATAAAAGTTGTCCTCGATGGACAGCACTCTTCTTCATATTTTGTAACTTCAGGGGTTCCTCAAAGTTCTATCCTTGGCCTTGTACTCTTTTTAATCTACATTAATGATCTTTCAGATATTCTCACATCTAAGGTAGCATTGTTTGCTGATGATACTACCATTTATTCTTGTCATGATAAGAAGCCTCTCTGATTGCATGGAGAGGGCATTTGAGCTTGAAAAGGATCTCACTTCTGCTACAATATGAGGCTCACAGTGGCTGGTGAACTTTAAGTTAGATAAAACTCAATTTTATTCAGCCAATCATTATCGTAATAATTTAGATCTTCCTATATTTATGAACGGTAACAAACTTGATGAGTCGCCTACCCTTCATCTTCTCGGATTAACTCTTATTTCCGATCTTTCTTGGAAACCGTATATCAAATCCAATGTAAAAGTAGCGTCTGCTAAGGTTGCATCTCTTTATTAAGCTCGACACTTTCTTACACCGGATTCTATTCTTCATCTCTATAAATTTCAAATCCGTTCTTGTATGGAATACTGTTGCCATATCTGGGACGGATCTTCTATTGGTGCCCTTTCTCTTTTAGACAAGGTGCAAAAACGCATTGTAAACATAGTAAATTCGAACTCTTATAGTGATTGCTTGCAGTATTGTTGGAAGCGAAGATGTTAAAAAAAAAAATACTTAAATTTACATCAGATCATATTTGCGCCAATGAATGGAAATTGCGCTAAATTTATTCAAAAATCATAAAAAGCATTACTTCACACAATTGGCGCAAATACTTCTATCAAGAAAAAGTAAAAAATACAAAAATTTTTATTAGCTACTCTGCATAAAATTTGGTTGTAGAAAAGAAATTATGGGACTGACAAATCCATAACTTTGTCTAAAAACGTATTTTATATAATAAAAAGAGTTTGATTAAAGCCTATACCTAATTTTGACTGGATTTCAATTATGAAGCTATATACCATTTGACCCTGTGGCTGGCCACTAATATTATAAACAAAAAAAAATTAAATTAAATAACAACAACAACAACAAGCTATTTTTTTTCCATTAATTGTTATTATTATTATTATTATCAAAACTATTTTTTTTTTTTTTAGATTATTCACCTTCCCAAGGCCCGAGGGGGGCCACTACAGTCGAGGAGGCTACTCATTTTTTTTGTGTTTTTTATTTTTATTTTTTTTAGTTGTTATTCGTGGTACAACCCTCTCTCAACTCTTTAACTCCGAAACACGAATCTTGCCGAGCAAGGCCGCTGCGCGGAGAAACTAAGTTGAGCGCGGTACTTCCAGGGACGTGGTGGGAGTCGAACTCCGAACCTCTCGCTTACAAAGCGAGCGCTCTTACCACTACACCACTACCGCATTTACAATAGTTTCGATAATAATAAAAATAGTAACAATAATAATAGTAATATTAATCATGATATAAGATGAAAAAAAAATTAATACCAATTGCAGGCCTTGTTATGAAGCGTTACGCAGCTCACATTTTGCTTGTGAAAAGGCAATTTGCCTACATGTTCAGCAGTTTTGCTCTTAAAGAATATTTAAATTACCTTTCGATGTTGTTAACTTGACGTTTATTCAGAAAAAAAAAAGTCATAAGTAAAAGCATTTAACCGCAATTGTAAACTAAAAGATTTTATGTTTTATAATTTTTTCGTTGTTGTTAAAAATTAGTTAAAAAAAATTAAGTGTTTTAAGTTTTATCTTAAGGAATGAAATACATAAATTTCTTTTAAAAATAAAAATTATTTTTTGTCATAATAGTTTTAAAAATGCACGATTTATTTTGATGTAAATATTTTATTAATAAGATATTTTGTTTATTGTTAATTCAATAACGTAAAGTTTTTATGACGTTCGTTTAATTTATGAAAATAAATTATGATCGTGAATATGTTATCGCTAACTGATAAATAATAAAAAAATCTTTATTGTTTAAAAACATTATTATAAAGAGTTCACAAAGTAAATGAGACAAAATTTATTAACAGTTAATAAAATAACCAAAAAAAATTGTAAAATTATAAGAAAATAAACAAATATTATTTTATGTTTTATGAAAAAAATATTTTTTTTAAAATAAAATTTAGTTATTTGAAAAAAATAATTAAAATGATTTTTCAAATAGGAAGTTAAATTTTATCTGTAACTTTTGTTATAATGAGAAAAAAAAACTGCTTGTATGATTTTTAACGCGTTAATAAAATAACTTTAATTAAAATGCGATACTTGAAAAGACGCTATTGACGCAATATAACTTCTAACAGTACAAAATATATTTGCTGAATTGAGTTACTTATAAATGGGTTTCACGTTTTCGTTACGCAGCGAAATCTCGCAACAAGGCCTGCAATTGTAGTAATAGTAATAATAAGTATGTTTACAATAATTACAATGAAAAAATAATAAAAATAACTAATATTGTAATGGTAGTTGTGAGCATAAAATTATTTATAGCAAAAATTTAATGATTTATTTAGGATGGTGTTACTCATACAGAAATCTGATCAAAGGAGTGACACTAATTTTTAAACATAGTATAAGTAAAAACAAGCAAGGACACACACTGAAACAAATGGACCGCAAACACATAGACCAAAGCACACAGAACATACACTAAAACAAACATGTAGAAATCATAGTTTGCAGGTTTTAATAATAAAAAATAAATAAACAAAAAGTACTGATGATAATTGTAGTAATTACAAAAAGAAAATTAGAAGAATATTTTAATTGTAAGGATAATATGCATAAAAGTTAGAATAAAAAGTTTTTCAGAATTTTTTTAAATTGGTATTTTAATATATAGTTTTTTGGACTCGTTTAAAATGCATACAAGGCTCCTGTTCCATACACAGACGCACTGATAAGCAATAGAATGTTTACCATACTTCTGGGTTTTAAAGAATGGTACATTTAGTTTTCCATTGAGTATATTTCTAGTAGAGTAGGAATGTAATAGCCTACTTTCTGTGAACAAGTTTATGATAGGAGATGGTAAGTTTTTATTTAAGGAGTCAAAAACGAAAAAGAAAATTAGCATACTTGACTAGCGCTAGAAATGTTGGAATGAAAAGATTTTTGAAGGACTTCAATGTATCAGATTTAATTGATTGGAAGTTTATTATTCTTATGGATTGACTCTGAGACTTTAGCAACTTCTTAATGCGATAGTTTCCAATTTGACCCTAAACTTGACAATAATATCTAAGATGAGATGAGAATAATGCATAGTAAATATAACTTTATTGACATAATGGCAAATTATCGAAAGCATACCGTTATCGCGAGAGTTTCTTGCTTGGTTCATTAATGTGAAAGTTCCATGTAAGATTACAATCAATTAATTCACCATGAAATTTAATAACTCTTGAAGGATATAGCCGTTTATTATTAATTTTGATTTTATTTTCAACATTTTTACAGAATTAGTTTTTTCTCGGAGAAAATTAGTTCTGTTTTTTTGATGTTGAGACATAATAGTTTAGCATTTAACCAGTGAACTATACCTTTTAGATCCGAATGAACATTTTTACATAAATATCGATACGATTTGTTGATGTGCAAAAGATTTGTATCATCAGCAAACAGATGAATTGAGGAACAGAGTTGATTAGGTTGTTAACGTAGATTAAAAATAAAAGAGGACCTAGAAAAGAACCTTGAGGAACACCACACAAAACTGATTTATTACTAGAATTGAAAACATTATTACTTTCAAATTTTTTTTGATCCGAAAGATAAGATCAAAACCAGTAATTTACATTACCGCAAATTCCATAATGTTTTAATTTAGAAATAAAAATACTATGGTTAACAGTATCGAAAGCTTTTTGTAAATCAAAAAAAACACCACAAACGGAATATCAACCAGTATCAAGAGCTTTCCTAATTTTTTTTGCTATACTTATTAATGCATGGCAAGTAGAATGTTTTGATCGAAAACCAAATCAAAAACCATTTAGGCAATTGAAAGAGTTAAGAAAAGAGTACACTCCAGAATACATAAGTTTCTCAAGAAACTTAATAATGTTAAATAAAAGAGACGTCTGTAGTTAGTGCATAAAGGTTTAGAGCTATTTTTAAATATTGGGATAACACAAGATAATTTCAAAATATCAGGAAATGTTCCATTTATAAATGTCGCATTGAATAGTTTAGAAAGAATATTTGAAATTCATAGTTAAAATCTATAATAATATTTATGGGAATGCTGTTTGGACCTAATAAAAAAGAGGTTAAAAAAATATAATAAAAAAAAGGGAAAAAAGGGGATTCTATATACAGGATAGCTATTTTTAGTATTTATGAACAAAAAATTAAAATCCTTCATATATAATTTTCTTTATCTTATTCTTTTTATGCACATTAGCACCACATTTAATGTATTTGTATACAATTATGTGCATATTGTTACACTATTCTTGTTAACTCTAAAAAATTATAAAAAAAAATGCTAGTCACTATTGCTTTAGAGGTCTATTATTAAATTCTATAGAAAGTGTTGAATTATATATATATTATATATAAAAAAGTTGCAAATTTATGCGTGTATTGTTATTTTGTTCTTGTTAACATTTGCAAATTAAAGAGAACATCAAAAAATTAGTACAAACAAAACAGTGTTGGTTTAATAAAATAACATTTTTTTAACAATAATTACATGACTCTGACCAACATTCTAGCTCCTATTATCAGTTAATAAAGAAATAACAAATCTAACTTTGATAAAGTTAGAAATAACTTTATCAAAGATGAATAAATAAAATAATCAAAGTTGTTTGCATTATAAAACCATGGTTGTAAAAATACTCTGAGGAAGCAATTAAAAATGTGTAAGGTTTACAAGGCGTGCTTTAGTATGCCGGCATGGAATAGGATCAATCCTGGGCTATACATTTTACATAATATTGCAAGAACTCTTGAGAACGAGATGTACAACTGTCACTTGCTTAGATGTGCTTTATTTTTGAAAATTTCTATGATTTAGATACATAAGTGACAAAGTTTATATATATATATATTGATGCACTATAAGAAAATATTATACCCTGAAGTGATATGTGAATTTTATTGTTTTCAAATTTATATAAATAGTTATAAAGGCAATACTACAGGTGGTATAGTCATGACATTTGCAACTCTAAAAATTTGGTGATAACCAATGAACCATTCAAGCAACTGCTACTTTAGCATTATTAATCACATAAAAACATCACTCTGACAAAAAATGTGCCTCATTCATTTATTCAGATATTCCTTCATCTCATACCCTAGGACTACACAGCTGTGAGCTACCTGTTCTTTTCCCCCTAAGAAAGATCAGCCATCTTCAAGAGAAAGCAGCAAGTCTAACAGCAAAGGGGATATTAGAGGTACCAGCTATAGTTTAACAGGTGTAGTTGAGTAGTAGAGGCCATAATTGCCTAGTCAAAAAGACAATGATTTACTGAGTGACCAAGGTTTTACAAAGTCATAGCTGAACTTTTGATATCAAAGCTTAAACAGTGGAATTTGTTAAACAAAAACAAATCACAATTCAGAGAAAACACATTAAAAATTTTACAACATATTCAGTCAGAAAGCCCATTGCTTCTGTAACATTGTGGTTGATTTTTTCAAAGCTAAGGGTATCACAATCCAAGAAAATAGCACCTTTTTATAGACAGTTCATTCTGGAGACTCAAAGTTATGTTGCTTCAAAATGAAAACAACTGGTCAACCATTCTGCTGACTCTTTCTGTGCATCTCAGGGAGGACAAGACTAGTGCCAAGATGTTGATGAGTACCTTGATATATGATACCTAGAGGTCATCAAAAACTTGAAAATGGCATTATTCTACTAGACCTTCAAGGCTTTCAAACTAATACTCAATATCTTTTGCCTAACTACAAAAAGGTAAGAACTGGCTAAAATAAAGTCATTTAAATAAAGTCATAACATTATTTTACTGGCCCTTCAAGCTTATTGTATAATTTTCCAATTTTCTTTATCTCTGGGACAGTAAAGGCACTACCACAAAAAAAGCTGGTTATGCGACTAAGTTCTTTGATGTTAAGAAAAAAATTAGTGGGAGCAGCTGATAAAACCCAAGAATAAACTATCACCACTGCAATTCAGGTTTCATCAAAATCTTTTTCAGAAGATGAGGCTAAGCAACAAAGTAGTAACTTCGTTAAACCAAAGATCAAGAAATCATAGAAAATGATGCCCTGAAAGAGTAATTGTATATATGATAATCACAATTATAGGTAAATACAATTTTAAACACAAACCTCTAGGCCATAAGGCCAAGGTGACAATTAGAGTTAATGAGAATACTCATTTTTATAAATTGTTACAACACTATATCAACCCTATAGTTTCAAAACATAAATCTTACTAAAGCAAACAAGGTGTGTAAAGAAACACACAAAATGTCACTAATATAAGGTAAAGAGAGATTCAAATGTCATAGTCCATATCATCTCAATAAATTAAAAAACAACAAGGAAGCTTATTCAGAAGAGCAAGGAAATTCCTAACTAAAATAATAAAAACTGTTGGATGTTCTAAAAGCACTATGAACTTTAAATAAGTAATTGACGCTCAATAAAACAAATAGAAGCGTGAAAGCTGCAACAATTTAACTTTAACAAATAACTGAAGATGAATGTTTCGCCAAAAATAAGGGCAAATCCTAACATTTTTGAGCAAGATTTGGCTCCAAAATGCAAAACTAGCAGACAAATGGTCCGGACTATCAAGAAAAAGCATAAAATAAAGTCCTTCAAGATGTATGCCACAGATCAAAACGCTGAGAAAAATTTAGTGACAAAAAGTCGTGCAGGAAAATTATACAAATTATTGTGTAGAAAAAAAAAGTATAATAATGGATCATAAACTTATGTGAAATTAAATTTTAAAACGATTCTAAAACATCATTTTTATATGGGAGTTTACAGGAAAAAAGGCAAAGGCTAAATTTTTATATTTACTTCATAAAACTAAAAAATTTCCAAAAAAAATTATGGTCTGAGGAAACTTTTTATTTATTCATTTATTTATTTATTTTTGTTCTAGATTTATTAAGCATTCAATAAAAAAAGTAAAACATCTAGGTTGATGAAAAAAAGCAACTGGAATGACATTAGGAACCATCAGCAATCTGATTAAAAAGTACAAAATGTTTGAATTTGCATAGACAAGAAGTGACACTAAGTATGCGTCAAAGAAAGTAAAAGTGTTTTTTATCCAGAAACAGACTAAGTTACTTAAATAGCCGGCTCAAAGGCTAGATTTTATAGCAATTTAACACCAAAGGAAGAGCTAATGATCATAATTCTAGAAGCTTAGACTCATATCAGTCCAGATACGACAAAGAAATTAGTTGAATCAATGCAAAATCGACTTGCTGAAATCTTAAAAGCTAAAGATAGTCTAAACTGATATTAAAAAGTCAAAAAATTTAATTACTAGGAGAAATATTTAATATTTAAAAATTTGTTTGGATACTTATTTAAAGTTAAAAAAATGCATAGTTTGAATGTATCGTTAAGTTTTTAGCAAATAAAGTTAATTGTTTTAATTTATTTAATTCTTTTAAGTTATTGAATTCTTAATTAAATTTGCATTTATAACAATCATAAATTTTTTATATCAACTTATTTTTCTTCTGAAATTACTTGTCAAAGTTTACTTTTTAAAAAAAAATAAATTTCATTCAGGTAATTATATCTCTTACTGTATAAGATGTGTGACACAGATGAATTTACTTATATTGTTAAACATACTAAATACAAAAGAATAGAGTCTATCATTTAGTGAAGTAAAGAAAAATAACTTAAAAAAAAACTTAATGTTTATAAACTTTTGATTTAAATAAACTTTTGATAAATAGATAAACTTTATCTAAAATGACTCATATTAATGCAACAAACTAATAAGAACTTACCAAACATAAAATACAAAAATAAGGATTCTTCGCAAGTTTCTTTTAATGGATTCAGGTTAACAAGAAACTTTAATAAACTATTTTCATTTTTATTTGTTAAACCACAAATCATTGATAAACAACTCTCCAGCTTTTTATTGGCTACAATCTCTTCACTACTTAAACAATTATATGCATATACAGATGCACAAAACTCCATTATTGTCAAATGTGCAAATTGATAAAGATAACCTAGATTTGTTTCAATCCTTTCAATAAATCCAAAAAAATTTTCTTCATTTTTATCAAAGTCAATTATAAAAGTTTGAATATCTTCTTTGGAAAAAATTACTCTATTTTCAATGAACAATTGATATGCAATTTTACAAATGTTTAAAATATATTTTTTATTGGATTTGTTTTCCATAAATTGATAAATCAATTCATTGTTTTTAATGATGTGTTTTTGCAAAAAGTATAAAAAAATATTTGCGTACAAATCTGTCATTGTTAAAAAAGAATTTTTGTATAAATTTTTTGAATTACTAATAATCTTACACATGGAAGATAAATAAAATGGAACAGACGACATGGACTTTGCAATTGCAGATTCCTTTAAAGTTGATTTCACAACATCTATTTTTTCCGCTAAAACATTATTTTCTATATAATTATTTATTCCACTTTCATTAAATCCCATAATTTGAATGTTTATTTGATCGCAATATTCTGTAGATATACTTTGGTACTTATCAATTGCATAAACTCTACCAGCAAGTACATATTTATATTTTTGAATTTCTGTTAAAGCATTAAGAATTGGGTAGTAACAAGTCAAACTAGGATTTATTAACTCATTTAAATATTTAAACTCATCTAACCCGTCAATTATAAACAGTGCAGGATGAATACTAATATCAAAATCATTTATAATTTCTTTGTAGAAAAAATTTACTAATTCATTTATATTTGAAACATTTTGACATAGATTAAGCCTCCTGCATTCCAAATAAAACACAAGTTTAACATTTTCCCAAATTAGGCCATTTGACCAATCAAGCAAACATTTTCTAAGTAACCATGTTTTCCCAATACCAGCTATTCCAGATATTAAAGTCACAGATTTTTCTTTCATAAATATTTCACTATATGGGATTGGTGTATAACGCAATTGGCTTTTTAAAAAATCCTCTCGTTCAATACTGAAAACAGCATCTGTTTGAGTATTAACTGCATCAACTATACATAGATCAACAAATTTATGCATTAAATCAACATTTGCAGGTAATTTTAATGGTGGTTGAACTTCACATATTTTTCCATAGTTTGTAAGATAGAATCTTTTAAGCGCTGTGCTTATCTCTGATATATCTAAATAATTAAAACAATAACTCATCATCATCATCATCATCATCATCATCATCATCATCATCATCATCATCATCATCATCATCATCATCATCATCATCATCATCATCATCATCATCATCATCATCAACATTAACACTACCATCATCATCATCATCATCATCATCATCATCATCATCATCATCATCATCATCATCATCATCATCATCATCATCATCATCATCATCATCATCATCATCATCATCATCATCATCATCATCATCATCATCATCATTATCAAATATAAAAGATTACAAGTCATTGTCATGGTTAAATATGAAGACCTCTCAATATTTTAATTAACTAATTAAAGAAAAAGTTTTAAAATATTTTATACATATTTTTTATTGAAAATATATGCACCAGATAAATCTGCCAAAAAATTGTTCTTATATATTTATATTAACCGAGACAGCCAAGTCTAAACAAAAATTAAAAAAAAAAAAGTTTAGAAAAATTTGTTTTCTATTAAAAAAACAGACTTAAATTTTAAATATTTCATTATATGTCTGAAAAACTGAAGATTTGGTAATACTAAACCATATATCATTTTGAGTGCGTTTTATTCTATTTAATTTGGTTTGAGTTTAGCAATTACCAAGTTTTGTAATTACTGTTTTACTTATTTTTTTAGGATTTATGCACAAGAAATGTGATGTCTAATTTTTTTCTAATCTACAGAACTAAAATAACTTGTGAACAGTCACTGTCAAGCTAACCCAGGACACTTCTTGTAGAAGAGGAATGTTAGTATCCTTACTAATGCCTTTATGTTTCTTTATATTAAAGTCTTAACTAGATGACATAGCATGAAAATCAAGTAGACCATACCATTAAGCTGATGTTTTTAGCTGAGCAGTATGGTCTTTTGTTGTCAACTGATTATTCATGCTACATCTAGTTAAAAAACTATTATGAAAAAATTAATTCAGTTTTCCACTTTTTTTTCACTGCACAGAAGACTTCTAGCTAAATTGCCTGTTGCAGTACTACCATCTAGATCTGATAAAACTACAAAGTCCCACCTAATCCTGTTAGTTTGCTAATTATTTACAGAATTTTTTTTTTTCCATACTATGAAGAACTATGGACTGTTTCAGACTCTGTCATTGAATAAACATCAGCAAGCACTATCATGAGGCATGGAATCTATGAAGTAGTGTGTGGGATACTTTTACAGACAAATTAAATCCAACTATTAGACTTGTTGTTTGCTTCTGACATATTAAATCATTTGACTTTCTAGTTAAAAAACAGTAATCTTAAACTCTAAAAACATCTGTGGCATGGTTTCAATATCTTTATAACAATTATAATAACCAAACCTTCTTCTTTTATTATTTTGATAGCTGCATTAAAAAAAGTTATTATCTAGATTATTGGATGTAAAAAATCCTGTTGTAAAAAGTTACCTTCTAAATTCTCTGTAAAAAAAATATGTGTGTGGACATTTTCAAGCTTAAGAATAAACATCAAGAATATTGTGATTTTGTAAAGGTAATAAAATTAGGTAAATAAAGGTAGAGTCAACTTCATCATATTATTTTGTAAGGTCAATTTTAAGAATTTTTCAAGATTTAAACTTTTTTTTACTAAGGATAAATTCATGTCGCTAGATCAACATATGCATCATAGGGCGAACCCTATGTTACATGTTCAAGAACAAGATTTTTTGTAGTTTTTAATTTAAAGGTGATAAACATTCATAATAAGGCAAATCAGTTAGAACATTTCCACATAAAAACTAATGCATGTTTTTATAATTATTTAAATACTAATAGCTCATACCCGTTCTCAAAATAGTCAGTGTCAAGGAACTAATCTCTTATGCCAAATCTATTTTTTTAATAATTCATTATAATGGCCTAAATAAAACCAATTTTTATAACAAATTTATATTAACCACTGTATATTATTAGTGGTAAATATAACTTAATCACAATTAATACAAATTGGTAATTTATGGGTCAACCATAAATTACACAATGCAATTTTTAACTTTTGCCACCACTTTCCCTGTCACAACATTGTAACTCCATAGTAACAAGTCTCAATCGAGTAAATAAAAAATAAAAAAACTAACCTCTTCCCCCCTCATCCCATCTCCTTCCCCCCAGAGTGTTGCGTAATTTATAGACAACCCCCTAACCACTATACATTATAAGGAGAGGGTGGTCTGAACAGGTTTCATGTCATTGACACAATTTAAAATTGAACCAACCACAAAAACTGAATAAGTACGATCTGAAAAATACTTTGAGGTTTAAAATATAAAATACTCCCTCCGTCCGGAAATATGGTATACATTTTAGCGATTTTTGTTGTCCCAAAATATGGTACACATTTGCGAAAAAATAAAATAAATCAAAAAATGTACATGACAAGTATATTATATTAACTTTATTTGAAATATTTTAACTAAATAAGAATGATTTTTTTCACTCAAAATTTAAATTAGCTTTATTGTACGCTTCTTTGGAACATACATATTTTTCTAGCAGTCCACCTTCGTGACAAAGTTTTTCTTTACTTAAATGAGGTATTTTATAGCAATTTCCTCCACCTGCTAACATAATTAACTCTATACACGCTTGCAATGTTGTAAAAACGTTATCGAGAGTATTTGCTTCTAAGTGATGAATTCAGCAGTATTAACTTTATTTGTCTCAAGAAACACTGATGTTTGAGCGTTAAGTTTTTAATTAAGAATGATATTGCTTACGTCAAATATTTCAGGTTATATTGTCATGAATATTTACTATAACAATGTAATGACAGTTGCCAATTTTTTTTTTAATCACGATAATCTACAATTTGAAATGTATACCATATTTCTGGACGGAGGGAGTAATTTATTTTTTATAAATTCATTTTAAGTGAATTTGAAATATTTTACAATTTGTTGTTTACTAAAAATTTTGTATTTAAATGACTTATATTAAACTGAATTATATTTTAAATAAGAATAACAACTGCAGGAACAGGATCATCATGATCACCCTGCTACTGGTACCATGTAACCAAGTACTACCTGTCCCATGCCCTGCTGTCTTCTAGGGTTTATTTATTAAACCAAAGGTTATGAGAAATATACTCCAACTTAAAAATTTCCCTGTCTTGGAGTAAAAACTAGAGATAGTGTCTCTATAAAAATACTCATTTTGGCCAGGTGTTAAGTGCATCCAGCTAAAATTTCCCTGCTTTGAGGCTCTGGGTTACGTAAAGGCTAGAGATGGTCTCAATAAAAATACTTATTAAGTGCAGATCCAACTACTTAACTGCATCCAGTTATTGTCTTGTAGAAGGCCTTCTAGGCAAAGACTATAAAGGTAAATAGAATGATTCTATCGGTGAGCCTTGAAGCCTTTCTTTATCTATTAGGTTGACTTGGATGTAAACATGTGTTACAATTTTTCCTCTCTTTGATTGTGACTCTTCCTGTTAACTCTTAATGAAGATACAGCTCTAAAACTCAGCTTAATGACTCTGAGGCTGGCTGTTAATAAAGTTTCCCGAACTCTGTGATATCTCTCAGAGAGGCTGATTCCATCTACAGCTGTAAAATACCAGAGTATTAACAGTGCCATGTTGTGTATGGATAGTGTCTCTGTTAATGCTTTTGGTGTGCATTAACTAGGCCACATAAGGAGAGCTAAATCATAACTTAGGGTTAATTAGCAGGACTGACAAAGTGCTAAATGCTCTTGCTCTATCTATGAATGAGTCAAGTTGCCTTTGTTTTTCTATGAATGAGTCAAATTCTTATTAAACTTAAATTATGCCTAAAGTAACCCAAAATATTAATCATAAAAACCATCCTCACCACCTTACTGTTTCAATACAACTTTCACAAATAATCTTGGTCTTCGAAGTAACTTTCCATTAGTCAAATCATTCCTCTTACAAAATTCGCCAGACTTGCTTTTTGTAAGATTAATTTAAATTTAGCTAATTCTTCTTCGGATTTCAGCATTGATGGATAAAATCCTTTGATTTGCAAAGAATCCAATCGTTGCATGCTTAAGTCAGGAATATACTTACCTATCAATTCAACAATTCGATAAATATTAGGTTCGAAACCTACGATCATTCTTTTATTTGCTTCCACTTAACACCTCTTCACTCTAACACCTATTTCTTGGTTCCTTAACGCTCTCCAACTTTTCAAGACTTTTTTATGATTATAGCTTTTAGATGTAGTTTCTTATAAAATTGTCTTTTATCTTTATCCCTCTGCCAATATTGTTGTTATTGTTTACTTTAATGCTCATCAAACTAAATGGCATGACTCTAACACCACTAACAACCTTGCTGGCACAATACCCCTTAACTTCTTCATTTCTCAATCTCAATCTGATTTCTATTTTTTCTCTAACCCTAGCCTGTGTTCAGTGCCTCCATTTTTAGTTGTCAAAATTTCAATAAATTCTTATGTACCTAAGAAAAGTCATATTGTTATCAGCATTTAATAGTAAAATTCTTACTGACCAAAATGAAAAATCACATATTATTCTGGATTACAACAAATATATGGGGTGGAAAAGGAAAAATCCAATCAACTTTAAATTGAGTTTTCTATAAAACAACAAATGCTTTTTATTTTTTTTATTTTTTTAATTATACATTACTTTCTTATCTATAATTGTGTTGATAAACTTATGTAGACAAATAGCCTATAGAATTTGATCTCTTTCCAAACAGCCCATATAGTCCCTTAAAATTAAGTTGAAACTCTAATTGATGTAAACACATTTAATGTTAACAAAATTAAAATAAAATCTCAAAGGGAGAAAGTTTTTGTTTAATGGTGAAAATTAAAAAAAAAAAAAAAAATTTATGAAGAAAAATAAATCAAAAAACATTTTGGTTATAAAAGTTTAAAAGATAAGTATATAAACAAAAATAAGGAGCTTAAATAAAATAATATATAATAAATAAAGAATAAAGAATTTAAATAAAAATAAATAATAAAAAAGAACTAACATTTTTTCTACCATTTTTTATGAAAAAAGAAAACAAACTATTTTAATTAATTTGGACATTGTTTATGTCATGTATATATGTATATAAAAAATGTTCGATCTCTCTTTTTTTTTCATCTTTCTGAGCTTTACTCCTTTATATTTTTATTCTGATTCCAACTTTTTTTAATAATAATGCTCCCATTACTTCTTTTTTTATTACTTGTATTAATGTAGTTTACTTCATCATTTATCGTAATATAGACTTTAATATTGTATGTAGTAGTGTATGTGTATATTTTTTTTAATTTAAGTTTGCCTTTATTTTGCTTTTTTATACTTTCCTGAAAACATTTTTTTCTCCCACTCTATCCTTCTAAACTTATGAGATTAAAATTTTTGTTTTCTCTTAAACTTTTTCCCCACTCATCTTATCTCATCCATTCATTCTTACTTTTTTTTCATTTTTCTGAGCTTTTATCCTTTATATATTTAATCTGATTCCAACTTTTTTAATAATAATGTTCCTATTACTTCTGTTTTTATTACTTGTATTAATGTAGTTTACTTCATAACTTCCTTGTTTTAAATTTTTTTTATTTTATTTGCTTATTTTATTAAGGCGCCTCTCCATTGACCAGTTTTTGACTATATGAGTGACACCAAACCTAACTTTGTAAACTATAAATAAATTTGTAATTTGTTGGTTGGTTAGTATTTTGTAAGGAGCATGTTGGTCTTTCATCAAATGTTTTTAAAATGAAATTCATGGATTTATTAACATCAACTTTTTTAATGAAGAGTTCCCAGGTAATATCAGAAATTTCTTTAATAAATATACTTTTATTTAATTTTTTGAAGCATCGTCTGAAAGTTTTTACTTTTTTGGGGTGGTTGGGTTTGCATGAATGCAAATAAATTGTGTTATGTAGTCTAAAATCGAAGTTGTAAGGTTACTTGAGAATTGATCAGTTAAATGAAAGTTTGTGAATATGTTATCATATATGTTATATGACTGTTATTGATGTAGCTGTAATGTGTGATGGTAAAATTACAGAAGAACTTAGTGAGTAAGATGTTAAAGAATCAAGATATGTAGAAACAAGGTTAGAATCATTGTGACTTAATAGATCAATATTAAATTCACCTATTAGAAAGATCTTCTTTTTTTTCATTACTTTACTTTTTAAGTAGAAGAGTTAAGTAGGAAGAAGTAAATTCATGTTGATTCATTGAAAGGATGACAATAAATGCAGCCAATTAATATGTTTGATTTACAAGGTTTTGCAATTTCAACAAAAATAGACTCTAAATATTTAGAAGAGTAAATCATAAGATCATTGCGAACTACATAGTTTAAATTTGAGCTTAAGTATAAAAGTGCTCTACCTTTATTAGCCTCAGTAGGACAATCCTCAATATTAAACCCGTTTATGTATATATCCGTTATACTTGTATCGTTTATATATTAGATTCTGTAATATCTATTGCCATGGGAAAATTATTAAGAGAGCTGATAAGACTACAGAGTTCGTCAATGTGGAATGGTAGAGAAGCGATGTTCAGATGAATATATAGTTCTGAATTGGGAAGCAAAGTTTTATTGAGATCAATAACGTCATAGTATTTGCAATTAACAGAACTGAGAAATTTATTTAGATCTTTTAAGATATTTTTAAGATTACTTGGAGTCTCAAAGAGTTTAATGAACTAGTAGTTATATACCTGTATAACAATGTTGACTTAAGCTCCAAGTTGGAAATTGAGCTAAAGGCCACCTTTGATAAACAGCTATGTCAATACAAATCTGACTAGTCATTCAAAAGAAGATTATAAGAGTGTGCATCAATATGGTTACATATGGCATGGAACGATGAAATACAAAGATCACATTAGATTGGTCTTTAATTATCAGTTATATTTTTATGACATGTGTTGCAGAGATATTTAAATGGCATATTCTTTAGAAAAAAAAATACATATGTACATGCAGTATTATCTAGTTAAAGTGACAAAAGTGTGAAATAGAGATAAAAAAAAAAAAAAGCTAAGTAAAAGACTAAGTT
Source organism: Hydra vulgaris (assembly GCF_038396675.1). NCBI lineage: Eukaryota > Metazoa > Cnidaria > Hydrozoa > Anthoathecata > Hydridae > Hydra > Hydra vulgaris. Next base: position 5,379,729 of record NC_088921.1, on the reverse strand, counting down.
TGAAAACTTAAAACTTGGGTAACCGTTGCACAGTGGGTCAGAATGCCCACTTTTGTGCCAAAATTATTTTTTTATTAAATATTATTAAATTTGATATAAATAACATACTAAGAGCTTCTAAACATATTTGTGACTAAAAAAATGATTTTATTAATTTTTTTTTTCTTAATAATTATAAATACAGGAAAAAAAAAATAAAAAAATGCATTTTTTCACATCTTATCAACTCAATTCAAAACACAATCCACAGAATAAACATTAAAAAATTACATTTTACTGTTTTTAATAGTTACACAATCTTATGAAAAAAATACTTTCATGTTTTATCAACTCATTCAAACACAATTTACAACTTTAAGGCAACCATCTATGTCTGCATATATTTAAATGAAGTATTTACAATTTTACAATGTTATCTCCTGATAATAACAACTCCAAAACCTCAACAGGAAAGTCTTTCTTTTTTGAAGTGCAGGTTTGCCTCAAAAATGCTACGACAGGATCAGATGAGCATAGAAATCTTTTCAAAATATCCTCATTTGTCATACATCTTGAAGCTTTTCGAGCATGACGTTCACGAAGCGGTTTGAAAAATTTGTTTGCTGCCCTCTGTGCTTCTTCACTCATCATTCCAATTGGCAGTGAGATTCTATTATTGATGGCTGGGCCGTGGATCAGCAGTTTGTGGAGGCTTTGTTTCATGTAGTACCATGGGTACAGTTTCACAAACAACTTTGCAGTTTCTGTACACATAATGGTAAACTTTTCAGTATTTATTTCATAGCCACTTGATATGCTTGACAAAACAATGTGCAATTTTAAAATTAGTTCCTTATTGACACCTGTTATATTTGCAAAAGAAATGGCATCAGTAAATGCTCGTCGAGAAGTGTTGCCATCATTAGATGTACCAGATCCTCCAGACTTTGGTTGATCAACAACAAGGCCCATCTGTTGAAGAAAAGCTTGTTGGATGTAAGACTTTGTTTCAGCAACTTGTGCCTTGTCTTCAGCTGTTCTTGCTTGCCATTTTTTGATAGGCAACTTGTAACCAATATGCAGAAAACATTCAAACTTGAGTTAGTGGCCTCAGATAAAGCTGTGTGTACTTTTCCATCAATCATTGTTATTTCAATCACATGCTTTACTTGAAGTACTTTTCTATTGTTTAATATAATTTTTGTACAATTTAAATTCCTTATTTCTTCTTTTAGTTGAGCTTCTTCAGAGATTATAATATCTTTAGACTCTTTTTCAAACTGAAAACGCAAAGGGAGACAATACAGAGTTGATGATGGTTTTAGGTTTTGCCACAAAGTTGTCTTTTTTCCACCAGCAAATGAGCTCAAGTCAAGTGGTACTATGCAAGTTAAAAACAATGACTCTTTTATTTGTATATTACAGATACCATCTTTAGACACTGTTTGCTTATAGACACTTTGTCCTGTTGAGCCATCAAATCCTGCCTTGTGTCTTAAAGTAGCAAATATGGTTGTATCACCAGCAACTCTTTCAATAACTTCATTCTGTATTTGACAGTCTTTGTGCAGTGTGGTCGACCAAGCTCTGCATTGAGATTTTAGCAAAAAAATCATCTATCTCTATTTCATTTGGATAGCAAGATAATTTTGCTGCCTTTATTATGTGATATAAAGGATAAAGATCACAGTTTTTTCTCAAAGCAGCATTTCGATGTAGTTGATATCCATCTTTGGTCATAATTATATCTAAAAGGAAAGCTAGAGCCTCATTGCCAGAGAGTTGTTGAGATATTTTGTTACTATTGTCAAAAATTCTCTTTACTGCATGTATCTCATCAAGTTTATTTTCTTTTTTAAGAAAAACTTTTGCTGCAAAAAGTAGTTCATTCGATGAATGCCCATGTTGTAGAGAGTTGGTACGCCTGTACTTTGTTCGAAGTGAACAGTCATCAAAATTCTCAATTAAAGGCCTGCCATGTGTATCTTGTTTCACAGGAATATCAGTAAAAACATCAATTTCTGTCTGTAGCCACTCTTTATGCTTTTTTTCGAAACAAATATGGTTACCTTTTAAGTCCTGCCATCTCTTTCTTATATGAATTAGCAATGTTTCCAGCTTAGGGTTAAGGTTTACCTGATTCATACCATTAATAACATCCTTTAAAACACCATGGTCAGAGATTTTTAATTTATTTTCTAGCATGTAGGTATATATCAATGTATTTCATTTTAACCTATAAATTCTAAAATACATTCATTAGAAATCATTTAAATGACAGTATATTTATGCTTAAAAGTTTAAAGATGATGTGTTTTATTTTTAATTAAAAAGCCAAGTGATTAATTAAAAATTAACTAATTATAAAAACTCGTGATTTGTTTGTCGAGGGCAAAATTTTAGTTATAACCTGCTATCTAAAAGTTAATTTGTGGGCAAGGTGGTATTTTGTTGAAGCTAAAACTAAATTTAAATTATAATATATATACTTAGTAAAGATTTTAATGCATTTTCAGACGCTGCGTTGGCATGAAAAAACAAAAATTATTTTCATAACAATATAAAGAAATAAGAACAATGATAGAAAAAAGTGATTAACACTAAAGGTAACTAAAAGATAACAGTTAAAAAATTAAACAATCAAAATAATTAAACTTTGACAAACCATGAACTAATATTAAAAGTAACTATGACAACAAAAAATATTAAATATAAAAAAACTAAAAATACAAAAATAACATACTATATTAATAATATATAGTAATAATAATACAACTACTGTTAACTGCTACAAATAATAATATTATTATTAAAGACACTAAAACAATAATAAAATAATAATAAATATTTTTATAAGAATATAATATTAAAAATATATGAAATAAGTAAAAAAAATAAGTATCAAATGAGGACTAAAAATAAATACAATTAAATATAAATAATATAATGCAAGAAAACAAATAATAATATAATGACTGAAAAATAATAACTAGGGTAGGGTGGGGTAATGTGGGTCTACAGAGTAATCTGGAACTAATTCATATTTATTTGTTACATTGATAATGGCTTTAGGTATAAAGTTGAAATCTTTACCACGTTGTTATAACATATTAGGCTAATTAATTTTAAAATATAACCTAGCTATGCTGTTAGAAACGGCACTTTTTTAGCTAAAATGCTAGATACATAAACAAAGTCATTATTTTCTTCGTTTTTAAACTTCAGAGAAAATATATTCAAATAACGCATAAACGTATGAAAAATGGTTATTTTGAAAGTAAAGTTTCTATACTTTAAGGATAGTATACCTGTAAGACACTAACACACATGGTTTGTTTAAAATTTGAAGTATAATCAGGTGGGGTAAAGTGGGTCTATGTATGTAAAATATTATGATATGTAATTATATTATCAAAGTTGTTGTTAGTAACATTATAAACTATTTAGTTTTATCAGACTTAACTATTTTAGTGATAATAATTCTTTAGAACTATTAAACACTTATGTTTGAAGTTTATATCTTTGAAGCTTATATAAAGAAACATGTGCATTTATTTGTATGAAACAATACCTAGGTCAAATAAAATATTATATATGACCTTTATGGTGTTAAAATATTTTTTTGGTGAAATGTTATGATTTATGCTAATTTATTTCACTAAAAGTTTAACAAATTTTTCATAAATATTACTTTAGAAAGTATTTAAAAAATGCCAAGACTTTATAAAAATAAAATAAAAATAAAATCCAAGTACAATGCTGATTACGTTAGTATGTGAGAAAAAAAATACTATTTATCATGCTGCTAAAGAATGTTCTGTTCCTAGAGAAACATTGAGACGAAGAATAAAACAACAAGAATTTAATGCAAACAAACGCGAAGGTCAAAAAAGTGTGCTGAGTGATAATGATGAAACTATGATTGTAGCTGCAGCACAGTATTGTCAAAGATATGGTCTTACATTAGATTCTCTTGACATTTGTAATTTAGTTGCTCAATTTTGCACAACGATGAGGATGAAAACTCCTTTTAAATATGGAAATCCTGGGAAAGATTGCATAATTCCTTTTAAGAAGAGTCATGTTGATAAACTTTGATTATGCAAACCTGAAGTACTTACATTTTCAAGAGCTAAAAGTTTAACATGTGAAGTAGTAGATAAATTTTTTACTATTTTATCTGATGTGATTCATAATAAAAACATTGTACCAAGTAGTATATACAATTTTGATGAGACTGGGCTTTTTACAAATCACTTAACGAAAAGAGTGCTTGTACATCCAAAAAGCAAAGATGCTTATGAACTGGCTGCTTCTGGTAAAGCTATGTACTCTGCACTATTTTGTGTGTCTGCAAATGGAAGACATCTTCCACCATTTGTTGTTTTTGAGGGAGAAGGCTATCTGTATTTTAAATGGGTAGAAAATGGACCACCAGGATGTGCTTTTGGGGCAACAACAAGTGGATAGATGCAAGGCTTTTTATTTGAAAACAGGTATTTTACTTGAATTTTATAATTTTCGTTTTTTTCTTTTAACTTTTTTTTTCTTTCCCTTTTTTTATAAATGTATTTACACTGAATAGCCTTTGTTGCTCTAGAAGACGGTACAAATGATTCAATAGAAGTAAATACATTCTTTGTTTATGTTTGTCGAGCACTTCATACCATTTGTTGACCAAGAGCAAAAACCATAAGATCAAAAACCTTTATGATGGTCATGGCAGTCATTTAACATATGGTACTATAAAAATCGGCCATGGACAATTATATCCAAGTTATTGTTGTTGAGAAACACAACAAAAAAATATTGATAAGACAGCTGTTACAGGATAATTGAAACAATTGTGTCAGACACTCTCTCCAGCAAATGCTATAGCAGGATTTTGTGGTACAGGTATCTCACCATTAAGTAAAGAAAAGATAGAAAGAAGAATAACAGGTATTGACTTTCTCCATCAATCACCTGAACGTCATAGCTCTAAATCTCCAAGATTACAAACACCAAGATCAGCTATGCAAGAAGCTTTAAGGTCAATCATATGTCCTAATGTATCTGCAGAAACAGCAGCAATAATTGAACAACAAAAACAAAAAAGGAAGAGTGTACAAGTAAAATGTGGAGAACTCCTTACAAATGAGAAAGTTAAACCATGGTTACTTGAGGAACAAAAAGTCAGAGAGGAAAAAAATCAAGTTAAAAAAAAATGTACAAAAAAAACTATTACCTCTACTGAAGTATCAAAGTAATACCCAAAAAGATCTAAAAAGTGCCCAAAATAGCACGAATGTTACCATAAAAGTGTAGTGATCAAAAAAAGGTTTTTTTTATAAAACACTTTATTAAAACATGATTTCTGTTTTAAATCATCATTTTTTTACTTTTATTTGACAGAGTTTTTAATTTTTATTGTTGTGCTGTGTATGTATGCACTTTCTTTTTCAATAAAAATAACTTAAGACTACTTTTTAAAATAAAACCTTGTATATATGCTATAAAAAAGGTGCATACATATAGAATGTATGTCAGATTTTTCATAAGAAGCAGTATTTTAAACCAGAACTACCAATATTTTATGTAGTCCCACATTACCCCACTTCGTGGGGTAATGTGGGTCTATATAGGCATCTTCAAATAAAGGCTCCCAAGACTTATTGATAGTATTTTAAGTAATAGTTTTTTGTTGAATTTGTTTAGTAGGATGTCCAATCATGATTTTAAGACATCTCTTGTCAGAAAGCTGATATATAAACATTAAATTATAACGTAAAGAAAAAATTATAAAAAAAAAACTTCTCTACTAATGCTCTTTCTTCTTTCTTTTTAATTCTTTTTTATATTTAAGTTTATGAAGTATTCATTTTTGTTTTTTTCCTTAAATTTGAATGATTTTTTGCTTCAAGTTAATTTAGATAATCGTTGATGAATTATTTGTGCTTATAAAATAGATAATAATTACTTTTGTAAATAGTTTTGTTTTTTCTTTATGTTTATCTCCATTTTTCTCTTTTACCGTTATAAAAATGCATTCACCATTTGCGAAGACGTTACAAGGGATTAAAAGCATTAATGGTTTTAAAGAAATCTCAATTTAAAGTTGACTGGATTTTACTATGTCTGTGATTAAAGGTGGAGTTGACACATTATACCAGGTTGTCAAATGTTACTCGTGTTGGCAAAACAGTAACTAATCACCATTTACATTGTTTTTTACGTTGAAGCATACAACACTTATATTTTATTCTTGTAAATTCACCTAATTTATAAAAATAGGGATTCATATGGAAAAATAAAATTTCAATAAAAATCTATATAATCAAGCAATTTCTGGGGCGGATATTCTAGTGATGCCCTTTCTCTTTTAGACAAGGTGCAAAAATGCATTGTAAAGATAGTTGGGCCTACTCTTTCAGCCAACCTCCAACCATTATCACATTGTTGTAATGTTGCTTCTCTTTCTCTTTTCTACAAATACTATAATGGGTACTGCTCTAAAGAGCTAGAATCTCTTGTGCCATCTACAAAATTCTTTATCGTGTTATTCATCATTCAATTAAGTCTCATCCTTTTTCTGTGACTGTTCCTCAGTGCTTCAAAAACTCTTATTTGTCCAGTTTTTTCCCTTGAACATCATGTGTTTGGTACTTGCTTCCTTCATCTTGCTTTCCTGATATACATAATTTGCTATCCTTTAATTGTCTGTCAATCGTTATCATGCTCTACAATTTTCATCCTTTCATCTTCCAGTAACATCCAATACTATTAATGTTGGATGTTACTGGAAGATGTTTAAATATATATATATATATATATATATATATATATATATATATATATATATATATATATATATAAGAACTGTATTTTTTTCTGTTGAACAAAGTTAATTTCAATATACATTAATGATAAAATATTGTCTATAAATAATTTAATGTTATAACATATTTTTGTTACAAACTTGTCTTTTCACTTAAATTTAAAAACATATTTTTAGGCTGAAAACAGATATTATTAAGGGGAAAACAAATAGAAGAAATTTTTATAATTAAAGCTTTTTTAAAAATTATGTTTAATAAAACAAAATATATTTTATATTGTAAATACAATTCTCTCTAAAAGCTATGGCTTCAAAACACAAACTAAAGACACTCAAACAAGGCCTCTGCATGGATAGACAAATTGAGCATGATACTACCAATGACACACTGAGGTCTTGATCATATTTTTTTACTTTTAAACAAGATTAAAACAACTAATTTTTTTGATTTGTTTTAAATATCATGTTTATAAGTAAAATCAAAATAAGGTATCATTTGATAAATGAATATAACAAATTTGTGTTATTCAATTAAGTAATTCTTAAGAGAGATTTTAGAAATTTTAAAGTCACGAATGATAATGACCATTGAAAACCAATGATCACTTACATGAGCAACTGACAAAGTAAAACTAATGATTGTAACATTATTAAAGCAATCTTAGCTAACATGATACTAAATTTAATTTACAGTATTCTTTTACAATGTAATAAAGTCATATCAACAATAATCACTGAAATATCCGTCTCATCATCTGAAACATCCATCACCATTTCTAACATAATTTTAAGGCAAAACAAAGGATACTTAATCCTGATTGTTAACGTTAAATAAAACATAGAATTACCTTTTTTAGCAGAAAATTTTGTAGAGCTTACTGGTGATTTTGAAGTTTCTAAATGATATTTAAAAAAAATTGGTGTATATTTATATTTATTTAAAAGAACATGAAAAAAAAATTGACATTGATTTATAGTATTCTTTACCGCAACCTAATTAAATATTAAAATAAAATTTAAATATTTTAATGTCATAAAAGTCACAATCACAACAAATAATCACTGAAAAAAATAAAATCATTTCTATTGTACATTAAAAACAAACAAAATATATAATTTCATCATTTCTATTGTACTTTAAAAACAAAACTGAAAATAAATTTAGGAGAAACAAACTAAAATCCCCTATTTTTATGTCGGAGTTTGTTGTCTTAAGGCACTTGATTAAGTAAAGGTTAGAGATGCACAGTGAGCCTAGAAGGAAAAGTTTTGGAAATAGGATGATAACTAATGATCAAGATATCCTTGAAAATTCATTGAGGACTTTTTAGAAAGATATTTTTTGCTTGTTATAGAAAAATTTAAATTTTTAACATTAAACTAAATTTGTGGACTGGGTTCAAAATTAATGAAAACAAATATCGAAAATTTAAATAACTTCGAGGTCTGGTTTCTACAGTTCTATTTATAAGAAGTTTAGTATTTAAAAACAAGTATTCTGTCAAATTTGGATTTAAAATAATGTTAGTATAATAAAATTATAAGGAAAGAGTTCTAATGATTCGAATTTGCAACATATATTTGAAGATAATAAGTTAAAATAGTAAAAAATGTGAATAACTTTATAATTAATCATAAGGTTTTCAAACATATCATCAAAATATCTCTTTGGTTTTGAAAACATACGTTTATGAGATCTGCTTGTATGGTCAAATCAACCACAATCTTGTCATAACTTTGGAGGATGCGAATGGATAATTAACTTAATTTGACTTAACAGTTTTGTCAGCTTTAATAAATAGTGTGAATAAATCTATTTCTATGATGTATTTTACATTTTTATTTGCCTCCATTAGATTTATTTTTTATTTTACCTCTGTTGAAAAAAACACAAAATCATATAAAGTAAACAAATTAAAAATTAAAAATTTTCATACTTGTAACCAAAAATAAAAGATTCACATATTTTAAGAAAAAATAATAATCACTGTTCAACATTTTTAAATTAAGTAAATTAATAAAAGTACTAACTTGCCTCAGTTCCCCTTAAAAAATTTGAAGAGAAGAAATTTTAAATATTTTTAAAATATATGACACAGTAGAGGCAAGTTAGTGGAATATCAAATCAAAAACCACTTATGTAAAAGTTGTTTTTTATTTGATATTACATATCAAATCAAAAACAACTTTTACATAAGTGGTTTATCAACAATAAAAAAAATTTTTACATTTTAACTTCTGTCAAATTGGAAATTTTGTTTAAAAATAGGGATTCATATAACAGTTTTCTATTTAAAAAATTGTGTATTCTACATCTTAACTTAACTTGCTAATTATAGAATAAATTAACTAAAGTTCTTGAAATATCTTGCTATTATAACATTAGTTATTATAACATAATTACTTATTTTTAATACTATTATAACTGTTTTCTTTTTGAATAAGTAAACACAAAGCAACCATAAAAAGCCACTTGAAAAGTCACTGAAATTCTTCATAAGACAATGGAATTAAACATAGTAACAGAAGGCAACAGAATTAACATATTAACAGGAGGCAAAATAATTAACCATATTAACCATAATAAGAAGTGAGTAGAAACAAAAAACTTTAAGAAACTTCTTAGTACAAATAACTCTTAAAGATGTTTTCCTATAAAATGGACTTTTCATTGCACACATTAGTTACCATCACATTATATCACTTTTGGTCACATTACTTCACTCTTAGGACACTTCTTTTTTTGACAAAAGAGATTTTAGATTTAAGCGTATAGTATACAAGCACTGATCCAGATGCAGATTATAGAGCAACTAAATAACCACATATATTTGTGTTCAGAATGGCCATAATATTTTAGGCGCCATAACCATATCCAGCGTGTGAGCCTAATATATGTTTTGTGTATCTTTTAAAGTATCTTTTAAAGCTATAGCTCCAAAGCACAAACTCAAAAAATTCAAACAACGTTCTCTGCACAGGTAAACAAACTGAGGAAGGTACTACTAAGGACATTTGGGTCAATTCATGTCTTATCAATCCAAAAAAATATTTTCAGAATCATGGCATCTCAGATTTTGATGATTTTTGGAATACAAGCTTAAATTAATGAAAGAAAACTTCACTAAAATTTTAATGTCTGACTCCTTAAAGTTTCAGAGATATCAATTCTCAGTCCCAATCTCCTTTTTGATTATTTTTATTAGCGCCATTTATTTTTAAGGGTAATTTTATAACACAACTAGCTTTAACTTAGGAAATACTTGCTTAAATATTACTAAAAATTTGCATTAACCTATTTTTTAGGAAGAGGAACTAAAAATGATGACAAAAACACTAAAAAATTTAAAGCTTCTAAATAAAAATTTAATTTTAAAATACTTTTTTAACGTCGCCTACAAAAAAAAGTTTATCTTGAGATACCTAAAAGATATGATTTTGAAATTTTGTCCTAATGTTCTTTATGTAACAAACATAATACAAAAAAACTGCATAGTTTTTCTTTTTTGAATCTAATTTATTTGCATTAAAAACCCTTGCAGTTTTTTTGTAACGAGGAATTTGTTATATATAGAAACTTCAAAATCATACTATTTAGGCATCTTAAGACATACATCTTAAGATGCCTAAACGGTATAACTTTGATCTTAAAACATACATCTTTAGGTGCCTAAATAGAACATCAGAAAACTTATTAAAAGTGTTACACCATTGAAATCGAATTTTTATATAAAAGTTTTAATTTTTTAGTGTTTTAGCCATTATTTTTGAGTTCCTCTCCCTAAAAAATATTTACAAATTTTCAACACTTTTGAGCAAGTATTTTATAAGTTAAAGCTAATTGGGTTATGCAATAAGCTTAAAAAAGTAATGGCGTGGAAAAAAATGATCAAAAAAGAGATTGGGACTGAGTATCCATATCTCTGATTTCTTTATTTATTTTTTTATTATGAATCAAAGATTCATTATGAAAAAAGTTGAATTTTTAAGATTTTAAATAGCGTCTTTTGGTTAAAAAGTAATGCTGATTTAAAAACATTTCGATTGACAATGGAAACTTTTTAGATTTACTCAATAAGATATTTTTTATTTATTAGGTCAAATTTAGACAAGATTAATAATATAATCTTGTAATGAATTTCTAAGTTCAAATTTAGACAAGATTAATAATATAATTTTAATCAAGATTAATAATATAATTATTAGTATAAGTTTGTAATAAATTTGATGTTTTAAATAAAAAATATCTTAATACACTTATTAGGTAAAAATGATCAAAATTATTATTAAAAAGAATTTGAAAAAATTCATGTTTGGATTTGATTTATTAAATAATAAATTACTTCCCTCATCCCCACTAGATCTAGAGTTAGTGGGTATGGTAAAGTTTTTGTATATTTTTTTAAGCTCTACATAAAATATTTATGATGGATTGTTTAAAAAAAAAATCCACAAATAAACCTAGCATAAGCAAATGAAAGTTAACATGGTCCCAAAAAACCTGCCCCTATCTCCATATATCTGTGGTAAACATCAAAAAATCCGCACCTATCTCCATGTATTTATAATAACAATGGTAAACATCAAAAACTAAAAAATTCTCTACTCTATATTTTCATAAACACATTTAAAATTATATTTAAATAAAAACTTACATACTCAACTATATTTTTAAACTATTTACTAAATATAATATAACTATGGTATTGGTAACGTTAATTTTTTACTGAAGCCCAAAAGATAATTAACAAATAAATAATGTTACTATTTTGATAACTTTATTTTTAAATGTATACTTTGCGACTGAGACTTTTGCAGAATTAATTAATTATATTAACCAGTGTTTCTTTATCTAAAAATCTTACATATAACAACTGCTTAACATTTCATTAATTTTTTAATCATTTCATTCCATAAAAAAAAAAGATGCATTAATACTGCATGTTGTAATACACATGAGGTATATTATAACATATAGTATTATTTATGTTAATAGTTTATATTATTTTATTATTTTATGCTAATAATATATGTTAAGTACTTTTTTTCTCATTTTATGTGATTATTAACTAAAGAACTTTAAAAAAATTTTTTAGTAGATAATGTCCTCCTAGATTTATAGCAAAAAATAACCGCTAAAGAAACCTAGGCTTTTAATTACAATTCTTAACAAAAAAAAACTTTTAGAGCTTCAATCATTCACCTTGTACATCTATAATTCTGTATTATATGTACATCTTTATATCTGATTGAAGTATTACAAAGCTGCATTTTTTTTGGGTCAGAAATATTGAGACGCAGAAAGAATTCTTTAAAATATTCAGGTTTCCAACACATATTCAGTCCAATAGTGTCTATTTGAAACTATGTATTATTTGTGTATTATTTGCGAATAAAATTGAGTGAAAATTGTAACGGTACTAAACCAGAACAACAAAAAATAAAACTTACAAAACTCAGAAAACTAATGTTTGGAAAAAAAAATTTGTTGAAAAAGTTTTTTGACATGAAGTAATAGACAAATAAAACATTAAAATAACCAAAACCACAAAAATTACGTTTTATAATTTTTTTTACGGTTTATGAAATCAGATATGAGTTTAAAAACACAGTACAAAGCTACATTCAAAGAGTCTGTTGAATACTTGGTTTTTATTATCAAAAATGTTACGCTTCATGGTAAACCTGGGATTGCATAATGAGGCAGAAGGGATGATTGCAATTAGACTTGGTAGCCGCCGCCTCTATTCATCTGCTGCCGCTAATTTAATTAATATCCAACTACCGCCAGTTTTTTATTAATAGCCACTAATAGCCGCCATTTTATTCAAAATGCAGACACTGCTAAAATACAGCTGAAATGGTCAGTTTTTTTTTTCTCTGATTTTTATAAATTTTGTTGTGCTTACTTCATTTTTGCGCTTATTTTTCGTTCGACCATGGCAATATAATAATTTTTACTTCCATGGTTTGACTCATTTCCAATGGTTTATAATTTGATAATAAATATAATAGTGTATAAATAAAATAGTGTCACATTAGGAGCAAACTGCATATTGTTTGGAATAACTATGGAGAATTAGTAGCTGAAGATGGTCAAAATCTCGATGAAAGCAATTATTATTGCAAACCATGTTTGGAAATTCGAAAAAGCCAAATTAGATAATAAAAAGCCTGGCCATTTGTTGAAAATTCATTCAGTAAAACGTTCTACATCATATAGAAACATGAAAAATCATTTGTTTTTAGTACACAAAATTATTACTGATAAAGTATCTACTGAAGAAAAAATAACATCTTAAAAAATTGGTGCAGCGTTAGCGGTTCATCATTGAAAGCAAAATTTGATATTACTCGTGACATTGCACTTTGGTTTTGTACCGATTTGCTATCTTGTTGAAAGAACTGATTTTAAAAATTTTTTGAAAAAAATTTAGGTATAGTCGCTCTATCACGATCATCTTTGGCATGCGGGGCTTTAATTGATATGTTCAAAGCTGTCAAAAGCAGTGTCAAAGATGTTTTAAAATATTCCATTGCTGCTTCTTTACTCTTTGATGGCTAGACAGATAAATACAAAAAACTGTCATATATAGGTGTAAAGTGTTCAGTAATGGGATAGAAAAATTTTTACTTTAGCTTGTACACTACTGGAAAACCACACAGCAGAAAATATTGCAGATTTTATGAAGAATGTTATTAAAGATATGTTTAGCAAGCAGTATGGAGAGTTACATTTGCATAATGTTCACGATGGTGCTGCAAATATGATGAAGACTTCTAGTCTACTGGGTTGTGAAGAGCCACAACATTGCTTAGCTCATGTTCTGTATTTACTTCTGGTTTCTGATGGTCTTAACAAATGTTCCGAAGTCTTGAAATTTCTCAATAAATGTCGAAATATTGTTACATGTTTGAGCTTCAAATCTACTGTTCTAATTAACGAATTTTTGTGTACAAATGATGTGGATGTTTATAATAAATTACGAAAAATTGCTGAAGTAAAAGAACTTGTTAATCTTGATGAACAACTCCCAATTAAACTAATATCGAATGAGAATCAATTAAACCCAAATGACAATCCGATTATTATAGATAGTGAGGATGAATATGAAAAAGTTGATAATCTATTTGAAGAGAACTCAAAATACAAATCTAAACAACATAAAAGTTTAAAACTTCAAGAATGTAGTCGATGGAACAGTGCACTTTTTATGACAGAGTCTATTGAACAGTTATATAATGGTGTAAAAAAACTTTTTAAAAAAATTGGAAAAAGAGAATTGTGTCTAGATGAATTTGATCTAAAATTATTAAGCGAACTTGTAAAGTTCCTTAAACCATTTCAAAACTTGACAGAAGTTGTGAGTGGGGGTAACTCTCTCTTTCTAATTTGCCATTGGTCAAGCATAAAGTTGCATCACTCCTCCAGGTATCTTCTAACGATTTACCTGTGATAAAAAAGCTTAAATTAGCTTGTAGCTCAAAATTAGAACAGCATCTGAAACTGTCAAAAACAGCCAAATTGTCATGTTTGTTAGATCCAGCAGTTAAATCCATCTTTCCAAATAATGATGCAACTGATATACTCTCAGAGACTTTATCAAGTTTTACAGAAAGTTCAAATTCAAATTCAGCTATTAATAATGCAGTTGATAAAAATGACAATAAACTACTAAAAGATGGTAAGCTAAATAATATAAAATAAGATGGTAAGCTAAATAAATAAAAGTTATGATATAATAAAATAAAAATGTTAAATAATAAAACTAATTTTTATTAATCAAATAATAAACAAATATTCTATTGACCAAAAATATTGTTCAATTAAATGTTTATGTTGTTCAATTAATGATGTTCAATTTATGATGTTCAATTATTATGTTCATTTGATGTTCAATTAAAATCACTATGTTTTATCCAACTGCAAAGAAATTACTGCTTCTAGAAATAAAAACTACGCTACCAAATCATGATCAAAGTAAACATCAAACACTAGCAAGGGAAGTAAATAATTATGTTAATTGTCTGCCAACAGAAGGAGAAGAAAAAGATCCTGTGGTGTTTTGGAAAAATAACCATTAAAAATTTCCCTATCTGGCACGTTTGGCGAATGAATATTTGTGTATTCCATCAAGTAGTGTAGCAGTAGAATCCATGTTTTCAACTGCTTGATTGATTGTTAATTCTTGCAGAAGTTTACTGGACCCAACTAATATGAATATGATTATTTTTATACACGAAAACATTAATTTGCTGTGAAATAATTTAGGGGTATGTTATAAATTTAGTAATAACTAAAAACAAGAGAGGATATTTTCCACTTTCAGGCTGCTAGCCAGCCTCATTCTTTATAAGCCAGCTGCAGCTAGTTTTGTGTTTTTTTTTAGTGGCTAGCTGGCTATCCACCCACTTGAACTTGTGAGCCAGCCACCTGTTCGATTACCAATGGCTTGCAAGTCTAATTGCAATGGAAGTCTTGAAATGATGGTTTTATAAAAGCAGATAAAAGCTTAAACACCTTAGTTTACTGAGGTTATACTGGAAACAAAGATATAGAACACCATTTAAAAAGTTTAGGAATGAAAGTAAATAGTACGTTTTAAACAAACAATAACAAAATAATTAAAGTAGTTAAAAGTATTTTTCAGGGATAGTTGATCAAATGAGTTTTATCACTTGTTAGCTGATCAAATGATCTCATTTGTGAGCTGATCAAATGAATTTTCTCATTTGTGAGCTGATCAAATGGATTTTCTCATTTGCGAGGGTGAAAATTGTCTTCACACAGAAAATAATTTGTAAATTTTAAGAAAACTAATGATCTAAGTGGCAAAGTGATAGGTGATAAAAAAAAGTGATATTGTTTGAAAAAGAAAATCGCGACCATTATTACATAGTTGGTCAAGATTAAAGGGCACATCAATTATGCTTGCGGATAACATTGTTGAACATTGGATTTTTTTTTAGTTTTAAAACTTATTTTTATAAACTAGTGAATTTAATTTTTTCTACAGTACTTGAAATTCCAAAAACCTTTTACTGACAAAATCTAAACAATAGCTTTCTCAAATATTTGTCTTAAACAACAGTCATTCATATCACTCCAGCTTCTGTATCTAAAGTGATTTCCTGCCTAGACTCTTCTACAGATTGTGGCCCGGACAACATACCTGTTATTGTCTTGCAGAAGTGTTCTCCAGAGCTGTCGTCTATACTCTCTAAACTATTTAACAAGTGCCTATCAGAGTCTTGTTTTCCAGCCTATTGGAAAGCGGCATCTGTTATCCCTATCTTCAAAAATTCTGGAGAGCGATCTGATTCTTCTAACTACCGTCCCATTAGTCTTCTTCCTATCATAAGCAAGGTTTTTGAATCTTTAATTAACAAACACTTAATTTATCATCTTGAATCTGATAACTTACTTTCTGACCTTCAATATGGATTTCGATCTTCTTGTTCTACAGCTCAGTTGCTAACAGTAATAACCGATAGCTTTTATTGTGCATTAGATAAAGGTGGAGAGGTTAAGGTCATCGGTCTTGACATTTCAAAAGCTTTTGATAAAGTTTGGCATGCTGGTCTTCTCCATAAGCTTTCTTCTTATGGTATATCTGGCAACATCTTTAAAATTATTAAATCCTTCCTCTCCAATCGTAGTATAAAAGTTGTTCTCGATGGACAACACTCTTCTTAAACTGTAACTTCAGAGGTTCCTTAAGGTTCTATCCTTGGCCCTATACTCTTTTTAATTTACATTAATGATCTTCCAGATATTCTCACATCTAAAGTGGCATTGTTTGCTGATGATACTACCATTTATTGTCGCTATAAGAAGCCAACAATCTCTGATTGCTTTGAGGGAGCATTTGAGCTTGAAAAAGATGTCACTTCTGCTACAGCATGGGGCTCACAGTGGCTGGAGAACTTCAATACAGATAAAACTCAATTTTTTTCAGCCAATCGTTATCGCAATAACTTAGATCTTCCTATATTTATGAACAGTGATGTACTTGATGAGTCATCTACTCTTCTTCTTCTAGGATTAGGTCTTACTTCCAATCTTTCTTGGAAACCATATATAAAATCAGTTGCAAAATTAGCATCTGCTAAGGTTGCATCTCTTTAGCTCGTCAATTTCTTACTTCGGATACTATTCTCTATCTCTATAAATCTCAAATCCGACCTTGAATGGAATACTGTTGCCATATCTGGGGCGGTTCTTCTAATGATGCCCTTTCTCTTTTAGACAAGGTGCAAAAACGCATTGTAAACATAGTTGGACCTGCTCTTTCAGCCAACCTCCAACCATTATCACATCGTAGTAATGTTGCTTCTCTTTCTCTTTTCTACAAATACTATAATGAGCACTGCTCTAAAGAGCTAGCATCTCTTGTGTCATCTACTAAAATTCATTCTCATGTTACTCGTCATTCAATTAATTCTCATCCTTTTTCTGTGACTGTTTCTAAGTGCTCCAAAAACGCTTATTTGTCTAGTTTTTTTCCTCGAACTCCAGCTCTTTGGAATTTGCTTCCTTGATCTTGCTTTCCTGATTCATATAATTTGCAATCCTTTAAGTCATCTGTCAATCGTTATCCAGTTAACAGTTTTTAAAGTCTTAACTGTTTTCTTGTTATTTAACTATCTTCTTTGTTTTCTGTTAATTACCAACTTATAAACTTATATAATATTGATTGCAGCTTTATTAAAAACAAATTTGTTATTAAAAATATAAATTAAAATGTATAATTTTTTCTTGAAAATAAAAAATAATCATGATGCAGAATTAAATTTTTTTAAAAAAGCAATTGGTTAGAAAATTAGTAAATCAATAAAAAAAAAGACTGATATCGAAAAAAGTAAGTAAGCTAAAGCTGATACTATTTATTTAATCCAACACACACAATATATATATATATATATATATATATATATATATATATATATATATATATATATATATATATATATATATATATATATATATATATATATATATATATATATATATATATATATATATATATATATATATATATATATATATATATATATATATATATATATATATATATATATATATATATATATATATATATATATATATATATATATATATATATATATATATATATATATATATATATATATATATATATATATATATGTATATATATATATATATATATGTATATATATATATATATATATATATATATATATATATATATATATATATATATATATATATATATATGTATATATATATATAAACAGTCCTTGTTGAGAAGCATTATGCTGTTTGCACTTTACATACAAAATGGCAATTTTGCCTACGCGTTAAACCATTGTTTAAACATTGTCACTTCCAACAAGGCCGCAAGCAATCACAAATAGAATTAAAAGTTAAAAGAAGAAAATAGATAAAATTAATGGCAAGATAGCGATTAACAGAAAACTTATAACAAAGTAGATGGCACAAAAGAGTAGCATCTATTATAGTATTTAGAAAATAGAGAAAGAGAAGCAACATTATTACGTCTGACAATGATTGAAAGTTGGCTGCAAGAGCAGGCCCATTTGAATTTGCAATGCATATTTGCAGCTTGTCTAAAAGAGAAAAGACATTATTTAAAGATCAAAAACACATAGAAGAATAGTCTGTTGATTCAAACTTAGTTTCCCAACAAATGGGTGAATGGTTACAAATATAAACGCCAAGACCATGCATGGGACTATTGGAGTCTTCACAAATTAAAGGAAGATTACCATCAACATTAAGATTACAAAATAAAACAGATAAACTCAAATTAGTCTAACAAAGAGCAAGTAGGTCTGGTAAACTTTGCAAGAAATAAGACTCAACAAAAGAAAAGTTTCTTCAAAGACCACAAAAATTAGTGAACTATAGAATTAGAGAACTCAGTGATGGCAATGGTTTTATATTTTAAAGGTATTATTACATTATGGTACTATAGTTTTTGGTACTTTAGTCAAGTTAGGATTTGTTAAAAAACTTGTATTAAGGCACAGGTAGTATGCAGTACACTATTTAATAGTCTAAGCAATTGCCTTATTATTATTATTAAAGCTGCAACAAATGACTTCAAAAGTAGCCTGGACAGTGCACACCGAAAGTAAGAACAGGGACACCATACACGCGCAACATGGCACTGTTAGTATTCTGATACAGCTGTTTCCTTCTCTCTGAGAGCTACCACAGAGATCAAGAAACCTGACTACCAACGCACCTCAGAATTATAAAACTGCATTTTAGAGCTGCACCCTCATTAGGTAATAGAATGAGTTTGCTAGTCATAAAAACAGAGACACAAGCAAAACATAGGTATTCATAGGTATTCGATTCAGGAAGATCCAGCATTCAAAATCCTAAACTGGAAACAATGCATTATGAATACATACTGCAACAGCCTAATAAATGAAGAAGGGGTGAGAAGGTCATCATTCTACAAGACAGTAGCCAGATACATATGTCTGCCCAAGATGAGTATTTTTGTCAAGACACCATCTCTGGCCTTTACTCAACCAATAGCCATAAGACAGGGGGTCTGTTTGAAAAGATTTGGCTTCTCTTACCCTTTGCCTAAAAAAGGTATCCTACAAGGCAGCAGGACATGATTATTTATGTTATGCCTAAATTTACATACTGCCAAAACTTTTTTAAATT
This sequence comes from Hydra vulgaris, assembly GCF_038396675.1. Classification (NCBI taxonomy): domain Eukaryota; kingdom Metazoa; phylum Cnidaria; class Hydrozoa; order Anthoathecata; family Hydridae; genus Hydra; species Hydra vulgaris. Next base: position 5,360,242 of record NC_088921.1, on the reverse strand, counting down.
GGAATATTTAAACATTCTTTTGAAATAGTTTATACTGAAAACATTAGGCAGTTATTATTTGTTAAAAATATTTTTACCGTAATTGTGAAATAATTTTTTTTTCTTCTACTCTCCGTTTTTAAAAAATTTTCAATTTTAATTTACTCTGTTATATTTGAATAATATTTATTAATAAATAATGATAAATTTAAATTTGTTTTATTAAATTTGATTTAAAATTTTCAAAAAAATTCAAAAGACTTTGTTTTACATTTTTTTTAATGCTAAATTTTCCGTACCATGTTAAAGAAAAGAAAATTCTTTTCAACAAATTTAAGTTTTTTCATCTTGTTACAAAAGTGCTAATATGTAAAAGTGTTTAATGCACTTATAAATGTATAGAAATAACTATACGTAATAAAATTATAAAAAGATGATTTTTTAGTTTTGATTTTGCAAATGTTTTAAGAAAAAAAGAATTTTTCTTTTTTTTATGAGTAGTATGCAAAGAGTTTTCTAAAGCCAAAATCTTTTATAAAATGTTTGTATTACTCTTGATTTTGACATTGAAGCCATTGAGTCAGCATGTTACAAAAATAATAAAATACATCCAGAATATTCATCAAAATGAAGCTTATACAGAATGTGGAGTAACAAAATTGCCACTTACTACTAAAACACGCAGGAATTCTTTATTGGATTCACTTAAAAAACATGACAAATAATAATAAAATAATAAAAATAATAATAATAAAAAATAATGATAATAATAAAAAACTATTATTAAAAAAAAGCATCATTTCACGATATTTGAAAAAATAGAGACTTGAATCCCATGATCAATAGAAAAGTGACATACAGATAAAGTGAAGATTGAAAACACTAAAACTAATTGGAATCAGACTATATAAGTTGCAAACACATGAAACAAAAGTAGATGACACTGTTGAAATTTTCAAAAAGCTGATAACGAAAAATAAGAATAAAAAAATATTGGAAACTAGATATTCATAAACTTTCAGTGATACCAGTTTTTTTCCAAACACACTAGATCGAGACGTCTTTGTGAAAATAAAAATGGAACTGCAAGGCTCAAATTGATAGTATCGCAATCGCCACTTGTGATTGTTTTTGCCACCTTTGCAATTAATTTCTTTATTAAATATTTTTTGCAATTTTTGTTTTTTTATTCTTTTCTAACTAAGCATATTTTTTGATCTTTTTTAACACTTTTAAGAAGGGCCAAATAAAATGCTAAATTAGGAATAAACTTTTAATATAAGTATAGAATATTTTTGTGTAATGTTTTTATTAGGGATTATCCATATAGTACATCACATTAATTTAACTTTTAAATAGAATTGTGATTATTTGCTCTCTTTCACAGAGATTTTCAATTGACACAATACTTTTGAATTTTAAATATTCTCGGAATTTAATTATTTTCTCTGTGGAAGCAAATAATATCCCAATTTTATTTAAAAGGTCTCTAAAATCTTAGGACTGCAACATTATAACTGATATTAAAGGTTAAATGCACAAGCTTCTAGTGCTGGAATTAAAAGAATTTTTCAGCTTTCGGACTTATTCATTCTAAACTAAGAAACAAGATAGCTAGAAAAAGAAATGACAAAACTTATTTTTATATACAGAATATAAGCAAAGGGTACTCTTGGCTCATAAGTGATATCCTTCAATAACGCTCAATTTTTTATATAGTAATGATGATCTAGTCAAAAAGAAGCCTGTAAATTGTTTTTTTCTAAATATTTGTTGTTCCAGAGTTATGAACGCTTTAACTCTTTACCTTTTAACACTTAAAAAGTCATTATTGGAATTTTATGGTTTTTAAACTAAACTTGAAGGCAACAAAACACCTGTATCTTAAAGGCAATGAAACACCTGTATCCTGTAAGTTTTTTTTTATATTAAGGAAGTAAAGGTAGAACATTATAAATAAAAAATCTCAATTTTTTAAATAAAGGATTTATCTCAGTTTTTTTTATTATTTTTTTCAGAAATTTTTTTTTAAAACTGAGGTAAACCCTTTCTTAGTCTAAAAATCATAAGCTGAAATTTCACATTTTCGAATTTTTGGTATACTTTAAATACATTTCTCTAAAAACATAAAAATTTCCTTGGAGAAAGCTGCTGTTAAATATGAAATCAAGAATACATTTTTCCTTTTCTGGATCTATTCTATTTAAAAAAATTTTCACCATTGTGTTTAACCGAAGACCAAACAATATTTTTACCAATATAGTTATTTTCTTCATAAATTTCAACCAACTATTTTAGGTACCCTATCATTGTCTGAAGTTACCAAAGATTTATTTGAAACATTTTGACTCCAATCAGGGGAACCAGTTTCAGGGAACCTTTTTTTAAACTGTACCTTTATTCTTTAAAATCTTCTAAAAAATTGTTACAAGTAGATTTTGAAAAGGGCTGATGTGGATTGCTTCTGTTAAGTTGTTACAAGTAGAGTTAGCTCCTTCAACCTTTTTTTAGAAAGTAAACATTCTAATGGCTCAAAGTCAAAATCAGTTGTGTTTTAAAATAAATCTTTGATAGTTACAGTAACTGTTTTAGTTTGAATTACAGAGCTTAATTAATTATGCTAACTAATTCAAACTACAGTTTTTAATTACTTCAAATTACCAATCTTTTAATGCAAAAAAAATAAAAAAATAAAAAAATATCAGTAATATGACACTGTTGAAATAACATTAAGCAAAAAAATGCTAAATCTGAACTTTATTAAGTTTATATGACATGTAAACATTTTTAACCTGATGTTTGTTGAACATAGTTTAAGTCAACTAGTTGATGGCAGTCGGGTGTCAGCAACCGAGCTCGATCCGATGTCGGCATTAAGACAAGATACTCTGTTCAATTCAGAAGTAATTAACTTAATGCTTAATAAAATAAACTGAATAATTGCAAATAAAGAAACAATGCCTGAAATTAAATTCATATGTTTAATAAACATTAAAAGTGTTTACATGTCTTCAACAAATTAAAAAAGAAAAAGTCATTTGTCATTTTATTTGTTAATTTAATTCATCATTTTAATATCATTTTGACGTAACTTTATTTCGATAATGTGATATTACCCCCCAAGTTTTTTTTTCGCATTGAAAGAATGGTATTATGGAGTAATATAAAACTTAACCTTCAACCTTGGGACCTTTCCCATTTCTCGTAATGGCTGATTTTTGAACGTAGTTAAAACACTTTTTGACAGTTTGATGACTCATAAGTATTTTCGTAAGCAATACTCAACAAATATTTTAAACCATTAAGTTTTGAGATAAATGTATTTAAAGTCCCAAATTCAAAAATTTGTGACTTCAACTTAAGATTTAATGACTAAGAAAAGGAATTTGCATATAACATAAATAACAGAAATAAAAATGTTAAGATTAAGATAAGGTTAATATAAGAATAATATAAGATTAATATAAGGTTAATATAAAGTTATTATAAAGAGTATAAAGTTTTATAATATTTTGAATTACATGAATTAATTTATTTTAAAGATTGTCAAATAAAACCTTTACTACTCTTATATAAAAAGAAACTTAGGTTAATTCTCAGAAAAAAGAAAAAAAGAAAATCTTATTTCAAATTATCTTACAAAAATTATAATATATATGAAAAAACCTCAGCAAGCATCAAAATTAATTTGCATCAAAATATTATTAATTTAAAGTGATTAAAAAATAATTACCTCCAAATTCATCTATTTTTCTTAATAGATCCACTCTCCTCATGTTCCTTAAAGCTGTTTTTAAATCCTCAAGTGTTAGATTATCATTCATTCGCATCCAAGTTGTCAACATTGAATAAGCTTTATCCATGGTTTTACTATTATCTTGATCAATTATTTCTAAATAATTATCTCCAATATTTAATCTACGACCAAGTGTTATCCAATCTACTCCAACGCTTTCACTAAAATTTAACTTAAACTCTTGGCTATAAAAAATGTTTTCATGTTTCTTTGGATATGTACTATTTTGTGCCATTTTGATGTTTCTACAAAAAAAGAAATACATGCTTATATATATATATATATACATATATATATATATATATATATATATGTATATATATATATATATATGTGAGCAATGTGATGTTAAACTGAAATAGCCAGCAACAGGCTATTTCAGTATGACATTACACTGCTCACCGAAATCAGCTGTATAAAATATATATATATATATATTTATATATATATATATACATATATACATGTGTATATATATATATATATATATATATATATATATGTATACATTTATATATATAAATTCATATATATATATATACATATATATATATATATATATATATATATATATATATATATATATATATATATATATATATATGTATATATATATATATATATCCATATCAACTATAGCATATTTATGAAAGCATATTTTTTTGCTTATTTAAATCGATGCAGCTTTTTTAGAAAGAGAAGAAAACGAAAAATAATGAATGAAAATATTGCTTCCCCATCCTAAACCCTCAGTTGATGTAGAAGCACTCCACTGCGAGTAAGGCTATACGTCAGTCGATGAATATACTTAAGCCATTGGCAGCAGGCTATTTCAGTATGACATCACACTGCTCACTGAAATCAGCAGTATTAAAAAAAGTATATATATACATTTGTATATATATATATATGTATATATATATATATATATATATATATATATATATATATATATATATATATATATATATATATATATATATATATATATATATATATATATATATATATATATATATGTATATATTTATGTATATATTTATGTATATATATATATATATATATGTATATGTATATATATGTGTATATATATATGTTTATATAAACATATAAATTAACAAAAAAAAAAAAACATTTTCTATGGTACTTAAAGTTTCATGTCTATACGGCAATCATCAGCCATTGAATACAAATTTAAAAACAAAAAAACCGCTAAAAATTATAAAATACTGTGTAGTGGGATCTTTACGTCGCTAGGATACTTGATGGCAACCAAAGAAAAATAAAATATTAGCTAATCACTGGTGTCAAAAAAAGATAAGAGGAATTTTTTCTTGTGTCTGCATTTTGAAATTAACTCATTTCGTTTATTTAACAAGTTATCACCTTTTTATGTTAAAAATAAGGAATTTTTTGTATATGCAAAGATTGCAAATTTTGACAAAGTGGTATAAGGATTGCAACGTTTTACAACTTTCCACTTAATTAAGGGTGTTAAAATTTTGTCTTTTAAGTCCCAAATTTCTTTAGGCAACTCGGTATCAGTTTTATATTTATTAATGTTAAAAGATTTTCGATGATTAGCATACCGAAATTTAAATGGAGTTTCACATTAGCCAAAATATACTTTTTCTTTGTAGTCAGGTTTATTTGATGACACAGTAGCTTGATAAACGATATTCTTCGACAAGCAGTGACTGTTCATGGGACAGATGGATTTGTTGACACAGTGGAATGTTTTTCCCTCATCTTTACCTTGGCTATATAATATCCAGTGTTTTTGCGAATTAATGATGGACTTGATGCATACATGAGTAGCTTATTTTAATGGTATTTCAATTAAATATCCTACAAAGTTTGTGACCAACCAGAAAGTGCAGGTCTACCATGTTCAAAACCGACTGCCTATTTTTGTTGCAACATTGGTACTGAAAGGTGGATTGTACCAGATTATGTTTCGCTTGTGATTTTTGAATGGGATTGGTTTTAACTTATTTATTTAAACTATGGTAAAGTAAATTTGAATAATTATTATTATATTATATACATATATATATGTATATATATATGTATATATATATATATAATGTTTATATATATATATATATATATATGAATATATATATATATACATACATATATATATATATATATATATATATATATATATATATATATATATATATATATATGTATATTTATATATATATATATATGTATATATATGTATATATATATATGTATATATATATATATATGTATATATATATATGTATATATATATATATATATATATATATATATATATATATATATATATATATATATATATATATATATATATATATATATATATATATATATATATATATAATAAACCATATATTAAATCAATTGCAAAACCAGTATCTGCTAAGGTCGCATCTCTTTATCCTTCTTGCCACTTTCTTATTCAGGATTCTATTCTAATCTCTTTAAATCTCTAATCTGTTCTTGTATAGAATACTGTTGCCATATCGGGGCAGATCTTCTAATGATGCCCTTTGTCATTCAGAGAAGGCGCTAATGCGCATTAAAAACATAGTTAAATCTGTTCTTGCAGCCAATCTGGAATCATTATTACATCGCCAAGTCATTGCTTCTCTTTCTCTTAAATTATTTTTCTATAAATACTATAACAGGTGCTGCTCTAAAGAGTTAGCGTCTCTTGTGCCATCTACTAACATTTAGACTCATATTACTTTTCATTTAATTACAAAAATAAAATATCACATTGTAATGCTGCATCGCTTTTTCTTAAATAAAAATTAGGTTCCTTCTCATCATTATAGTAAGTCTTTCCTTTTCTGTGAATATTTTTTTCAGTTTTTTTTTTAGTTTTTTTTTTGTTAAGGAAAAGAATAAAGGGGAGGGTTTCACTGTTTTAATGTAGTAAAATGAATTGAAAAAATTATAAATATATTCTTTGTTAAAAAAAAGTAATTAAAAATATAATAAAACAACTTAACTAAGACTAAAATAAAAAAATTAGATTAAAACTCAACTAAAATAAATAATAAACTATAACGATAAGATTATTTAAATTAAATTTGGAATAAATAACTTTGAAGTGTTTATCTTTACTAATGTTTTTATAATAGAATATAATGTATAATCCTTTTAAATAAAGTAGCAACTTACATCTGAACATTGTTTCATAAAAATGCACATTTTAAAGTTGAAAAAAAAAAAAATTCTTTAAAACTTTTCACATTAACATAAAAAAAAGAAAAAAGAAATAAATCGCTTTTTTTTATAAAAAGTTGATATAATTTTTTTTATCTAAATTCAATAATATAAAAACATAAAAACATAAGGAAAGATCAAAGTTCTAATAACTTTCAAAAAAATTTTTTTCTTTTTTTTTTCTTAAAAAAATCTTTCTTCTTTTCCAGCATATAAACTTTAATGATTCTTATATAAAGTTTATATGCTTAAAGAGACATTGTTAAAAGTCGTCACTTATAAAATTAGATTTTTTTCTAAGTACATTTATTATAAAAAAATCTTATATAATAAAATAATATAAAAAAAAAATTATATAACTTTTATTGATACTTTAGTTAAATCATTTGTTACTTTATTTATAAGTAACTGATGGTAGTTTATTTAAAAGTAATTTTATTTAAACAAAATAATATTATCAAAAAATATTCTTCTTTTATAAATAAACTTTTAATTTGAATTTTTATTTCTTATGATGAGACACAATATTTTGATGATGAGACACAATATTTAGTCAGAATTCTTCTTCAGTCTTTATACTTCATTTTGTTTAACTTAATTATTTAACAAATATTTTTATTTATTTGCAGCCTAATAACTGTTAGTAACAGTTTTAAGTTATATTTTTTAACTTGTATAATTTTACTATCAATTTTTGCTACTTTAGATCAATTACTCAGAAAACTTAGTAAGGAAAGCTTATTATGGAAGTATGTTTGTATGCAAGCTTAAATTAGGCTTAAAGGGCTTTTGCTTGTCTTATTGCAGTAGAAGATGTCTTGAATCTTTAATATGAGAGATATTTCAGCCTTTCAATTACTGAGACACTAAAGGAAGAGACAGCAAGTCCAATGCTTCACAATATAGATAGTGAAGAGTTAATGGGTATTCTTAGTAATGCCAAAGGAAGATCACCTAATGCAACAATGGGTTATATATCATGCAAATTAAGATAAAATTAGATTATCTTGATAGCCTAAATAAGTTATCTAAGAAAAGTTACTTATGTGGTCGATTCACATGGCTTGCAAAAAAAGAAAGATAAATCAACTGAACCATACTGTATTGAGAGCAGAGATTTCAGAAAGACAGTTATGCAAAAGGCAAAAAATAGATGTAAATGAAAAAAGAAATTTAGAGAGAGAGCTGCATGAACTATCTTTAAATGAAATAAATTCATTTAAATCATGAAAAAAATGAATTTTTATTAACACTTAGATGATTTAGAATGATCTGACTTATATGGTTTAACTTTACTGATGATCTGACTTGAATGATTTACTTTCTGAAATAATTGTTGGAAGAAAACTCTGTCATAAATGATTTGTTTCTGAAATACCAAGTCAGCCATGTATGAATGTGTAAATAAGCACAAAATGGGAGAGCACAATGATATATATATATATATATATATATATATAGATATATAGATATATAGATATATAGATATATATATTTAACTAGCAGTTTTTTTGTAATTTTGGTAGCAGTTTAAAACATTAACTTTAGTTAAACGTTTTAAACTGGAGCCAAAATTAGCTGAAATTGTTCTCATTATTCCCCACAGAAACGCTGAGTTAGAACAATTGTTTAGTATTTTAAAAAAAACAAATGTCTTGAGAGATCAGCATTAAAGTTGGATGGGACATTATCAAGTATTTTAGCTATGAAAACAATGTTTCCCAAGGCTACTATACCGTGTTTTCAATGGAAACCATCTGAACAGCTGTTAAAAACATCAAAAAAAGCAACAAAAATGTACAATGCTAAACATAATAAATAAATATAATTTATTTATTTATAAAATGTGACTTTTCATTCCATTTTAATTTTTCTTGTTTGAAAAAAAGCCCTTTTTTTTTTAATTTTACGCTTTCCAAGGTTTTTGTGTAAATCTCAAGGCTTTAGTAAAAAAAGGTTGGAAGGTCTGATATATATATATATATATATATATATATATATATATATATATATATATATATATATATATATATATATATATATATATATATATATATATATATATATATATATATATATATATATATATACATATATATATATATATATATATATATATATATATATATATATATATATATATATATATATATATATATATATATATATATATATATATATATATACATATATATATATATATATATATATATATATATATATATATATATATATATATATATATATATATATATATATATATATATATATATATATATATATATATATATATAAGTTAATATATTGTTTATTAACATTAAATGAAAATTTAGAAATATTCAAAATTCACAATCATTAAATAACAAAAAAAAAGACATACTTGATTAACTCGGCTTTTTGTTGGTACCAGATGCAAAAAAAGAAATCTTAAATAAGGCTGAAAGTCTCTAATACTTTATTCTAAATCACTACAGTTATTTGACTGTAAAACAATGTCTCACACCCATTTATTGACGTGCTGCGATTTATGCCCGCATATCTTACTGTAAGTCCGAATTGTTATGCGGAACCTATTAAGAGAGAAACGTCCGGAACTTGTTATGAGAAAGTTGTTGATTCTGGATATTGTAAAGTTTGTTAATAATACAATTACATTTCTTGATCTGTTTAAACATAAACTAAAACTATTACTTTTAAATAATGATAAAATTAAAGATTATTTCTAATTTATTTATGAAGTGATTGTTCCATGCACGGCTGTGGCTAAGCTACGTATAATAGTTTTGTACGCTCGATCCCCCTCCCCCCCCCGCCTCCATTTTCTCTCCTTCCTACACCATCCCTTACTTTTGCAAAAAAGTTATTTTTTCTAAAGGCCTTTTTTTTTTATGAAGATATTAATATATTTTTAGATATATAGGAACTTTTATTAGAAATTGACGATTGTGCCCCTCCACCTTAAAACCCGAGTCCTCGTATAAGATAATTTATACAAAAGAAAATTAAAGACATTAATATTAACAAAGAGTAACCTTTAAAAAAATAACCTTTATAATAATTTATATTTTTTTTACTGTCAAAGAAAAAGAAATTTTGTTAAAAATACATTTTTTTTTTAAAGTTCCTAAAATTCTTGATTTTAAGACTATTGTCGTTTTTTGAATAGTTTATATTGTAAACAACTTTTTAAACTTTTGAAACTTTTTATATTGTAAATAACTATTGTAAAACTTTATAAAGTACCATATAAACTGATGTTTATACTACCATGTAAAGAAAAAAAAAAAAACTCTGTGCTTTTGATTGCTGCGATACGACAAGAGGCACGTTTAAAGGGGGGCAAAAAGAGGTAGTGTTTCCCCCTCCTCCACCTCTTAGGATATATATCTCTTTAAGGCAAGTATTAATATATACCAATTATATTTTTATATTAGTGTAGAACATAGTTTTAGTTTTACGTTATAGTCTCCCTTTGATACTAGAAAAGATGTCTCTTTTTATAGTTTCCTTTTGCAACAAAGGGATACCCAGGAAAATTTTGTACGTTTTTACAAGAACTTTTCAAAATATTATGTTACATTAAGAAGTTGCTTAGAAGTTCTCAAACGGAGTAATTGTAGAGCTTACATTGTAGTTTATACTCTTGTATCTGTTAAATTATTATAACTGAACAATCCCAGCAAGCACATAACGTTATTTCAATGTTGATTGTGTTGTTTTTTTTGTTTTTTTCTTTTGTTTAGGTGCCCCAAGAAGTCCTTACGGTCTTATCACTGAGCACCGCTAATGAGCATTTAATTGGAAGTTCACGCCTCCTTCCTAACCGATGTCGCAAAACTTTCCCAGAGGTGGGGTTTGAACCACGACTCCTTTGTTTCTGAGGCAAGTGCGGTACCACTGCGCCACGGTTGCTCAAATATGTTGATATATGGTTGAAAAATAATCTAAGATATTAACGTTATTTCAACGCAAGTTCGACTTTAAAAGTAAGCGTTAAAAATTTGAAAGTTATATCAAAGTTTACTTTAAGCTTATTTTAAACGTCAAAAATAAATTAAAGTTTGCCAACATAATTTGGTATCGGTTCTGATTTAAAACAAAATTTATTATTAGACATGGATTTGTGCTTGGAAAAGTTCTTTAAAAACTTTAAAAAAAATATTAATGTAATAAAAGTAAAAACATTAAAAAATGTTATGAAACTTACGATGTGTAATTTAATAAAAATTATAAAAATTAATAAGACTTTGAATTATACACGCGTTTTTTTGAAAGTCTTTTTACATTGTGTACTATACTTTAAATTGCATATTTTAGGTACGTTTTTTTTAGGCTTTTATGGCACCAATTTTAAAGTTAAAATATGTGACCACTTTTTAACAGCCTGCTCGAAGTAGATGTTGTGTGGATGTATTTTGATGTCCAAATTTTATTTCAAAAGTAGGGTGTTTTAAGTTTGTTTTATTTTGTGATTTTTTCACAAGTCTCAACGTTTTTAATGATTTCATTGGTATTGAAAACTTCGCTTCTGTTTTTGAAGTGCATTTGTGTTGAAGGCATGTTGATTTATTTTTGTAACATTTCATTTAATTTTATAAAACATTTTCTTATGTACCTGAGAAATTTCCTCGAAAAATATTGTCACGCTCATGCCCTATTTTGTCACGCAATGGATGGTACCAAATATTTTGTTTCCAACTTTGTTTATGGAGGCTTGGGTTTGAATCACAATTATAATGAGCACATAATTACTATATTTAATATATACTTAATATAGAGTTATATATTATTTATAGTATATAGTTATATATTATGATATTATTTAATATAATTTAAGCGAATATATAGTAAATATGATAACAATATAATAAATCATAAATATTATTAAAGTATTGTTTTATTATATTTTTTTTACTATATTTCATAAAAATAAAATTGATTATGAGATGATCTATTTGAATAATTGTAGAAACTTTTTTTAGTACATCATAAGCCCCAAAAAGAGTCACAGTGTACTTTATGGTAAAGCTAAAAATTATTTGCTTGCAACTATCACTTGCCTGCTCAATTAAGCAATGACTTTAGAAAAGGCTTGTATTGTATATAATCATAACCAACAGTGAATTGTTTAAAATAACTTCTAAACTAGTCAATAACCTTTTCAACTATATAGTTTGTCAAAATCAGATCATGCGTCAATGGTCAATATATTCAAATTTTCTGCAAACATTTTTAAGAGATTCTAATCATTTGATTGATATCTGCAACTAGTTCTTTGTATTCTAAACAACAAAATCTGCTACAACAGTTTCAATGCAGTTAACCACAACTTTAACTAACACAGTTTCGTTTTTGTTATTGCCCTATTCTCTACTCTCCGGCTCTAATGACCTCTTCTGATAAACCAAAACCATCCAGGTTGAGATCATACCAGTTGAGTCCCAGAAAAACGTTTTGAGAAAGAGGTCAGCCATTTTGGTAAATAAAGTGACTATTAAGAAACGAAATTATAATGAGAAAAATTTGGGTTCTCGAACGTATTATGTATAATAGAATATATAATTTCATTAATAAAAACAAAATTTTATATGCTAAACAGTTTGGGTATTGGAGAAATCATTGCACTGAGCATGCAGTGATGGATTTGGCTAGCAATATTTTGAAAGGATTTGATGACAATAGTTATACACTTAAAGTTTTTGTTGATTTATGAAAGACATTCGACACTGTCGATCACAAAATCCTCCTCTATAAAATAAAACGTTATGGAATTCAAAGTTCTAATATAAAATGGCTGCAGTCTTATCTACAAAATTGTAAACAATGTGTGACGTATGATTTAAGTTTTACGCAGTTAGAAGTTATTAGTTGTGGTGTCCCTAAGGACTCAATACTTGGTCCTCTGCTGTTTCTTTTATATATATTAATGACATCCACCTATCCTCTAAATTACTTAATTTTGTTTTTTTGCTGATGATACTGTTGATACTAATACTTTTTTTTCGGGATCTAATTTAAAATTTGTTTTTTCTACTCTAAACACAGAGCTAATAAATCTCAATGACTAGTTTAAAGTCAATAAACTGCCCGTAAACATTGATAAAACAAAATACATTCTGTTCACAAAACCTTCGAAAACTGATAACATACCCCTGAAACTTCCTGATTTATTTATAAACAACATTAAAGTAAAAAGAGTTCATTCAATGAAAATCCTGGGCATAATATTTGACGATCATTTAAATTGGAAAAATCATATCCAATTAGCGAAAAACATCATTTCAAAAGCTTTTGGGATCCTTTTTAAAACGGAGCACCCTTTGAATATAATGTGCTTAAAAAGCTTGTATTTTTCATTTATTCATAGCCACATTAGTTATTGCAATATAGCCTATTTATTCATCATCATTAAAAAAAATTATAACAAACAAAAGCCAGCGAGCCGGTTAATTTTGAATGCAGGTAGATATGCATGCGCCGAGCCTTTACTTAAAAAAATTATTGTTTTAAATATTAATGAACCAAACATCCATCAAAGTCTGATATTTATACTTAAAATTCATAAAAACATGCTTCCCACATATTTTCAACTTCATTTCACCATAATTAATCACAAATACTCTACAAGACATTCCATTGTCAATTTTCTTATCCCAACAACATTCCTTAAAAAATCAGACTTCTCAATTACATGTTGAGGACCACGTTTGTGGAACTATATCCTGAATAAAGACATGAAAAAAGTTGCATAAAGTTGGCAAACAACAATGTTGCAAACCGCAGAAATGACCGATAGTGTTAAAAACTATGATTAGGCGAATGGCTTTTTTTAAGCATAAGGCGAAACAAATTTCGTCAAATCTGAGGCTTGAAAAGTCTGGAAATTATGAAACTTAGCCTGATTGGGTTAAAATTTTGCCGGTTGGGTTATAGTTTAGGCTTAAAAAGTCTGGAAATAAAGAAAATATGGTTGCCTAAAATTTGGTCGATTGGGTTATAATTTAGGCATAAATAGTCTGGAAATTAAATAAATCTTTCAGATTAGGTTAAGGTTTTTGCTAATTTTGAATTTCTAAATTAAGATTCTAATATTTTTGATAATGTACGAATTGCTTTAGAGATAAGCGATATAGTAACTCTTGAGGAGATTAACAAGAAGTTGTCCCTTGAAGTTGATTCTCTGTGTTTTTTAACTAAAGAAAACTTGCATTTATTAGTTAATCAAGTTCATCTAAAGCGAAATATCTGCGCAGAAGCTTTTTTGAGCATATATATATATATATATAAATATATATAAATATATATATATATATATATATATATATATATATATATATATATATATATAAATATATATATATATATATATATATATATATATATATATATATATATATATATATATATATATTTGTAGTAGAAAATCACTTAACAAAAAGTTTTTCCATTTAACACTGTGTTTCATCAACAAAGATTCATCAGACATGCATTTCTGATGAATCTTTGTTGATGAAACACAGTGTTAAATGGAAAAAATTTTTGTTAAGTGATTTTCTACTACTAATATATATATATATATATATATATATATATATATATATATATATATATATATATATATATATATATATATATATATATATATATATATATATATATCAAGAAATCCGTAATAGTATAGCCACATTTATATATGTAAGTAATGTAATTTTTAGTTGTAAAGTAAATTTTTAAATTCATTTTAGATCAATTTCATCTGGTAACTGTCTCAACAGCTCAGTATCGTTAGTTATTGTAGGAAATAATTTATTAGTTAATATTTTAAGGGTTCTCACCTTAATGGAATTGTTTGTTAATGCTAATTTTTATTCGAAACATTTATTTGGCGATATATAAAAAATTTAGTTAATAAAAATTTAGTTAAACTTTTTCAACTAAACTAGGAAAAAAGTTAGTTAAACTAAAAGTTTAACTTAAATAAAAAAATTTAGTTTAACTATTGCATTTAACTAAAAAAAAAGTAGTTTAACTAAAAGTTAACTTCAAAATTAGTTAACTATACCCATCACTGTTTATTCGTGACTTAATTTGACAATACTTTATTATACATATTTTTAATTTTATACTTAATATATTATATATAATTAGCGGTAGATGATGCTTCTTAGCCGTGGTGAATGTTTCCACAGCAAAAGGAGCCTCAAGATGAAAATCTCACCATGGGTAAAGAAAATCATGATATAAAATCCCCACTATAATGCTGTGTGGTTATGTGATAACTATTACTTTTTTATAAATTGTTTTAATTTTTGTGTGCATTCTAAAATGACATTTAATGCTATACAAAACTTTGTAGATTACTCATTTAAAGCAACTGTGGGCTGTCACCTTTGGTTCTAGTGAGTTAATGTATGAACAAGTTAATGCAGAAACAGATGCAAATATAAGAAGATGGAAAACAAAGAAAACAAATTATCATGTTATCACAAAGTACACAGATGTTATCACATAAGGTGAGTACAGGTCTTTTTTTAATCACGCCCATCAGTTATTAACTTTATATATAGATATAGATAAATCTATAGATAGATATTAGATATAGATATATATAGATAAAAAATATTTTTTTAAACTTGTATTTTTTATTTTGTACTTCTTTTTTTTAATCATCTGTCGACTTTTTTGTTACATCTTTTTTTATTAAATACTAATTTACTTTTTTAGCAATCAGAGTAAAAAAATTAGAAGGCAAATGACTTTTATTTTTTTACACGTATGTAGTATTGTTTTCTTAAAATTATTTAATGATTTAGATAAAAGAAAACAAATAACACACTAGAAAATCTTGTTGCCAAAAGTAGTTAGCAACTCTCAAAGTAAGATTTGTTTTAAAAGTTTGTGATTTAAGATAATTATTAAATAATCATATTATTATTTAAGATTTTATTCGTTTCTTTTCAGCTAAATCTGATTCATTAGATAAAGTTTGATGCGTGCTTTAATAGAAGAAAATATCGACTGATTCGTTAGATTAAGTTTGAAGCGTGCTTTTATGGGAGAATAGATATATAAATTTGAAGTGGGCTCTTTGTGGATTGAAGCGTGCTCTTCGTAAGTTGCAGATCTACGACTTTGTACTTATTACTTATTGGATATAAGGAGGATATTTTAACAAAAGTGCAGCTTTTATTACAAATTAAAAATTTTTATGTCAAGAACTAATATACTGACTAATAAAACCATGCAATTTAATACGTATTAAATATTTCCTCGACGATGAGTTTTTTTTTCTTTACACGAATCCAAACACTTATAATTGTAATTATAAAGCATAATTATTGCTTAATTATTACGTCCCAAAATTAACGTAAAAAGCACGTCTTTTGGACAGTTTATGGGGACCAAAAAGTCACCTAATTGTCACGTGCCAAAACAACGTGAAATTCATGTTTTTGTCAAGTCGCTGTGCCTACTGGGAAACTGGTTATAATCCTTCATAAGATTTCCATTAAAATATTATTTAAACTATTTGATGTTAAGAATAAGATTTTATGAAGGATTTTATGAAGGATTTTATGAAGGATTTTATGAAGGATTTTATGAAGGAAAGAAATACAAAGCTAATTATAGCTTGAACTACACCTACTTAAAATAGCCAAAACACAACAAATTTAAAATAGTAAACGTAACCATAGAATAACCAGTTTTAGTTAAACAGTTATTTCTATTTAAAATATACATAACTCAGTATAAAAGATTACAGTTTATTAGTCAGTAATTCTACAGTTATTACATCTTAAAAAAATTAAATTTTATTTATTAAAACAATTTTGTTTATTTCTATATTTATTATATTAAAAATTACCTTGCTTTTAGTGAATTTAATATGAATATATAATTATATGAATATATAATTTAATATAATATATTAAATTCACTAAAAACATATAACAAAATGAGGCGGAAATTTAAATATTGCTTTTTAAGACATTTATGTCACCAACTTTATATAACTTTTAAGATTTAATATAAAGTTTAGTATACCTTATTTATTTATTATATGGTTACTTTACAACTTTTATAGTGATTTAAACAAACACAAATCACAAATATTTAAATATTAAGTTCTTCTGTTCTTTTTTTTGTAAGCTCGTCCACTTTACTCGCTAGTTGTTAATTTTGTTTCTTAAAGCTTTTTCTCGAATCTTAGTTTGATTATAGAAGACCTTTATTTAATCATACTCTAAATTGGAAAACACTTTATATATATATATATATATATATATATATATATATATATATATATATATATATATATATATATATATATATATATATATATATATATATATATATACATATATATATATATGCCATACATTTTATGTACTCTTAACAGACAATGATTCTATTTTATTACACCCATCCAATCGGAAAAAACGCGTAGAAATATTGAAGTCTAGATCCAAATTGTGCGGGTAAAATAAAAATAATATTTTTCGTTCAAAGGATTTTTAAGCAAACATTGAGCTTTCCTTTTGTTTAGAACATTTATTCTAAGATAAACTCATGATGGATTTAGATTTAATTAATAAAATGAAAGTTTATGAGTTAAAGCAGTATTTAAGACTTCGAAATTTGTGTGTACCTGGAACAAAGAGGGAATTGGTTGCTCGTGTATTTTCTGCATTGGAAAATTTTATTGAGCCTGTACTAACTGCTACCGAGGCAGTTGAAGAACTTAAAGAAAAATATCAAAAAAACTTTTAATTAACAATGTTGAATGCAGTGATCCGTTTATCTTATATGATGGTTGGTTACCTGAAGAAGACAGTATTAAACAATTGCCAATGGTTTTGTATCCAGATATTTTTAACTATTTGATGTTTAACCCACCTGGATTAGGCTTCAATGACTTAAATGATTATAAAAGTTTGAAAGTTTTTATTTTTATAAAACAGGCTGGCTTCAAAAACTCTTATATCACTGTATAAGTGAGGAAAGCCCATTTTGTGCAATAAAAGATGAATGCAGACATTCACAACGTATTAATGACGCAAGCCATAAACTGTGGTTGAATATAAAATAAGAAAATGTAAAAATCCAATCTTGTCACTGTACATGTATGGCAGAAACGAACCAAACATGTAACCATGTTTTCTGCAGCAATGTTTAGAATTGAAGCTGCTGTAAGAATGGGCTTAACAAATTCGGCTTGCACAATGGTTTCGAATCAATAGCTTCCAAATCGAAAAGATGTTTTACCTATAAAAATTAAAAATCTAGATTTTAGAAGAGAAAATTTTTCTCAACATTTAAAAAAAAAAAGACCATTTGTAGACAGTTTGTATAAGAAATTTAATCTAATTTCTAATTATTCTACTAAACTTAATCTTCAGGATGTTGCTATGTAATTGTAATCTTCCATTCAATCTTACCTTTTTCCAAGTTCTTTAAAAAAAAATTCTAGAGAAGATATATTATCACTTGAAAAAAATATAACACTTCATATGACGCTTAAAAATATTGAAAATATTAAGAAGTTGACCAAAGGACAAAATAAAAACAAATACTAGTATGAATATAGAAAAGTTGTTATAACAGCTTCAAAAAGTTATGATGTTTGGACAAAAATGAACAAACTAAGTATAATTGATGCCGATATGTGGGAGTTAAATCAACGTATATCTGGCATTTTATTTGTTAATTCAAACATACCTGCAAATAAGTATGGCAGGGAAATGGAACAGAATGCTGCTAACTGTTTTTACAAAATTTCAAAAATCAATCATAAAGGTGTAGCAATGCATGATTTTGGGTTATTTTTAGATAGAGATATTCCCTTCATTGGCGGTAGTCCTGATCGTATTGTTACTTTTTTGTGTTGTCCACCAGCATGTCTTGAAGTTAAATGCCCATTTTCAATAAATTACTTGTCCCCACTTGATCCGAGCGTAAAACTTCCATATTTGATTAAAAATGATGTTGGTATTTCTTTAAACAAAAATCATGCATATTATATGCAATGCCTTGTACAAATGGCTGTTAAAAGGCATCATCACCCATATTATATGGTGTGGACACCTCATGGAAATTTTATTGAACATATAAAATTTGACAATAACAAATTGGAAGAAATCAAGTGTAAATTTTTAGACTGTTTCTGTAAATATTATTTGAGTACAATTTTTATTCAACACTAAGCTTTGTTGAATAATTAGAACTTGGATTAAACTTGTAATACAAACTGCCTTCACGTGGTTATTCAACTTATAATCAACCATATTTTATGGCTTGTGTCATTAATACGTTGTGAATGTCTGAAAGCGAAAATGGTTGGGAAAACCATTGGCCATTGTTTAATACTGTCCTCTTCAGATGACCAACCATCAAATAAGATAAACGGATTACTGCATTTAACATTGTTAGTTAAAATATTTTTTGACATTTATCATTAAGTTCTTAGACTGCTTCAGTAGCAATTATTACAGGATGTAATAATAAAAGGTTTTTTTCTTTCTATGTTTTTTTTTCTTTTTATAGTTAATTGGTTAATTCTTTTGGTATTATGGTTATTTCTATTGCCTTCTGTAACTATGTTTAATTCTATTGTCTTTTGAAGAATTTTAGTGACTTTTCAAGTGGCTTTTTATGGTTGCTTTAGAGTTTACCTAATTAAAAAAAAAATAGTAATATTAGTATAATACTATAAAAAACAAGTAATTATGTTATATCATTAATGTTATAATAACACGTTTTTTTAATAACTTATGTTAATTTATTCTATAATTAACAAGTTCAGTTAAGATGTAGAATAGACAATTTTTCAAATATAAAACTGTTATTAGAAGCCCTATTTATAACATTTAAAACACTTTAGAAACATTTAGTTCTAGATTGATAAAATAGTTCCCTTTAAGTGAAAAACTACCAACTTGCTTGATTTATTATTAAAAATAGCATGCAACCATATTTTTGCAATTATTTGGTAACCTAAAAGTTGTCTAATGAATTATTATTAAAATTGAAAACTGAATCATTAAATTTCTTTAAACAAAATTTGCAATCTGACAAAAGTTAAATTGTAAAAATATTTTTAATTGTTTGTTGTTAACTTTAGTTGCCACTATTATAATTATTGTTAATAATATTTAAAAATTTATATTATATATAAAAATATATATAATATATTAATATATATATGAAGGGTCCAAGTGAAAAACCAGTGATGTCACATATTAACAAGTTTTGAGTTATTATTCCCACTATGTTGTTGGTAAGTTAGTGCATCTTTTAAAAAATTCACCTGGGGTCTGTTAGATACTACAGTTGGATAAGAGCAGAGTTTTCTTTATCAATGGAAGCAGTTAGTTGAACTTTCTTATTATCAATTACAAATTAAACTGATATTGGCTCATTTTGTTGCCATTGTTTGTTATTCTCTTCAAAACAAATTTTAGAGTTTTTGCATATATACCTTCATCAAAGATGCTTTATGAAATTAGACAGGTTATGATTTGCAATTAAGTTCATGCCATTTACAACTGGATCGAAAATATTAGGATTAGCTTAGTTCAAGGTTTTTGTATTTTATATGAATAAATAAGATTATTTTTCAAGTTTTAACAATATAAAAATATGAATATTATTTAAAAATAATATTCATGATGGTTCATGATGTCAAAAATTCTATGAAAATAACTTGTTTAAAAAATGTGATTTTTAATACAAAATAACTTTCTTTGTAACATAATTAACATAAGCCGAATACAGGTGGAATCCAAATAATATTTATAACTTTTATTTTTATTTTGGACCAAATAACTTCCACTGGGTTTAACATTGGGTTGTAGGGTCCTAATCGTAACAACTAAGCCGGTGAATTTTTAAACACTATTTCCAAACGAGCGTGACATGGAGCATTGTCTGTTACGACGACCAAATCCTCTAAACGATTCCCGGATGTAACCCACTAGATAAACAAAACGTTACAGGAATCTGCTTTTAAATGATCTTCTGCAAATTTCCATCATGACGACATTTATTGTTGATATAGCTGCAATAAAATGTATGCTTGCACCTTTTGAAGAAGGTATTTTTATTATTGCTCTTTTCCCCTGTTTGGCATGTCCTTGCGTTTTTTTACAAAAAAGATTAAAACTTGTTTCATACAACCAAACTATCTGATGGCCATTTATGATGTGTTCGGTAATGTTTCCCAACATATTCAGCTCTTTTTGTTTGTTTTCATTACTATTCATTGTAGTAAGCTCCTTACGCACATTCTTAAATGAAAATGGCCTGCCTTCAAGGTAATCGGCAATTGTGGTTGTGCTGACGCTAATATTAAATTGTCTTAATATACTTGTTTTAATGGCCACCAATGTTAATTGACTGTCACTTTTAATCCATGTTATTGTTTCTTTGATTTAATCATTGGTTAATTTTTTTGTTTAAAATCACTTCTTCCAATAAAATTTAAATTGCCGCTGTAGACCCAATTGTATGTTGTCTTATATTTGACACCTAATGTTTGTGCCAGAGTCACCCAGTTGTCGTTTCACTCAGCATATTTATTTACCCTTCTTCTATCATTCGATGAAGATAAAACATAATGTTTTGTTTCAACTTGTTCAGTTGTATGTATTTCATGTCTACAAATCCACAGGTTACAGAAGTGGTTGTAAACAAATTTGGTGAAAAAAATGCTTGCACGGATTCAATTTAATAACAGACTTTCTATTCATAGTGTATTGACAAATAACACAACTATCTTTCAATTCCATTACTGTATTACTGTATTGCTGGTGTATACAAAGGCTAAATTTGATATTATTATCTTATTAAAATGCATGTTCAAGAAGATCTTTTATAATGACCTTTAAGCTTACATTGAATTCGCAATAACAAATAATTCTCATTTTCATATTACTATTTCTTAATTACAACTTTTGTTTTTGAAACTAAATATTGCGATATCTTATTTACTTGTTGTGTTCATGGTGGACACAGAATTTTAAAAGTTGAATTCCAGGACATTCGAGGACATTTTCTTGCGTTTTCCAGGTCATTTTACATCCTATTAAATGAATATTATCAATTATTTTTACATTAAATTTATTCATTTTGATTGAATTATAAAATAGAATATTATATTATTACTAGAGTTTAAAATAATTTGGCTATTATGTATATATATATATATATATATATATATATATATATATATATATATATATATATATATATATATACATAAATTAGTAAAAAACAACTTTTTATAATAATTTATAACTTCCTGGAAAGAATTTTTTTCTATTAATTGAATTTTTTTTGAGATTTAGTAACTCTTCCTGATAATACAGCAATGGTGAAACTTCAAGTAGAAGATAAACGTTAGATAAATGTTTTTTACTAACTTATTATTGCTCTGTTCTATAAGAACATTGAGCACTCTATTAGTAAAACACACTAACATAGTTTACATTAAAAAAAACTCAAACAATAGAATCTCTTTTTAAACATAAGGCTTTTTCTAAACTATCAAGCTCTTGCAATTTTAAAAATTTATCATTTGATAACTTTCTTAAACCATTTGAAGTAACTATACTTCAAATGGTTTAAGAAAGTTATCATTAAACTCAAATCCTTTTTTTCCCCTGCTTTTAATGCATAACTATCTGCTTCTTTTATTAAATCATCAGCTGATGCTTGAAGTAGTTTCTTTCTTAAAACAGCATTATCACTTCCAACGGAAACAGCTTTTCTTTTTAAACTTACAGTTAATATCTCTTTAACTTTTTTTGCACTTTCCAAAGCAACTTCATCAAACTCAAATCCTTTTTTTCCCCTGCTTTTAATGCATAACTGTCTGCTTCTTTTATTAAATCATCAGCTGATGCTTGAGGTAGTTTCTTTCTTAAAACAGCATTATCACTTCCAACGGAAACAGCTTTTCTTTTTAAACTTACAGTTAATATCTCTTTAACTTTTTTTGCACTTTCCAAACCAAATTCATACAGCATTCTTGATGATTTAACAGATTTTACCATTTCTCTAGTAATTAGAATATCAGCAGCATTTTGTCCCTTTGATGACATGTAATCATTTACTAAATAATCCTTATTTACTTTGAATCCACGTTCAATGGCAGCCTGGCCATGAGACAAACAAATAAAATTATGCAGAAATCACAAAGAGATGTATATCCATTTACAGGTATATGCTGAGAAAGAAAAATATCCAAGCTATCTTCCTTTTTTTTGAATGACAAAAACTATGTATTATGTTTACGAACAACGTTTATTTTAAATTGAAAATACTCTTCATTTACTTTGTCATTAATTTTTGATTTTAAATATCCAGAAGCCACTAATTTTTGTAATAATTTAGAAAACTTTAGTTTGTTACACTCTAGTTCTCCGCTATCTGCTAATTTAATTGGATCCAGACAAGATGAACACCTAACAATAAGATATTTTATGGTAGATTTTTCTAATGTGTGAGTTGCTAGTGAAGATAAAAATATGCATACATCTTTGTAAAACTTTGAAATTGTGCTTCCTTTTGATGTTGATAATCTTTTGTATTTTTGAACTTCCATATCGGCAGACAGACCAATATCAATTGTATCTTCTCTTTTGTATAACGTTGGATATGATAGATTTAGCTTCATTATTTTCTTTATGGTGTCAGACTTTTCTAATACATCATTCAATACAAACAAACTGAGAATGTTAACTAATATGCTTCTTAAAACATCAAACAAAAATGGGACCATTGGTTTATTACTTTGAAAACCTTTCAAAAATAGATTTAACTTTTCAGCTATAAATTTAACAAATTTTACTTTAGCAATAAACAAAGAATCTTTTATTGTTTCTTTTAAAATTTTAAACCACATTCCATGAGAATGTTTTGATTTTGGTAAACTTTGTAAGTGTTCAATAAACTTTAAATATCCAGGAAAAATACTTGCTACTCGTTCACAACAGTTTTGATTCTCACACCAACGATGGCCACAATAAGGTAAAGGGTAAATCTTCATCTCAGATACATTTTCATAGATTTCTCTGCGTGAAGGACATTCATTGAGAAACTTCCACATTGCTTCCAATTTTTCACCAAGCTTCCATTCAGATTTATTGATTGATGTTTTTAGGCTTCCATGTATTCTATGGAGACCACACGTGCCAATATCTATTAAAGCTGAATACTCGTTAAGTTCACGATTTTCTTATACAAGTCCTAAAAGCTTTATATTGACGTTAGAGTCATCTGAAGATATCTAAATAATTTTTTGTATGTCAAGTTGAGATACACCTTGGTATTAAAAGATTTTAATAATTGCTCTGAGTTTACACCCCCTAAAAATTGTGAGTCAAGATATCTTTTAAAAACCTGATTTGATTCATGGTTCCAGAATCGTACAATAATGCCCATTTGACATTTTTGCATAGTTTAATTTAATGACTCATCAAACGATATTACAAAAACAGGTGATAACAATATTTCTTTATATAACAAATAAAGAAAGCACGGTGCAATGCCAAATTTTGTAATATATCCACACTTTGTTCAACCTAGCTGAAACTTTTTTGCAATTACACTATCAGAAAACATTGATATAAATAGTGAGTTTAGTCCTTCACATAATCTTTGAAAAGATTTTAATAAAGACACATGTAATACCCATCTAATTTTAGCAGTTATTACTTGTTTATTTATAAATACCATATCCAATTTTTTTGAAGTAGATGGCTTTTCAATAACCTGAATTGTACAAGTTTTTAAAGGTGATGAAATTATCGATTCTGAAAAATAATTGCGTAATGTACTTGATGCAGGAGGCAATAACTTATTATGTTTTTTACTTTTAAGATTTTTAATACATTTTCACCCATATTTCTAACATTAATGACTTTTTTACAAAAAGAACATGATGCAACTGCCACACTTTTTTTAATAATCCAATTTTTATATTCAGGTACTTCCAACCATGTCTTTGTAAAATGTGAATCTCGAGGCATTCTGATATTTATACTTTTATTATTTACACTTTTTCTAAAATAAAATATGCATATTTAGATAATAAACTAAAAGTAATTCAAAAGTTTAGAAAAATTAAATATTATAATTTGATTTGCAAGACTTAAAACTCCACAAGATATAACAAGATATTTAGATATAACAAAACAAAAATAAAATAAAACAAAAATTCAAAGTAATTTAAACAATATATTAAAAATAAAGAATACCTCGATTAAATAATAAATCATAAATAATTCTCTCTTGTTTAAATTTAAACTCAAATCATTTATATAAACTTTTTTTTGCATAAAAAATTTTATATTACTTCAATATTTTTAGTAACTCTTTAACTTGATTTATAAAAAAAAAAATCCAGGACATTTCAAGACATTCCAGAACACTTGCAAAAATCCAGGACATTCCAGGACATTGCAGGACTGTGGCCACCATGTGTGTTTCTTAATCACATACTGCGACTTCTAAGTTACATGTTGTATTTCTCAATTATATCTTACTTTTCTTAATTACATGTTTCAAGTTCTCAATTACATTTTGAAAAGGTGGAGTTTTTAAAAGAACTAACAAAAATCATTTTGTAATATCTAGAAATATTAAAAGTTGATTACCGTACTTAAATGCGGTCTGAAATTTAAAAAAATATATACATTTCCCTAAAAAGCCAAATTAAAACTGAAGTTTAAATCTATTTGGAAATGACGATGGTATGATTCATTAATAATGCCTCATTTCTGTCATTTTTTGACGCAATTAAAGATGGACTCAAAGATGAGCTTTTGCCGCCAAATTATAATTAAAAAAATTTTTAAAATAAAATATAATATTAAAAATAAAATATAATATTTTATATTGAAAGAACTTGATAAACTTTTGAAACTACTAAAGTCACGTGATTTTTCGATTGTTCGAAACTATTTTGGTAGTTATTAAAATCGAGAGTCTGGGTCTTACACAAACTAGTTGCCAAGGACCTTCATTTCAGCCAATCATTGTAAACAGTTGTTAATCCTACTTCAGTTTGTTCTATGCAACATAAATAGAAAGTAAATTTAAATAAACATAAATTTTCAAGAGTGCTAATGTCAGATTTCTGATAACGTTAACAAACTTTACTCGCGAATTCAAGACATGAGGCGGGCGGACATGAAGGAGTGCGTCATTGTTCTAAATGTGCACCATTGTTCTAATCTACAACTATGAAACCCTTCTTCAGCCTGTCTAATACACGGTATGCAGTCGATGCAGCTGTTTCAACATGTGTGCGAACTTTTAAGTCATTTGAGACAATTTTATCAAAACCATGTTTAATTGTTGTGACTTAAGTCTGAGGTTGTCAATATTTAAGATCGTTTATTTATGTGGTGACATAAATAAATTATAAACTTTTTTTTATTTGCTACCAACAACCATTTTTTTACACTTTTCTATATTAGGAGGCCTTTGTTTGGGACACTGCACCACGGCTACTCTAAATTACATAGTCATATAAATATGGCTTATATCATTAAAAATGGGCTTTTGCTTGGTTTCATTAAATAAAAAGCGTACCAAAGCTTTTCAGGAAATATGTAAACTTTATCCATTTTACAAAGGTTATTGCAAAATCGCTTTTTTAAAATTAGGGTTACCAGGCGTCTTCATTTTACCAAGGAGCACGCGCTAAAATATGTTTTTGCTCCCAGTAGCCAATTACATTTAGTTCTTAATTTTTACTTTGACACTGTTATTAAATTCTAGTATGATTGACTGTCATGTAGTTTAGCAAATTCTCTTATGGAGATGGAGGACGTATGGTAACCCCATTAAATTTATTTATAACATATCTACAACCAATGTTTTATAGTTTACTTAATGCTAACTATCAGAAAAAGTTTACCATCTCCTTTATAAGATCGTTTTGTTGTAATATTGACATATAATAATATTGTAAATTAATGTACTTATGAAAAGTAATGCATTTAGCGCGTTCTCTTGCAGTATATCCGTAAGCAGAACAAGCAGAACAAATTCCACAAAGAATGATGTATGCTTTTAATTATATTGGTGATTGTTTTTGTTTTATTAGTCAATTAATATTTATGAAGAATTCCATCAAAAATCAAATACCCATAATTGAGACAAAATTGAATAACTGCTCTACGTAGAGACAATATAATGAACCTCATAAATCAGCAGCTGTTTGTTCAAGGCACTTTCCAGACAGTGACATGGATAAAACTAGTCTCTCGTGTGAGAGCTCGGCATGGTTCCATACCAAGCATATTTGAAGCGTTTCCAATTACTTGAAAAAAACTAAACCAGTTCGTAAGCTCCAAAAATACGAATCTCTGCAAAGTAAATTATGACTTTTCTAATACTTGCGCTTCACTGCTGCGTATGACGGGTAAACTTCAAGCTGCACCTAACAGTGATGAATCTTCAAGAAAAGTTAATTTAAACCCAAAGCTAAGCAAGGCAAAAAGTTCATTAGCCTTTTTCAAGAAAAAAAAAAAAAATTTTTACAACAGAGAAAAAGAAGGCTGGCTAAAAGAAATGCTATTTTGAAAAATGTTGTTTCTGATCTTGAGCAAAATAATGTACTGGAAGGTGAGAGCCTTTATATCTTTCAAAAGTCTGCTGGAGGGATAGGGATATGCATTCAAACCTGCGTTGATGCCAATAAAAAAAATTATTTTTATTGCGGTTATCTAATAATATTATGTAATAAAGATTGTAATAAAGAAAAAAAACACATTGTTTTAACTCCTTTTTTATCAATGATATTATAACGTTTAAGCATGTATCCTACAACATCACTGAAAAAGATATTCTGTTATGACTTAGAGGAAATGTTTTTGGTACTTCTGTATCATGAACAGTGTTCATAATTTCTTCTTAGTCTTAAATGTGCATGATCATCTAACTCTGTATAAATAAGTTCCAGTTTCTAGTTAGTAAGTTTTTTTAAACACAGTTAGAAAGTATCATTTTACAAGTGTAGCAATTGACGTCTATTAAATGCGTTGTGAGAATAAAATTTGTGATATTTTTTAAGTTTTTATAATTTATCATTTACATTATAAATGAAAAATACATTAACAAAAATCAATAGTATTTCACATCTCATAATGTGAACCATAAAATGCAACTATATATATCATATTATTATAACTGTTTCTAGGTTTTTTGGATGACGCTTTTGGTAATTGTACTTTCAAAAAACAGTTAACTAAGGCAAATTTAAAAGTTATAAAAACTAAATGAACATGTTGATGTGCTAAATATAAAAAACTAAATGAACACGTCAATATGATATGAGGGATTATATAATAAGCAGGTATATCACATGAGGGAACAATAATAAAAGTTCTGTAGTATCTAATCAAACTTTGGCAATAAAAAATGTTATTTGAATAAAACTTTGACAATGTATATAATTGAAACCTGGTATCAAACAAAATTATTGGTTTATTTAAATTGTTTCTCATAAAAGTTTATTTTAAAATTTTCAGCTAAACCATACTCCTTTTTACTCTTATTTTATCCTTCAGCTACCGCTAAGCTACTATGCTGAAAAAAACCAGTTCCTTAGACTGATTGTCGACTTTAGAAGTATTATAAATGAGATAGTAAACTTTTTCTGATAGTTAGCATTAAGTAAACTATAAAACATTGGTTGTAGATATGTTATAAATAAATTTAATGGGGTTACCATACGTCCTCCATCTCCGTAAGAGAGTTTGCTAAACTACATGACAGTCAATCATGCTAGAATTTAATAACAGTGTCAAAGTAAAAATTAAGAACTAAATGTAATTGGCTACTGGGAGCAAAAACATATTTTAGCGCGTGCTCCTTGGTAAAATGAAGACGCCTGGTAACCCTAATTTTAAAAAAGCGATTTTGCAATAACCTTTGTAAAATGGATAAAGTTTACATATTTCCTGAAAAGCTTTGGTACGCTTTTTATTTAATGAAACCAAGCAAAAGCCCATTTTTAATGATATAAGCCATATTTATATGACTATGTAATTTAGAGTAGCCGTGGTGCAGTGTCCCAAACAAAGGCCTCCTAATATAGAAAAGTGTAAAAAAATGGTTGTTGGTAGCAAATAAAAAAAAGTTTATAATTTATTTATGTCACCACATAAATAAACGATCTTAAATATTGACAACCTCAGACTTAAGTCACAACAATTAAACATGGTTTTGATAAAATTGTCTCAAATGACTTAAAAGTTCGCACACATGTTGAAACAGCTGCATCGACTGCATACCGTGTATTAGACAGGCTGAAGAAGGGTTTCATAGTTGTAGATTAGAACAATGGTGCACATTTAGAACAATGACGCACTCCTTCATGTCCGCCCGCCTCATGTCTTGAATTCGCGAGTAAAGTTTGTTAACGTTATCAGAAATCTGACATTAGCACTCTTGAAAATTTATGTTTATTTAAATTTACTTTCTATTTATGTTGCATAGAACAAACTGAAGTAGGATTAACAACTGTTTACAATGATTGGCTGAAATGAAGGTCCTTGGCAACTAGTTTGTGTAAGACCCAGACTCTCGATTTTAATAACTACCAAAATAGTTTCGAACAATCGAAAAATCACGTGACTTTAGTAGTTTCAAAAGTTTATCAAGTTCTTTCAATATAAAATATTATATTTTATTTTTAATATTATATTTTATTTTAAAAATTTTTTTAATTATAATTTGGCGGCAAAAGCTCATCTTTGAGTCCATCTTTAATTGCGTCAAAAAATGACAGAAATGAGGCATTATTAATGAATCATACCATCGTCATTTCCAAATAGATTTAAACTTCAGTTTTAATTTGGCTTTTTAGGGAAATGTATATATTTTTTTAAATTTCAGACCGCATTTAAGTACGGTAATCAACTTTTAATATTTCTAGATATTACAAAATGATTTTTGTTAGTTCTTTTAAAAACTCCACCTTTTCAAAATGTAATTGAGAACTTGAAACATGTAATTAAGAAAAGTAAGATATAATTGAGAAATACAACATGTAACTTAGAAGTCGCAGTATGTGATTAAGAAACACACATGGTGGCCACAGTCCTGCAATGTCCTGGAATGTCCTGGATTTTTGCAAGTGTTCTGGAATGTCTTGAAATGTCCTGGATTTTTTTTTTTATAAATCAAGTTAAAGAGTTACTAAAAATATTGAAGTAATATAAAATTTTTTATGCAAAAAAAAGTTTATATAAATGATTTGAGTTTAAATTTAAACAAGAGAGAATTATTTATGATTTATTATTTAATCGAGGTATTCTTTATTTTTAATATATTGTTTAAATTACTTTGAATTTTTGTTTTATTTTATTTTTGTTTTGTTATATCTAAATATCTTGTTATATCTTGTGGAGTTTTAAGTCTTGCAAATCAAATTATAATATTTAATTTTTCTAAACTTTTGAATTACTTTTAGTTTATTATCTAAATATGCATATTTTATTTTAGAAAAAGTGTAAATAATAAAAGTATAAATATCAGAATGCCTCGAGATTCACATTTTACAAAGACATGGTTGGAAGTACCTGAATATAAAAATTGGATTATTAAAAAAAGTGTGGCAGTTGCATCATGTTCTTTTTGTAAAAAAGTCATTAATGTTAGAAATATGGGTGAAAATGTATTAAAAATCTTAAAAGTAAAAAACATAATAAGTTATTGCCTCCTGCATCAAGTACATTACGCAATTATTTTTCAGAATCGATAATTTCATCACCTTTAAAAACTTGTACAATTCAGGTTATTGAAAAGCCATCTACTTCAAAAAAATTGGATATGGTATTTATAAATAAACAAGTAATAACTGCTAAAATTAGATGGGTATTACATGTGTCTTTATTAAAATCTTTTCAAAGATTATGTGAAGGACTAAACTCACTATTTATATCAATGTTTTCTGATAGTGTAATTGCAAAAAAGTTTCAGCTAGGTTGAACAAAGTGTGGATATATTACAAAATTTGGCATTGCACCGTGCTTTCTTTATTTGTTATATAAAGAAATATTGTTATCACCTGTTTTTGTAATATCGTTTGATGAGTCATTAAATTAAACTATGCAAAAATGTCAAATGGGCATTATTGTACGATTCTGGAACCATGAATCAAATCAGGTTTTTAAAAGATATCTTGACTCACAATTTTTAGGGGGTGTAAACTCAGAGCAATTATTAAAATCTTTTAATACCAAGGTGTATCTCAACTTGACATACAAAAAATTATTTAGATATCTTCAGATGACTCTAACGTCAATATAAAGCTTTTAGGACTTGTATAAGAAAATCGTGAACTTAACGAGTATTCAGCTTTAATAGATATTGGCACGTGTGGTCTCCATAGAATACATGGAAGCCTAAAAACATCAATCAATAAATCTGAATGGAAGCTTGGTGAAAAATTGGAAGCAATGTGGAAGTTTCTCAATGAATGTCCTTCACGCAGAGAAATCTATGAAAATGTATCTGAGATGAAGATTTACCCTTTACCTTATTGTGGCCATCGTTGGTGTGAGAATCAAAACTGTTGTGAACGAGTAGCAAGTATTTTTCCTGGATATTTAAAGTTTATTGAACACTTACAAAGTTTACCAAAATCAAAACATTCTCATGGAATGTGGTTTAAAATTTTAAAAGAAACAATAAAAGATTCTTTGTTTATTGCTAAAGTAAAATTTGTTAAATTTATAGCTGAAAAGTTAAATCTATTTTTGAAAGGTTTTCAAAGTAATAAACCAATGGTCCCATTTTTGTTTGATGTTTTAAGAAGCATATTAGTTAACATTCTCAGTTTGTTTGTATTGAATGATGTATTAGAAAAGTCTGACACCATAAAGAAAATAATGAAGCTAAATCTATCATATCCAACGTTATACAAAAGAGAAGATACAATTGATATTGGTCTGTCTGCCGATATGGAAGTTCAAAAATACAAAAGATTATCAACATCAAAAGGAAGCACAATTTCAAAGTTTTACAAAGATGTATGCATATTTTTATCTTCACTAGCAACTCACACATTAGAAAAATCTACCATAAAATATCTTATTGTTAGGTGTTCATCTTGTCTGGATCCAATTAAATTAGCAGATAGCGGAGAACTAGAGTGTAACAAACTAAAGTTTTCTAAATTATTACAAAAATTAGTGGCTTCTGGATATTTAAAATCAAAAATTAATGACAAAGTAAATGAAGAGTATTTTCAATTTAAAATAAACGTTGTTCGTAAACATAATACATAGTTTTTGTCATTCAAAAAAAAGGAAGATAGCTTATGCTTATCTCTGATATATCTAAGTACAATAACTCATTATCATCGCTATCACCATCGTCATCATCATCATCATTATCATCATCATCATCATCATCATTATCATCATCATCATCATCATCATCATCATCATCATCATCATCATCATCATCATCATCATCATCATCATCATCATCATCATCATCATCATCATCATCATCATCATCATCATCATCATCATCATCATCATCATCAATATTATCAAATATAAAAGATTACAAGTCATTATCATGGTTAAATATGAGGACCTTTCAATATTTTAAATAAATAATTACAGAAAAAGTTTAAAAATAGATTGTACATATCTTTTATTGAAAATATATGCACCAGATTAATCTGTTACAAATTTTTTTTTTATATTTATCATAACCTTGACGTTCTTAACAAAAATTAAGGAAAAAAAAAAGTTTAGAAAAATTTTCTATAAAAAAAACAGACTTAAATTTAAAATATTTTATTATGTCTGAAAAAATGGATATTTGGTAATACAAAGCTATATACCATTTTGATATATATCAAATTTTGTTATTACTGTTTTACTTAATTTTTTAGGATTTATGCTCAAGAAATGTAATGTTTAATTTTCTTCTAATTTACAGAACTAAAATATCTTGTGAACAGTCACTGTCAAGCTAACCCCGGACACTTCTTGTAGAAGAGGATGTTAGTATCCTTACTAATGCCCTCATATTTATTTACATTCAATTCTTAACTAGATGACATAGAAAGAAAAACAAGTAGACCATACCGCTGAACTGATGTTTTTAGCTGAGTGGTATGGTCTTTTGTTGTCTACTGATTATTCATGCTATGTCATTTAGTTAAAAAATAATTATGAAAAAACGAAATCAGTTTTTCACTATTTTACTGCACAGAAGACTTCAATCTAAATTGCCTGTCATAGTACTACCCTCTAGATCTGATAAAGCTACAAAGTCCCATTTAATCCTGTTAGTTTGCTAATTATTTACAGAAAATTTAAACTAAGGGCTGTTTCAGACTCTGTCAATGAATAAACTTCGGCAAGCACTATCATGAAGCATGAACTTTACAAACTAGTGTATAGACTACTTTTACAGACCTTAAATTAAATTTTTACAAGTTTTAAACTTTTTTCCAGTAGGGGTAAATTCATGACGCGAAATCAACATATGCATTATTGGGCAAACCCTTTGTTACATGTTAAAGAACAAGATTTTTTGTAGTTTGTAATTTAAAGGTGACAAACGTTCATAATAAGGTAAACCAGTTAGAACATTTCCTCATAAAAACTAATGCATGTTTTTATAATTATTTAAATACTAATAGCTTATACCCATTTTCAAAACGGCCTGTGTCAAGAAACTGATCTCTAATGATAAATCTAATTTTTTAATAATTCATTATACTAGCCTAAATTGAAGTAATTTTTACAACAAATTTATATTAACCACTGCATATTATTAGTGGTAAATATAACTTTATCACTATTTATACAATTTGGTAATTTGTATTAGGGGTCAACCATAAATTACACATCACAATTTTTAACTTTTACCACCACTTCACATATTATTCTAAAATTATAATTAATTCTCCATTTTCGTTTTTAAACAAAATGACTAATCTTTATAATTAATTATAAAGTTACTTTCAAGTCCACAAATAATCGTGGACTTAGAAGTAACTTTCCATCAGTCAAATCATACCTCTTACAAAATTCGCCAGACTTGCTTGCTTTTTGTGAGATTAATTTAGCTATTTCTTTTTTGGATTTCAGTATTAATGGGTACAATCCTTTGATTTGCAAAGACTACAACAGTTGCATGCTTGAGTCGGGAATATACTTACCTATCAATTCACCAATTTGATAAATATTAGGTTCGAAACCTCTGATTATTTTATTTGCTTCCCTTAGCACCTCTTCACTTTATCACTTTTTTCTTGGTTCTTTATCGTTCTCTGACTTTTTAAGACTTTTTTATGATTTGTATTATCTTTTAGATGTAATTTTTTTATGATAGCTTTTAGGTTCTTAATTTCTTATTAAATTGTCTCTTGTCTTTATCCCTCTGCCAATATTGTTGTTATTGGTTACTTTAATGCTCAACAAACTAAATGGCATGACTCTAACACCACTAACAACTTTGCTGGCACAACAGCCCATAACTTCTTCTTTTCTCAACCTCTCACTCTGATAGTTAACTAAGTGACTCTTCTTGCTGAAAACCCTAATTACTTACCTTTACTCCTTGATTTGTATCTTTTCTCTAACCCTAGCTTATGTTCAGTGCCTCCATTTTTGGTTTTCAAAATGACTCTATAATAATTTTTTATGTACCTTAGAAAAGGCATATTGTTATCAGCATTTAATAGTAAAATTCTTACTGACCAAAATAAAAAATCACATACTATTCTAGATTACAACAAATATATTGGATGGAAAAGGAAAAACCCAATCAACTTTAAATTGAGATTTCTATAAAACTACAAATTTTTATTTCTTTTATTTTTTTATTTACACGTTACTTCCTTATCTATAATTGTGTTGATAAACTTTTGTTGACAAATAGCATAAAGAATTTGATCTCTTGCCAAACAGCTCATATAGCCCCTTAAAATTAAGTTGAAACTCTAATTGATGTAAACACATTTTATGTTGACAAAATTAAAATAAAACATTTACTTTAATTACTGTTAACAAAAAAAATAATGAAGTTTTTGTTTAACGGTGAAAAGTAAAAAGAAAAAAAAATTTTATGAAGAAAAATAAATCAAAAAACATTTTGGTAATAAAAGTTTCAAAGATAAGTATATAAACAAGAATAAAGAATTTAAAGTAAAAAAAAACATTAAAAAAAAAATTAATAATAAAAAAGAACTAACATTTTTTCTACCACCTATATTTTATGAAAAAAGAAAACAAACTAATTTATTTAATTTTGTACATTGTTTATGTCATGTATTTATGTATATAAAAAATGTTGCATTTATTTTTTTGCATTTTTCTCTGTCAATTTAGTTGTTGTTGCTTTTTTAATATCTTGATATTTATTTTAGTTTAACTCATGTATTGCATAATAATGTGTAAGACTTTAATATTGTATGTAGTAGTGTATCTATATATTATTTTTATTTAAGTTTCCCTTTATTTATTTTTTTTTAATTTTACTGCGAACAATTTTTTGCTCTCACTATCTTTCTGAACTTATGAGATTAAAATTTTTGTTTTCTCTTAAATTTTTTTCCCATTCATTTTATCTCATCCGTTCATTCTCTCTTTTTTTTTCATTTTTCTGAGCTTTACTCCTTTTTATATTTATTCTGATCCCAACTTTTTTGATAATAATGTTCCTAATACTTCAGTTTTTATTACTTGTATTAATGTAATTTACTTTATAATTTCCTTGTTTTAATATTTTTTAATTTCACTTGTTTATTTTATTAAGGTGTCACTCCATTGACTAGTTTTTAACTATATGAGTGACACCGAACCTAACATTGTAAATTATAATTGAATTTGTAATTTTTGATTTTAATATTAAATAAATAGACAAAAAAAAAAAAAAGTATAAATAATAACAACAATAAATGTAATTTAGACACAAATATTAGTAGTAGCTATAAAAAATTATACTGTAATAATATTATTAATATAACAACAACAATAATGATAGTAATAAAAATAATAACTATACATAATAGAAATTATAAACATTAACTATATTTAAAAAAAAAAAAGTAGAATAAACTGGTTTTAAAGGTTTAGAACGAATTGAGAGCTTTAAGTTCATAAGAAAGGTTGTTCCAAGTTTTAATGCTTTGATATTTTATAGATTTATGCCAGTAATTATAAAAGCAGTGTTTAGAGACAGACAGGTTTAAATTACTATTGGAACGAAGGTGATAATGAGTGTGGGCACTTTTGGAAAAGATATTGATGAAAGTTAAAGGTAGGTTATTGTGTTGGAGGCTCCAGACAAATTGACAGTTTAAAAGTTGAGTACAGTCATGTAGTTTTAATACTTTGGAAGTTAGGTAGAGCACATACTCTACCTAACTTCTAAAGTATTAAAAATAATATTTAGAAAAAAATAATCTTTAAAGCCTTGTTTTGGAGGTGGGATTACCTAATAAGAGCTTTTTTATGTGACTGCCCCCATACTTGACATGCATATCTAAGATATGAGCCAAAAATAGCATGGTATATGTTCAAGAATGTTTCAAGATTAACATAATGGCAAATTTTAGCCGACATGCCGTTAGATCCAGTTAGTTTCATTGCTAAGTATTTACAGTGGGATAAAAAGAAAGGCTTGAATCAATTTTCATACCTAGATTTTAATAGAGTTCAACAGGCGCAATTTTATTACTAAATCTAAAATTCAATCTTACGAATTTTGTTTTGTTTTAATTAAAGATAATGAGTTCAGCTTTATTAGAGTTTAAAAAAAGTTTGTTGGAGAGAAGCCACTGAACTAGATTGGCAAGATCGTGGCTTATGTGTTTGTTAATTTTTCAAATAGATTTATTAATTAACATTAGATTAGTATCATCTGCATAGTGGTAAACAGTAGCAAACTTAATGGATGTATGAAGATCATTTATAAAAAGAAGGAAAAGCAGATGAACAAATAGTTCCAAATACTAAACCCTGAGGAACAGCAGTAAAACATTTTACAAGGGTAGATTTTAAGTCATTGATAGAATTAAATTAGTTCTTTCTTTTAAATATGTAGTTAGCCATATAAGGGGTATGCCTCTGATCCCATAATATTCTAACTTTTTCAACAAAATTGAATGATTTACTGTATATGCTTTCTGTTGCTGTTTCTAATCAATTCAGTCATTTCAATGAGGGTATGAGTTGTGGAGTGATTGGCACGAAATCCATACTGATGGGTGTGAATGCATTTAAATTTTTCAAGAAAGGCATAAAGCCTATCATGGTCTTCTCAAAGATTTAACTATATTAGAAAGTAGCGATTTAGGTCGGTAATTGGTGAAACCTAGCCTTTTTTAAACATTGGAATGACTTTAGCAACTTTAAAAATATCTAGTTATTTATAACAGTACAGAGAGGTTTTTAAATAATGTGTAGGACTAGTTTAAGGAGGAATGTAGGTACGCTATTAGGACTAATACTTTTTTCAGTTTTGAGAAAGTTTAAAACAAGACCAGATATTTCATTTTCAGTTACAGGATTAATAAAAATGATTTAGCATTTGGAATGTTCAGAAAGTCACTAAATACCCTATTAGGACCAATACTTTCTTTAGCTTTGAGAAAGTTTGAAATTAAAGTCACTAAATACTTGTTTAGGGGATATGGCTTTGCTAAGTAGTTTGTTAAATAAATAAAATTAACTATAAATAAGTAATATAATGCAAGAAAATATAATATACATATAATTCATATAATGACTGAAAAATAATAACTATTGAACTATTGTAATCATGATTACAAATTATATCGTAAAGAAAAAATAAAAATTAAAAAAAAAAAAACATTTTCCTAGCTCTGCCAATATTCTTTCTTCTTTCTTTTTTAATTGTTTATTTAACTCCTCTTATCTTTTCTTTCTTTTTATTTGCTTATTTCACTTTATTTCAGTCTTTTTTTTTATTTAAGTTTATGAAGTGTTCTTTTTTAAATTTGAAATTCTTTTTTTATTTATATATATATTTTTTGTTTTTGAATGATTTTTTGCGCGCCTGTTTGTTTCAAATTAATTTTTGATTGTTAATGATATATTTGTGCTTATAAAAAAAATAATTAATATTTTTGTATATAGTTTCTTTTTTTCTATATTTTTATATTTATCTTAAATTTCTCTTTTACCGTTATAAAAACGCATCCGCCATTTGCAAAGAACTTGCGAGGAATGAAAAGCATTTATTATTTTAGAGAAATCTTAATTTAATGTTGACTGGATTTTTCTGTGTCTGTGATAAAAGGTGGAGTTGACACATTATACCAGGTTGTCAGATGCTACTCATGTTGTCAAAAGAGTAACCAATCAACATTTACAATGTTTTTGAATGTTGAAGCATACAACGCTTATATTTTGTTCTTGTAAATGCGGATTCACATAGAAGAATATAATTTTTGAAGGGATCATCTAAAAGTCCTCTTAAAAAATGAGATGCAAATAACAACCTTCACGTAATAGTTGCAAATAGTAATCTTTGCCAAATAATTTCAAAAAACTACTTATATAATCAAGCAATTTCAGAGAGGCACAAAAAAGATTCTTTTTGTTGTAAGCACACAATTGATTTTGAAAAATTTAAACATTTTTGTTTAAAAATATTTAAGTTTGGGGTAGTTAAACACCCCAACTTTTTTTTCCTGTCCTTTAAGGGTTAAAAGCAGAATATTTTGATTTTCTTTTATAAATATCTGAAGCATGTAAACTTTTATTAAAAAGTTTCGTTTGAGTTGTAGGTTAAAAAAGTCATTAAAAAAATTGTATTTAATATTGTTCTTTATTTGAATATATATACATATATATATATATATATATATATATATATATATATATATATATATATATATATATATATACGCTGTATTTTTTTCTGTAGAACAAAATTAATTTCAAAAAACAATTATGGTAGAGTGTAGTCTATAATTATTTTAATGTTTTAACAAATTTTTGTTACAAATTTACTTTTTCACAAAAATTTTAAAACATATTTTTAGGCTGAATAAAGATATTATTAGGGTGAAAACAAATAGAAGAAATTTTTTAATTAATTCTAATATGTTTTATAAAACAAAATATATATTTTTATTGTTTACAAAATTTTTTCTAAAAGCTATAGTTTCAAAACACAAACCAAAGAAACTAAAACAAGGCCTCTGCATGGACAAATTGAGGATGATATTACCAATGACACAGTGAGGTCTTAATTTTTTACTTTTAAACAAGATTAAAAATAACTAATTTTTTTTTTCTTTAATATCATATTTATAAGTAATATCAAAATAAGTAATATCAAAATAAAGTATAAATGAGTATAACAAATTTGTTTTATTCAATCAATTTCTTAAGAGAGTTTTTAGAAATTTTGACCCAACCATTGATAATAACCATTGATAACCAATTATCATTTGCATGAGCAACTGACAAAGTAAACAAAATTAATGATTGTAACATTATTTAAGCAATCTGAGCTAACATGATGCTATATTTAATGTACAGTATTCTTTTACAATTTAATAAAAATCAAATTAAAATTAAATCACCTAAATATCTGTCTCTAAATCATCTGAAACATCCATCACTATTTCTAACATAATTTTAAGGCAAACAAAGGATCCTTAATCCTGATTGTTAATGTTAAATAAAACATATGAATTACCTTTCTTGGGAGAAAATTTTGTCGAGCTTACTGGTGAATTTGAAGTTTCTAAACGATATATAAAAACACTGGAGTATATTTATTTAAAAGAACATAAAAAATTATGACATCAATATATTGTATTTTTTAAAGCAATCTAATTAAATATTTAAATTAAATTTAAATTATTAAATATTTTAATGTAATAAAAAAACACAATAACAACAAATAATCACAAAAATAGATAAAATCAGTTACCATTTCTATTGTACTTTTAAAACAAACAAAACTGAAACTCAATTCAGGAGAAACAAATTCCGACATAAAAATAGGGGATTTTTATGTTGGAGTTTGTTGTCTTAAGGCACTTGATTAAGCAAAGGTTAGAGATGGTGTCTTGATAAAATAACTTGTAAATACAGTTAACATCTTGGGCAGATGCTAACTGTATCCAATTAAAAATCCCCTGCCAAGAGGCTCTTGGTTAAGTAAAGGCTAAAGAGAGTGTCTCGATAAAGTTAAATATATTGGGCAGATATTAACTGTATATTTCTAGTTGTGCAGATATAAATAGCTACTGTCTTGTAAAATAAGCAATCCTAGGCAAATACTTCAGGAATAAGTAAAATAATTCTATTAAACAGCCTCAAATCCCTTCTTACACAGTTCAGCAAACCTGACCAGCTGGTTTTGATCAGAAATTACATCTAAAAGAGTATAGTCTTGGGAAGAAGGAGAACGATAAAGAACGAAGAGAATTAAATATGTTTTTAATATCTTTAAAATGAAAAAAATTACTTCATTATTTTTTTCATTTTAAATATTTCAAAATTATTTTATTACTTTGTCATTTTAGACATTTTAAAATTATTTCATTACTATTTTAATTTTAGATTTATTGCATGAAGTACTTTTACGCTATAAAAGGAAATAGAGAGCTAACATCCTATGGGGAGCATAGAGTATGGATCTTAAATAGGGACGAGTACAAATCCCTTGTTTCATTTCAGAGCATCTTCTATATGAAAGTTGTCTCATATAGAAGATGCTCAGAAAGGGTTAGAAAAAATTATATGACAATTTGTACTTCGTTAACCTAATTTTAGTTTTTATTGAATAGTTTTTATAAATATATTTTTTTCAGTATATTATTTTGTTATTTTGTATAAATTAATTATATATAAAATACAACTTTTTTGTATATAGCAATGTAAGTAATGTTAAAAAAGGAAAAACAGTCTACATGTTGCTGACTGTATCTAAAATAAGATTTTGATTTGCTAACTAATGCCAACATAATAATGCATTTAATGGATGGGGGAAAGGGTGTCACATCCCACACACCCCTCACTTCGCGCTGACCTTGTATATACGTATAAACAATACTATTTTTTTAATTCATATTTTTGTATAGGTAGAATATGTATTATAGAATATGTATTATAATAATATTAACTTTGTGTTTATTTTTTGTGTTTCAGTTGCATGAAGTTTTATTCAAATAGAAAATTAAAAAAATTTTTTAACTAATAAATGACAAATTTCACTATGTTATTTGCGGTTCCATGTTTGTAAATTAGTTCTATGTTGGTTCCATGTTTGTAAATTAGATTACATGATTTACTTGTTATACATTGATAAAATTACTAGTTATACATTGATAAAATTACTGGGAAAGCAGTTTTTTATTTAAAAGATTTTTTATCTAGTGCAAGTTTTGAAAATTTGACACCTACTTTACTAGTACACAATTTGTTTTTACTCATTATTTTAACTTTAAACTAAAATAGTAAAAGGTATGGTAAAATCACTAACAATGAAAAAAAAATTACTTTTATACTTTAAAATTTGAAAACTTTTTTTACTTTGTTATTTTAGGCAATTTAAAATTATTTCATTACTACTTCATTTTAGATTTATTGAATGAAGTATTTTTATGCTATAAAAGGAAATAGAGGGCTAACATCCTATGGGGAGCATAGAGTATGAATCTAAATAGGAACGACAACAAATCCCTTGTTTTATTTCAGAGCATCTTCAATATGAAAGTTGCCTTATAGAGAAGATGCTAAGAAAGGATTAGAAAATATTTAATGACAATTTGTACTTTGTTAACCTAATTTTAGTTTTTATTGAATATTTTTTGTAAATATATTTTTTTCAGTATATTATTTTGTTATTTTGTATAAATTATGTATAAATAAAATACAATTTTTTTTGTATAAAACAATGTAAATAATGTTAAAAAAGGAAAAACAGTCTACATGTTAACTGTATCTAAAAAAAGATTTTGATTTCCTACTATTGGCATAAATATGCATTTAATTAGGGATATGGGAAAGGGTGTGTCGCATTCCTTGTATATATTTATAAACCGTATATACTATTTTTTGTATATATTAATTTATTCTTTTTTTTTGTTGTTGTTTTACTAACTGCTTCTCCTGATTTAAAATCTTTATTATTTTTGAATCAAATTTACCTAATTCACTTCATTTTTTATTTATATTTTTGTATATTTAAATATGTATTATAGAATATGTATTATAACAGTATTACCTTAGTGTTTCATTT
This sequence comes from Hydra vulgaris, assembly GCF_038396675.1. Taxonomy (NCBI): domain Eukaryota; kingdom Metazoa; phylum Cnidaria; class Hydrozoa; order Anthoathecata; family Hydridae; genus Hydra; species Hydra vulgaris. The sequence continues at coordinate 5,317,971 of NC_088921.1, read as the reverse complement.
TTGTGTTTCAGTTGCATGAAGTTTTATTCAAATAGAAAATTAAAAAAATTTTTTAACTAATAAATGACAAATTTCTATTAGGATAGATGAATGCAATTTTTTAAACATTTGTCTCAAAATATTAACAATTATAATTGTAAAAGTATATGAAGGGTGCAAGGGGAAAACGAGTGATATCACATTTTTTTCATTTTGAGAAAACAAAAAAGTAAAGTTTGAAGACTTATCTCACTATGTTATTTGCAGTTCTATGTTTGTAAATGATCTATTGCATGATAAATTAACATGAAAATATTTTTCTAGGTATTCAAATTATACATGCTCATTGAATCCTGGAAACTAAGTGGAGTGAGTGTACCTTTTGGACTTCACTGGTTTTTCCTTTCTAATTTTAGATTTTGATTTAAAATTCAAAATAACGTTCAATATGTTGTTTATAATATGTTCTGATACATTTCTTTTAAGTTAAATTTAAAATCATTTTAATTTCGAACAATAGCCCCAGTCAGGGGTTTTGCAGAAAAACAAAAGTAACAAAAGAAAAGAATTCAAAAAAAATTTCCTTTAATCAATAACTGTTTTTTAATTTAAAAACACTCAAGTTCACAAAACTCTGATACTGATTCATCATCGCTTAATTGGCTTTTGTGAGGCAGAATGTTAAAATACTGCTGGGCATCAGGCGTGCAAAAATGTTTTAAAACTTAAAGGTCAGCATACTTTGCACAGCTGATTGGCAGTCTCTCATTGTAAAAGCATGCAAGTGGTTTTTGTGATAATTGCTTCTTTTTCAAAAAGCTTTTGATATAACAACTCTTTTAAAAGGTTCATTCCAACTGAATCTGTATTGTAACATAGTATAGAATTCTTGGGAGAAAGTAATTTCACAAAAAGGGCATGTTGGTATCAGACATTTTTTTTTTTTTTTTTTTTATTTTTTTTTTTTTTATTTTATTTTATTTTGCCGTTTAACAAATTTGACAGTTTCCATAAATTTACAATTAAGTTAATGGCCGGAGCAAGAAGAAGGCATAATTTGCCTTATCGCCAAGCACCGTGTTACAATTTATAATTTTTACAAAGTTGCTTCAAGAATATTTAACATAAAAGAAAAATTAAATGAATGTTTACAAAAGATATATAATAAATAAAGTAAAATATCGTTTAATACATAATATCATAAATAGATTGAGTAAAAGTAAGAGTTAATATATAAAACTTTATATATATTTTAAGTAAAATATATAAAAGATAAAGTAAAATATCATAACTAGATTAGGTAAAAGTAAAAGTGAATATATAATAACTTTATATATATAAATACGCACAAAAAATAAAATAAAAAGCGAGAAAATGTAATTTTTGATAATGATTATTGTCAAAAAATTTTAACCTTTTTTCTTTTTTTTTTTCTTTTATTTTTTCTTTCGAATAATTACGAAAATACGAATAATTAACTTGTTTTTCAATTTTTAAATTATATATCTGATCCATTTTTAAAAGAAAGACTTATAATAATATAAATCAAAATCTGCGTTTAAAAAAAACTGTTTTGAATCAGTTTTAAACTGATGAAGAGATTTTTTTTTTCCGGAAACAATGTTTGGAAATCTTTTCCACAAAAGTGGTCCGCGATTCTGAATTGAATGAGAAACTTGTTTAGAATAAGATTTTGGTATAACAAAGTTGTTAGCGGAAAATCTTGTAGCATATTTATGGTGTATTACTTTAAAATAAGTTTCAAATATTTTGGGGGACAGTCCATATTTTGTTTTATACATGAACAGTAGAACAAGATGGATATTAAGTTTGAAAATATTCAGGGCACCAATTACACGTAAAAGAAGTTCACAAGGAACCGCTCTACCAGATCCAAATATGATTCTAACAGCATGTTTTTGCTTGCTATAAAGTTTTTTTAGCTTAGTGTAATTAGTACTTGCCCACATGATGTTGCCGTAAGTTAAGTAACTATGTATAAAGAAAAAATATAAACTTTTTAAGGACTTAAAATTTAAAAGTGGCTTAACTCTATAGATCATGCCAATGCTTTTTGAAAATTTTTTTTCTATAGAATTTATATGCACTTTCCAAGATAGCTTTTCATCAAGGTTCACACCTAAAAAATTTACAGATATTTGCCTTTTGATGTTAGTTTTATTCATCAAAAGATTGGGAAGAATAAATGGTATTTCCTTTGTTTTGCTTGGTTTGTGGAAAAGAGAAAATTTAGTTTTTTGAACATTCAAAGACAATTTGTTGCATATAAACCATTCATTTACTTTATTTAATTCTTCATTTACTACTGTAAAAAGTGTTTCAATATTTTTGTGAGAATAAAAAAGATTTGAGTCATCTGCGAATAAAATAAAATTTAATAGGTTTGATGTTGAAGACAAATCATTTATGTATAGTAAAAAAAGTAAGGGTCCAAGTATAGAACCCTGTGGGACTCCGCAATTTACAGTTTTTTTGGTCGTTTCTAAATTTTCAAATTGTACATATTGTTTTCTGTTTGAAAGGTAACTTTCAAACCAGAGTAAGTTTGTCTCCTTTATTTCGTAATATTCCAGTTTTTTTATTAGAATGGAATGATTCACCGTATCAAAAGCTTTCGACAGATCAATGAAAACTCCTAACGTATACATTTAGCTTTGTAAAATGGTTTGATATGTTCAGAAAAATTTAGGAACATGTTTAACTTTAAATTTAAAATTTATTGGTAGCTCTGTTCGAACCTTTTGGTTAACTAATACCATATCACAGCCAAACTTCATGTAACTGTGGCCCCTTTTTTCGGGAACGATAGTATGATTTGTTGAAATTTTCTTTATATTAAAGCGTAAAAAACGAATAGTAGTTCAATTCTTATAATAAATATTGTTTGTAGAAACATTAGGACAACTTATATTTTTAGCTAAGTCAAATGCAAGAGCTGCTTGGCCAGTTTTTGCATTTTGCATTTTTGCATTGCAGTTTTTGCATAACAACGTGTTTCTTTCTTTCTGGCATAAAACACCTCTGCTTTCCGCAAGTGAAGCTCTTTTCCTTGACAACTATTGATGAATTTTTCTACAGAGGCGCTTTGGTTTTTAAGTATAATATTGAACTTGTCACATGTGGAGCGTGTATCTTTATGAGTATAACCAAAGCAAATGTTAAACTTTTCTAAAAATATTTTCCTGGTAAAATAAAAAAAATAGAAAATCAGATAATATCTAATAATATTCTGAAATAATCACACATTATTAAAGTACCTGTAGCTTTCTTGACAAACTTAATTCAGTGGGAAGCACTCCTTGTAAATATTCAACATTTTGATAAGTTAAGATCCTCTGGTAAATAAAGCTTTTTAGTGTCATGTAATGCATAATGATTTCTTCATCCTTTAAAAGACTTGATATGATCAATAATACTATTTACTATATATACTATATTAATATGGTCTGAAAAGGCTAGAGGTGGATTTTTATGTTTTCCTTGGTAGCTTTTCCTTTTTAATAGTTTAAATTAATTCTGCAAAAGCTTCTGTCGCATAGTATAAATTTAAAAATAAAGTTATCACGATAGTAACATTATATATTTGCTTCTGAATCTTTTAGGCTTCAGTAAAAAATCAATTTTACCATTACCATAGTTATATTATTATTTTTTTATGTTTCCTTGGTAGAAACTCCTTAAAAAATAATCAAACATACAAGCTTCATAATGTTTTATTAACTTAACGAAGCCAAACTATTAACTTTCAAGCTCATATAACATCTTTTTTTGCTGTTGTTATTTTTGAGAGAGAAACTTTGTTGAAACACATTTGTTTATTATTTATTTTATTTGAATTACTAATTAGTAAATAAATGTTTATTTTTGTTTAGTTACCAGTCTTGACAAGAGATTTTCTTATTCTAGATTTTCCAATTCTAAAAATTGATAAAATAGCATTGATGCAAACTGGAACTCTAACAGTATTATTATCTCGTGTCACTTTGATGTTATAAATTTTTGAGTAAATGGTCATGAAAAAATCTTTTTTCTTCTTTCTGTCGAGGCCTTCTTCATTTAACACTTAAAACCTCAATCATTGAAGCAAGAAAGCTGTCTTGATGATCTTTATTTTGCAAATTGTTAAAGTACAAAAGTAAAAACTCTCTCACTCTTCTACTGTCAAAACTGTCTCTCTTCTATATCACTGGTTTTCCACTTGGAAAACCAGTGATGTAGAAGAGACTCTATGGACCCTTCATATATATTAATTTATTATATATATTTTTATATATAATATAAATTTTTAAATATTATTAACAATAATTATAATAGTAGTGGTAACTAAATTTAAAACAATAAAAACCTTTTTACATTTTTAACTTCTGTCATATTGCAAGTTTCGTTTAAAGAAATTTAATGATTCAGTTTTCAATTTTAATAATAAATTTTAGGTTAGCAAATAAATGAAAAACTATGGTTGTATGCTATTTTTAATAATAAATCAAGTTACTTATTTTTTATAATATCATACTATTATTACTATTTTTTTTTTTGATTAAGTAAACTCTATAGCATAAAAACCATAAAAAGTCCAAAACCACTTGAAAAGTCACTGAAATTCTTCAGAAGACAATAGAATTAAATATAGTAACAGAAGGCAATAGAAATAATCATAATACCAAAAGAATTAACCATAGTAATAAAAGGCAACAGAACTAACATTTAACAGAAGGCAAAAGAATTAACCATATTAACAGATAAGAAGTGAGTAGAAACAAAAAACTTTAAGAAACTTCTTAGCACAAAAGACTCTTAAAGATGTTTGCCTATAAAATGGACTTTCCATTGCACACGTTAGTTATCATTAAATTAGATTACTTTTAGTCATACTACATTTTGCTAAAAAAGATTTTAGATTTAAGCACATAGTATACAAGCGCTGATCCAATGTGGATTATAGAGCAACTGAATAAACATGTACATTTGTGTTCTGTGTGGTCATATGTTTTAAACCTAATGAGCAGAATGTAAGTTTTGCTGTTGTGGTGTAAACCAGAGGCAGTCGTAGCTCACCAATCACAAAATTAATATTGTTTCTGCAACACAGTGATTGCATACAGGTGACTAACAGAGCCGCCCAGTTAGACATAATACTAAAAACAGCTTGTAAAGCTGTTAAGATAGATCCCTAGTCTTTTCATCTTAAGTAAAAAAAAAGTTTATCTTGAGATGCCTAAAAGATATAATTCTGAATTTTTTTCCTAATGTTTTATATCTAACAAACATTATGCAATAAAACTGCTTGTTTTTTCTTTTTTGAATATAATTTACTTGCATTGAAAAACCCTTGCAGTTTTTTTGTAACAAGGAATTTGTTATATATAGACACAAAATAAAAAATTCAATGTTAAACTTTATATTTTAGATAAAGAAGGCATTTAAAGAAAAGACATCAACATAAAACGCTTTGGGATATTGAATTTCCAAAGTCATTTAAACCAAAATACAGTTTTATAGATAGTTCTTTTGTAGATCCTGCAGAATTTATGAGAGAACTATCCAGGAACAAAAAAGTTAGCCCACAGATCAAAGGGGAAAAAAAAATTTTTTTGTAAGCAAAGCAACACAAAAACTAAACAAAAGAACAGTGGTGATACAATAAAGGCTTTACTTTGAATTAAAATAGTTCCAATTCAAATGAAACTGTGCATTTTTCTTAATAATATATATTATTTAACTTATTTATATAATAATACAAATAAGTTGCATAAAATAATATAAGAAAGTTTTGAACAAAATAATATCAAACAAAACAATTTTCTTAATAATATGATATATGGTATTTATAACAAAGGTGTTCAAAAAAAAAAAAAAAATTTTTATTTTTTAGTCATTAATAATTAATATTAATTAAATAAGTTACAGTTTTGAAAAAAATAACAATGAAACCGAAGAAACATAAACACTAAGATTGTAATAAATGCTTAGTAAGAATAAGAAAATTAAAATTCTTGGTAAAGATAAGGAGATAAACGCTAAAATATGACAACTGTCTCTAAACAAATATCTTAACCAAAAACACTACTTGACAATATTAAAATTGATGATAATGCCTAAACCAAATACTACTAGACCTGCATTTATTCATTTGAGTCAAATGATGTGGCCAATAGAATATTTACAAAACAAGCCTTGGCTGATCTAAATCCAAAAAATGGTGGTTCAAAAACTTCTATACAATTTTCTAGATGTGGGTATGGTAATATTTTTGTATCTCCATGTATCTATGGTAAATATCAAAAACACCACACCTATCTCCATGTATCTAAGGTAAACAAGGTAAATATCAAAAACTAAAAAATCTCTACTCTATATTTTCAAAAACACATTCAAAATTATGTTTAAATAAAAACTTACATAATCAACAATATTTTCAAAATATTTACCAAATATAATATAACTATGGTAATGGTAAAATTGATTTTTTACTGAAGCCTAAAAGATTCAGAAGCAAATATATAATGTTACTATCGTGATAACTTTATTTTTAAATTTATACTATGCGACAGAAGCTTTTGCAGAATTAATTTAAACTATTAAAAAACATTACATTTTTTATATACTAATTCACTTCCAACAAGGCTGAAAGCCTTATCCAAGTTTTCTTAATATTTTATGTGGTACTGCTAATGAAGTTTTTAAATTTGTTAGTTAACAATAGCTAATATTTATAAATAACAGCCAGGCTCTTACCATGCATTCAAAAATCAAAAAGATTTGCAATTATTATATTAACCAGTGTTATCTAAAAATCTTACATATAACAACTGCTTAACATTTCATTAGTTTTTTAATCATTTCATTCCATAAATAAAATAAAGATGCGTTAATACTACATGTTGTAATACACATTAGGTATATTATAACATATAGCATTATATACATGTTAATAGTATATATATTATTATATGCTAATAAGATATGTTAAGTACTTTTTTTTTCTCATTTTATGTGATTATTAATTAAAAACGTTTAAAAAATAATTTTATTAGGTCATGTCCTTCTAGATTAATAAGCAAAAAATAACCGCTAAAGAAACCTAGACTTTTAATTACAATTTTTTAACAAAAAAAACCTTTTAGAGCTTCAATAATTCACCTTGTACATCTATAATTCTGTTTTATATATAATGTCTTTATACCTGATTGCAGCATTACAAAGCTGAGAGAACCAGATGACCACCTCCAACAATCTCTTACATGTACCTATTTAAACCATGTTTGAAGAATCCAGTACCAAGGCATTTAAAGATAATTGTCATCCACCATTAGTGGTACTGCTTGCTTTTTTTTGAGTGACAGAAATATTGAGTTGTTTTTTAAAAAGCCAATAAGGTAAATTAAAAAAAAATGATAGCTAAGTATTTACTAATTCAAAGATGCAGAAAGAATATTTTCTAATATTCAGGTTTCCAAAACATATTCAGTCCAATAGTGTCTATTTGAAACTATGTGTCGTTTAAACTGTAAAACTCAAAAAACTAATATTTGAAAATAAACTTGAGTAAAAAAGTAATTTGACAGGAAGTAATAGACAAATAAAACATTTAAATAACCAATACAACAAAAATTTTGCTTCATAATTTTTTTTTACGGTTTATGAAATCAAATGTGAGTTTAAAAACACAGTACAAAGCTACATTCAAAAAGTCTGTTGATTATTTGGTTTCTATTATCAAAAGTGTTATGTTTTGTGGTAGACCTGAGATTGCATAATGAGGCAGAAGGGATGATGACAATGGTAGTCTTGAAATTATGGTTTTATAAAATCAGATAAAAGCTTAAACACGTTATTTAAAAAGTTCAGGAAAGAAAGCAAGTTACATTTTATAACAGACAAAATAATTAAAGTAGTTAAAATAATTTTTTTCAGGGAATCAAATGAATTTAAAAACTTTGGCATATAAAATTTGCCAAATAGCTACATACGAGCAGTGAATGCCTGAAGGAAGAAATGAAGTACATTAAGATAAAGGATAATTATTTTTCGAACAAAGCATATTTTGACAGTTGTCAAGACAAAAATTAAAGATTAATAGAAGAATATTTAAAAAATAAATAAGACAGATAATAATAATAAACAATAAATTCTTTTATAAACACTAATATGAACGAAAATATACCAAAAATATGTCAACAAACAAAAAAATAAATAAAACAAAAAATTGATTACAAAAGTAAAACGTATGCATAACAATGAAAGGCCTCAAAATGGAAAAAAAACATTAATGCCAATGTGTAAACATAATTTGTGTAGTGAATAAGTAAAAAACATCTCCTCAGAGTCGCGTCTATTTTACTAGCACTTCGATGAGAATCAGCACTTATAACTAGTTTATACCATCAGACAAACGTCATCACCACTTATGCTTTACCCCGCAAATTATGCCTAATCCATACTGCAGTAAAAAAGGATTCAATACAAATATCCAAAACCTAACCATACCCAAATTAGTAAAACACTTATATTTTTTGAGATATGATGTAAAAAGTGTAGATCTACTGTACAATATAAATAAAAATAACTAAATAAATCACACTTATAAACGGACATTATTCTAGTTGCAGAACTGGCTTATCAACTGATCAATTAGACAACCATGTTTATACTTGTCAACGTGCCCACGAAAGTGTAATTGAACCTTTTTTTCAACTTTTCGTCTTTCTTGAGCTTAACAACGAAAGTTTTTAGTTATCATATGAAAAGCATTTGCACAAACAAAAACATGATACATTTAATTGATATTTCCTGTATATAATTACAATTCAATCTTTCACAATCAATAGTTACCCATAGCAACAATATAAAAATTAAGTTATTTTTGTTTTTAATACAAATATCTTGTATAATACTAAAACAGCACTACTGATGATTATTTGAAAGGCCTCTAGTGCTAATAGTTTTAAAATATGTATAAAAAATATTTTGTATTGGTAATTTTGTTTGGTAATTATATTGTTTTTAATAAAAATATTGTGAGAAAAAAGAATTACTGGATTTTCTATTTGTTTTACTGTTCTCACTATTTTTGAATTTATATATATATATATATATATATATATATATATATATATATATATATATATATATATACATACATATATATATATATATATATATATATATATATATATATATATATATATATATATATATGTATATATATATATATATTAGTAGAAAATCACTTAACAAAATTTTTTGTTTTATTTTACACTGAGTTTCATCAATAAAGACTCATTAGAAATGATGAGTCTTTATTGATGAAACACAGTTTAAAATGAAAAAAAGTTTTTGTTAAGTGATTTTCTACTAATAAATAATTGCTCTGTTCTTTTAAGAACATTGAGCACTCTATTTTGTAGAAAACAGTTTAAAGTTGTTTATATATATATATATATATATATATATATATATATATATATATATATATATATATATATATATATATATATATATATATATATATATATATATATATATATATACCTAAGAATTTGATCAATGAACAACTGGACGTCAGTAGCATTGAAACTTTATCTAAATCTTTGATAAAGTTTTAATGCTAACTGCTAAACTGACCCCTAAAATATAATTACTAATTTATGGCATAAATTACAAAAACATTTTTATTTTTAGGTATAAAAATTGATATTTATGAAATCCAAGCACATAAAACTAATGCCTACTTGATAAATTCTGTTTGTTTATATTTTCTTTTTTGTAAATAGACATTCTCATTATATCAATTTTCTTTTTTAGTTGTAAATTCAAATTTTTCACAACCCTGTTTGCTCTCTGGGGAATTGAAACAGTTATATGAATAGTTATATATTTTGTATCAACAAAATAACTCCTAACAAAATCATTTAAAAAATAATAATTGTAATATATAGATGGAATACCTGAAGAGAATTTAGTTTTAATTTGTGGAAACTTAAGCCAATTCTTTTCAGCATTTTAGTGCAGTCAATGCTTTGGTACCTGGAGGCCATTAAACAGTTTTATTACAAATCCAATTTGATGGAATTACACCTTCTTCTCCTTGTAAATCTTCATTCTAAACAGCTCCTTACTACATATTTGATTTTGAAAATATTATTCGAACTAATAAAAAAATGAAGAAACCATAATATAAGTGTACTAACAGGCCTAGTTAAACTAGCTAAGTCTTGACATTTTATAACCTTGATACTCGCTAAACAATAATGTTAGTAGACATTATTAGCAAAGATTAGATTTTCTTTATTTTATAAATTTATTTTATTTTAAATTCATTTTTCTTAATATATTTATCATTCTATTAATCTGCATAGTTCTGAATGTATTGTTTGATTAACTCAAGGCATCAAAGGAAAATAATGAAAGAATCCCAGGTTGCTAAAACAAAAATACATAATATTCATTATTAATACAAAGCATAAAGTTTATTATAGTATATCACACAACAATAACATAATTTGATTGATAATATAAAAGCAACAAATAAATTATAAAAGAAATCATCTCAATAAATAATAATTTATCATTCAAACAATTTTAATGACCAAATAATAACTTGTTACTTATTTTTTACACATCTTCATCTAATAAACATTAATATTAATACCAATTTATAATAACACATTATTAGTATTTTTGTTTTATTAAAAATAAAAATATTATATCAGTTAAGCTTTCCTTATTTTACTTAAAACATCAACTCAATCCTACGTTTTTTCATAACTGAAATTTTTTTTTGGTAATATTGAATTAACACTGAAAACAAAATATTAGTAAACAACAAGAAAATATTTCTTTATTGAAATATATGTAAATATTTATAACAATCAATCTAAATTCCTTTCTTTTCTGGCTCCTTTTCGAAAAGAAGCGTATTTTAAGAAGTCCGACAAAATGCCATCAATTAAAGTTTCAGTCGCTTCATCGAATTCAATAGAAGAAGCTGTAAATAAAAATAAAAAAGCTTTATATATCTTATAAAGGTATATCTTTCATAGCACCATATAGTCTGGTAAACTTCTGTTAGTATAACAAGAAAAAAAAATTTAGTCCTGATCTGAATAACAAGTTAACACCTCGCTCTTTATGTATCATAATCATATTAATGAAAATAAAACTATAGACATTAAATATTAATTGCCCTTAAACCATTGAAATTATACTACCAAATAAGAAGCAATTGTTCTAATATATACAGTTATAAGTTAGTATATGTTTTGACATAAAGCTGTAGACATAAAATTAAAATAAGTTCTGACACTAAATGATGTAACTATTTAATAAAATACTAAATAAAACTCAGTCCTGATGATTGTGTTTTATTCGTCATCTAATATCTTGTCTGCTTCATCAAATTTAGCTACCGACAAAATAAAACTTATTTGGCTTTTACGTTTGCTATTGTAATCAGGCTTTGGCACTGTGTTTTGAGATTTCATATATCCGTAAGAAAATAAAAGACTCTCTTTTGAAACTCTATAACTTAAAATAGTTTCAAAAAACAACTTTTGTTGAATATTTTTACAAACCTAATAAAACTAAATAAAAGCTCACTAAAAAATATTTAATAACATACCACCTTCAGCCATTGAGAACTTATCAACATTATCTAATTTTGTTACTTTGTTTCCTTTTTTTTTTATCCTCACTGAAAGATAAAAGATACAATTTTGAATTGTCAGTATTTTATTCGACTTTCTCCTCTTCACTACTAGAAGATGATTCTAGAAGCTAGAACATTAGAGTGGCATTTTCACCAGTTTCTTAAATAAGCCATTAATTTCTTTTTTCGTAAGAACAAGTAGAACTTTAAATACTAAATAAAACGTCTTTGAAATTTCAAAATTCAAAATTTCACACATAAACACTTTTTTTTTGCACATTATACTAAAATATTGCTTTTTTACTTTTTCGCTTTAACTATTTTTTCTTTTAGCACCAATTCAACGGACGGTTTTTATATATATATATTATATATATATATATATATATATATTGTAAATAATATATATATATATGTATATATATATATATTTATATATATATATATATATATATACATATACATATTATACATATATATATATATATAAATATATATATATATATTATATATATATATATATATATTATATATATATATATATATATATATATATATATATATATATATATATATTATAAATATTGTATTTAATATATATATATATATATATATATATATATATATATATATATATATATATATATTTATACATTACATATATATATATATATATTTTTTTTTTAACGTTGAGTCATAGTTGAACAACGTTGAAACAACGTAGAGGTTCCGGCTAGGATATATGTATATATATATATATATATATATATATATATATGTATATATATATATATATATATATATATATATGTATATATATATATATATATATATATATATATATATATATATATATATATATATAAATCCTACACACACACACACACACACACACACACACACACACACACACACACACACAAACACATACACATATACATATGTATATTACTGATGGTTCTATTATTACAGATTATCGTAAAAAATTGCAACTTTAGAACAATTTTTTTGGCTGTGTATTTGTTACTGACAATGGTATTTCACCAGTCTTAGAACTACCACAACACAAAATTCTTTAAATAGTATTATGTTTCCGTACAATTCTGTTGTTCTTATCTACAAAGGCTTTCATCTAAATCTTCCAAATCCCTTGATGGATATCCTGCCATATTTTTAAAGTCAATTGCAAATGTAATTGGTATTTCTTTTTCTATTATGTTTGAAATGTCAATGTCTAAAAATATTATACCTAGAATCTGGAAAACTGCAATAATATGTCCGATATTTATGATAGGAAACTCGTCGTTACCCACAAGTTATGGACCTATCTCCATGGCATGTATTGTTTGTAAAATTATGGAATCAAATATAGCTGAAAGCGTTACAAGTTATTTACTCCTGAATAATTTCATTTCTGTGCATCAGTGGGTTTTCTTAACGCGTAGATCCATATGTACACAGATGTTGACAACATTGAATGAGTGGACCACTGCTGTTAATAATAAAAAGATAGTTGATCATTTATATAGACTTTGAGAAAACTTTCGATATCTCACCCTAAGTTACTAAATAAACTGCGTTGTTACAGTTTCAAGTATGAGTTGCTAAATTAGGTAACAAAATTCTTGATAATTCGTTCTCAACGTGTTTGTATTAATGATTCATACGCAAACAACATTCATGTAGAAAGTAGAATACCTCACGGAACTGTTTTGGGACCCATTTTATTTTTAATTTTCATAAACGATATAACCTCGTGTATTGTGATTGTGGAATCATGCTTTTTGCAAACAACAGCAAGTTGTACCAAGCAAGAAAAAATGGAAATAGTATCAAACTTGTCAATACTTTAGTGAGAATTTCACAATGGTCAAATAATTATCAACTAAATATATATACCAAAAATTGTTTTCAACTACGAAACGGTAAGAATCCATTACCAGTACATTCATACTTATTAGATATTAATGCGCCTATCAAAATCAATCGATTCAATCCAAGATATTAGGATATTTATTTCTTCCAATATGAAATTTTCCAATCACTGTTCTCATGTTGCTAGCAACGCAATTTCTTGTACTTACTTACTCTTAAAGTCTTTCATCAGTAATGATTCCCATCTTTTGATAAGAGCTTATAAAGTTTATATTCGACCAATTTTAGAGTCATGTACCCCTGTGTGGAATCCGTATCTCTTAAAAGACTTACGTCATATAGAAAAGATCCAGAAACATTATACAAGAATTGTCTGTAATTTATTGTATTTTCTATAAAGATTATGCTTCAAGACTTGATATCTTCAATCTTGACTCTCTTGAAGCAGGGGAAGATGTAACTAAAAATTAATAAGGTTTCAATCAAAAATAAATACTTTAATTGCCAAGAAATGCATACACATATTAAAAGTAATAATTGTTAAACTTACCATTTGTTACAGATGCAAATGGAACTAAAGTTAAAAAGTTGTAATAAAAAATATTGTAATATTCGAGAAATACATAGACATATTCAAAAGTAATAATTAATAAACTTACCACTTGTTACAGATGAAGATGAAACTAAAGTCAAAAATTGTAATTCAAAAAATGAATTTAGCAACTTATAAATCTGAAACTGGTATTAAACCTATTCACAGATTAAAAAGTACTAGCTTTTAAAAATACTAAATGTATACATTTAGCAAGTGTTGAAAGTAAAGCACACATTCTTATTTGGAGTTTTATAATCATTAAAAAAAAAATGCTATACAAACTAACCAGGGTAGGCTGTGTTAATTGGACGAAAGGTAACAATAAAATTGTACAATTACACAAAAAAATTTGAAATTTTTAACAGTAAGTTATAAGCAATTTTTTTTTTTTTTTTTTTTTTTTTATAGTTTATTTCGTCATTTTCATAATAAGTTATTTACAAAATATTTTGAGTTAAGATATGACCGGAGCAGGCAGAAGACAAAAGTCTTATCATCTAGCCCCGTTGTATCGTTTACACTATCATAAATTTATCATAAATTTTTACAATACCAATAAAGTAATATAAATACTTTTAAATAAACATTTTACATTTTTTTATACATAAAAAAAAAATATTTATACATTCATAAAAATATATATGTATAAAAAAAAAAGAAATAAATACACATTTAGATAAATAAGCAAAAAACAAAAATATGTTTTACTTTTGAGCAAACGAAAGAAAAGTTAAGAATTGAACAAGAAGATATTAAAAATAAAATAGAATTTGAGATATGTTATAATCAAGTAACTGTTTTTTTAAAATAACTTTGAAAGTTTGAAGTGGAATTAAAGTTTTACTTTCAATTGGAAGGAATGAGTTCCACAAATGTGGCCCTCGGCATGCTATTGAGAAATTAGACTGTTTTAATAAGGTTTTTGGTACCTGATAGTTATGCAATGAATGCTTTGTTTGATATTTATGATTTATAATAACAAAAAGGTCGTCTAAAATATTTGGCAGCATACGATATTTAAATTTAAACATGAATAAAAGAATACTGTAGATATTTAATTGATAAACATTAAGCACTCCAAGCTTTTTAAGCAGTGGATTGGCACTGGTGTATTTATTAGCATTTAATATAAGGCGGCTTGCTTGTTTTTGTTTATTTAAGATACGCTTTAGTTTTGATGGATGAATGCTGGCCCACGCAATATTACAATAACTGGTATAGCTATGGATAAACGAAAAGTAGATAAGTTTTAAGCAGTTTTTATCCAACATATGTCTTGTCTTGTACATAATTCGAATACTCTTTGAAATTTTGTTTTCTATTAAATTAATGTGGTCTTTCCAACTTATTTGTTCGTCAAGTAAAACGCCTAAAAATTTAATGCAGAGTGTCCTTTGTAAATTAGTTTTTTCTATTGAAGTATTTGGGAGTTTTAGGGGCAAAGTTTCAGATTTGGAGGATTTAGAAAAAAGAATATATTTGCTTTTAGTTTTATTTAGAGAGATTTTGTTGGCTTTCAACCATTCGTTGAGGTTGTCAAGCTCACGATTCATAGTGATAAAGATTGACTCTATGTTTGAGTGGGTATGAAAAACCTTAGTGTCGTCAGCAAAAATATTGAAATTTAATACAATAGAAGATAAGTAAATATCGTTTATATAGATAATAAATAATAAAGGCCCTAGAATAGATCCCTGTGGAATCCGCAAAAAATATTTTCTAGTTTCGTACAGGTTTTGTCAGAAGATACACATTGTAAATTTAAATCAGTTTTTAGGTCTTTCAGACCCATGTAAATTCGAAGAATTTTTCAAGCTATAATTTTATAACTGAAATCTCATTAAGGTCCTAAGTATAAATGAAATCTAAGCGTAAATGTAATAGTAAATTACTCCTGTTAAATCAGACTTATCAATTATTTATTATCAACCCATGAGTTAAACGAAACAGGATACCCATAAGACTTTACTAATGACTTTTTTTAAGTTTGCGAATAACTTTTTTAATTCTAAGTATGCTTTGATCAAATTTTTGCATTTTTTGTACATAAAAAGTACCTTGTATTTCTTCGCCATTATTGTCAGTTATTTTATATGTTCGTGGATCAGTGAACTGAGCTTGTGACACTGGAGAAACTTCTTCAGTCCGTCTCGGTGTGTATCTTTTTTCAAACGTTCCTTTTTTTTTAGTTATCCTAACTCTATCACCAATTAAAAACATTTTTCTTACAAACTTTGATTGTATATTTCCATTTAGATTAAAGCAAACAATATTTTCATTCTTTTTATCGCTAGCTTTAACTGGTGTCATTTTAATTGAAGAATGCTTTGTGTTGTTGTATTTATTTACCATTTCATCTAAAACGTCGATATATTTTCTAGTAGAATTAGCTGAAAAGTACTTAAACATTTTATCTTTTATTGTTCTATTCCAACGTTCAATTACACAACTTTTTTCTTCATTTTCAGTTGAGAATAACTTAACACCTAGCGCTTTAACATGCTTATTATAAAATTCTAAGCCTTTATCCACTAAATCAGCAGCCCATATTTTATCGATTCCATTTACAATCACTTTTATTTTTCTGAAATATTTTACAACGGTTCTATGAAGTTCGTTTGCAAGTTTGTCCGTCCATTTCAGATCCATAAGAATTAGATCCTTTGGATCCATAATACTTTTTTTTTTTACTAATCGTTTGTAGTTTTTTTGAGTAGTTTTAACATCAATTCATATGGGTTCAAAGAACCTAACCCAAACTTTGCTTTAGATATAATAAGTTTTATAATATCTTGTTCAGTTCTTTCACGTATTGTTGGATTTTTTATAGAATCCATTTCTTCGATCATAATTTTATCAGCTAAATTTTTTTTTTTGCGGTATCATTGAAGTATTTATAAGCAAGATCTTGATGGTAAGCTGCATTATCAACTCTATCTATAGGTTTACTCCATTCTTTATATGCGTCAGTAGAAGTTAATCGTTCATCTAAATTAGTGCCAGGACCTGCAAAGTTCATTCTAGGTAAATGCATTTCACCTGGAAACTTCGACCATGGTAGTTTTATTTTACGTGTTGCTGAATTAAACGAACTCACTAAATCTTCTTCTGTTTTTGATGATACAAATTGAGTTTTTAATTTTCCACAAATAGCGCAAGTTCCACGATGCATATTTCTAGTGTTTTTATTCACAACATTTTGCAAGTTTAATGTACTTGTTTTGTTTCTACATTAAACGCAGTACATTTATATATATATATATATAGAAATTTTTATGTAAATAAATTAATTTTTAAAAAAATTTTTTTATTTACATATAAAAATGAGTAAATATACTAATATTAAAGTAAATATTTCAGAGGGACAATTGAAAAAAATTAAAAAAGCAATTGATGAAGATGGGTATGGAGCTAGTATTAAATTAGCTCATTCAGATCTTAATGGCTATCATGTATTAGCTGTAACAAAAAGGCAATTGAATAAAATTACGAAAGCATATGATAATGGTACTGGTGTAATAATTAATTTAAGTAAAGCGCAACTCACTCACAATTCTAAAATAGAGGGTGGTTTTCTTGGAGCACTTTTACCTTTCCTTGGTACAGCTGGAAAATTTTTATTATCAAGTGTCGCTCCAGCTCTTACAACAGGTTTATTAACAGGAGTAGGTTCAGCAGCTGGATCAGCTATGGTTGATAAAATTGCTGGAAGGGGTACTGCGTACTTAAAAAAGAATGGAAAAGGAATTAAAATGACTGCTA
This sequence comes from Hydra vulgaris, assembly GCF_038396675.1. Taxonomy (NCBI): domain Eukaryota; kingdom Metazoa; phylum Cnidaria; class Hydrozoa; order Anthoathecata; family Hydridae; genus Hydra; species Hydra vulgaris. Next base: position 5,300,092 of record NC_088921.1, on the reverse strand, counting down.
CTGGAAGTGGTTTATATTTGAGACCGTGGAGTAAACGTGGCTCTATAGGTGATGGATTGTACTTACGTAATGGAAATGGATATACATCAATAGGATCAGGTTTATTATTAGAACCAAATTCACCATTTGCTAATATTCCATTTTTGAATATACTTTTATGATTTCTTAAAATCTTTTTTCTTTATAAAAAGAAATGCCAGTACATATTCTAGGAAATATATCAAATGAACTTCCAAAACCACTTATTTATTCTAAAGTGCACTCAAAGATATTCAAAGATTTGGAGCATCCTTCAGTATTAATAAATAATAATAAATATGAAATATTTGCACGACATTACAATAAAATCCCAATCATAAAAATATATTCTTTTATAATTTGGTGTAGTAGTGAATGAAGGTGTTGCTTTAGTTTCATTAAAAGAAGAATTTAAATTAAAAATGTTAAGCTTACAAAATTCTGTAATATCAGAGTCTGTTGATGATATTGTAGCAAATGTTGTTAATAATTCTGATTCTGATCTAATAATTAAACAAGGGGATTTATGTTTTGTGAATTTATTGTAAATATTTAAAAAAAAAATTATTTTTAGATCCTTCGGATCCATGGAAATTCGAAGAATTTTACGTAATTTTTAAAAATATTAATTTTACTTAATAAAATGGATTTTAATTACAAAAAGCTGTGTAATAATACTCATTCAGATATACAAAATGAAGCAAAGAATAAAAATTTTAATAAAATATATCCAAATCTTCCAAGTGCACCAGATAAAGAAAATAAGACTATTAGTGCACATATATATCGCCTGAACACAATTAGTGAGATTCAAAAAGAAATAGAGAGTGAGAGGGAAAAGAGAAATATGTTAAGTAAAAAGTATCATAGAGGTATAAAAATAATTTCAGCTATTGATAATTCATTACTAGCAAGCACTATGGCACTTGGAACTATTGAAATTGGCTTTTTAGCAACAATAATTGCAGCACCAGTAGCTATTGCATGTGAAGGTTCGGCATAAGGAACAGGTGTTTTATCATTAATAGGAGGGCAAGTTAATAAAAAATTAAATTTAAAAGCAGAAAAGCATGAAAAGATTAAATTACTTGCTGATTCAAAACTAAATACAATATGTGACTATATTTCTTAAGCTTTAGTAGATAAAAATATAGATAACAATGAATTTAAACTAATACTTAGCGAACTTGAAAAATTTAAATCCATGCTAGGGCAAATTAGAACAAATTCAAAAGAATTAATTAATGAACAAACTAAAGAATCATTAATTAAACAAGGAAGAGATGAAGCAATTAGTATACTCAAAAACAGATTTAGTAAAAATGTTAACGTCAAAACTTAAAACATAAAACATAAAGCATAAAACGATTTACGTTGTATTATTTTTATCTTTATTTATAGAAAAAGCAAAATGTCATTTCTAAAAATTGAAGATCCTGAAAAAAGAGAAAAATTTTATAAAGAATTCTTAGAGATAAAAAAAAATAAAGGAGAATAATTTAAATGAAAAGATGGGTGAAACTAATTTACAGTTAGGCTTAGAAAAGTTGTCCAAGCCAATAATTGATAGTCAAGATGGGATAAAAGAAAACATATATAAATTGCAAGATCAAGCTGATAAATTAGCACTCACTTTTTCAAATTCTTATCCTGAAGCATAAAGAGAGATAATGATAACTGAAACTAAAGAACTTTTACCATCTCATGAAGAATATAAAAGTATGAGACTAGGAAAAATTGTAACAGATTATCTAAGAATGTATGCTAATAGTGAAAAATCTACAGATACTACATTTGGAATACATTCTAAAGATGATATTTTATATTAGAAAAAAACCAATACATATTAATGATAATAATATAACTATTGATGATGAAACATATTATGGTACTCCTGGTCTTTGGAAGTTGATAGTTAAGTTTAATCCTAATAAAGGAGTATATAGTGAAGATGATCTTAAAAAATTTCGAAATATATTAATACAAACAGATGCAATTACTTCTGAAAACCCATACAAACCAAAGTTGTCTCGTAGTGGAAAATACAGAGAAATAATATCCCCTATTTGGAGAGACATAAAAGAAAATCGGAAGCGTGAATCAAAAGGAAATGGAATTGGAACAAGAAAAGGAACAAGAGTACAAACTATAATTCTCCCTAGAGACCCTGGTGCATTAGTTAAAAAGCTTGATTTATGTATAGCTGCATGAAGAGCAGGTAACACTGGAGCAAGAAACGAAGCTGTTGCAATTTGTGATGAATTATTAAGACAAAGTATAATAGATAATTCACAGTATAAAGCAATACAAAATAATTTATAATATATATCAGTGTATAAAAAAAATATATAGTACATAAAAAAATGCTAATTGTTAATAATAAGTGAAATATAAAGAAACATATTGTTGGAGGAAGTGGTATATTCGAGAGCATAAGAGATTTATTTAAACGAATAAAAGCGTCAAATGTAACAAGAGTGACATCAGCTATGTTGAAGAAGTGGCTGCTACTGATTTAGGAAAAACTGCAATAACTGCTGCTAAATCAGCAGGAAAAGAACTTTCAACATCAGCGATAGAAGCTGCTAGAAATGCTACAGTTGAAAAAGGAAAACAAATGATTAATAAAGCATCTTCAAAAATAGTTTAACAACCTTTTATTAGTAAAAAAGTAAAGAAATACATTCAAATTTGGAATCATCTAATGATCTTATTAATAATGGGTCTGAAATAGCAAAAAATATAAATAAAATGATGATGGGATCTGCAATAAGATCAGTAAAAAAAGTATCAAAAAAAAAAATGCTATAAGAATACAAGATATGGTCAAACAAGGACGAGGACTTCAACTTGTGTAGGGTCTCAATGAGCTATGCGTAAATTTAGCTTTCGTAAAATTTTTTATATCGTTTTTTAAGAATTGTCAATCAAAAAAAAAAATTTTTTATTTTATACATAAAAAAAGAAAATGACAACTTCTGAAGTATTTAATTTTACAGAAATGCCAATTATAGATAATGAAATTGAAAGATATGAAGAAAATGTATATGAATCAATTAATGGCACAAATCTAAATAGTCCTGGAGAAATAAGAATCAACATTGAACAACAAGATTTTTCACACTTTCATCTAGAGCTTATCTTGTTTAAGGACAACTTGTTAAAGCTGATGGAAGAGCTTATGCTAATACAGATGAATTAGCTTATGCTAATACAGATGCGGTGGCGATTACAAATAATGGTCTTATGCAATTATTTAGTCAAATGACATACTAATTATTAAACCAAGAGATAGAAGCTGTTTATTATCCAGGTCTTGCAACTACAATGTTAGGAATGCTTAATTATGCAAATGACTTTCAATTAGCGCAAGGATTAAATCAATTGTGGTGTAAAGATAATGCATCAACAGCAGTACTTACTGATAACATAGGGTTTGCAACAAGACAAGCATAAATAATTCAGAAACCAACTACAAAAGGAACATTTGCATTTTGCGTACCTTTCAGACACATATTTGGATTCTGTGATTATTACGACAAGGTTATTTATGGGCTTAAACATACAATAACTCTTGTTAGACAAACTGATGATTGTGCAATTTTAAGGCTTGCTGCTTTAGCTGCAGGAAAAGTTAATCTTAATAAAATATCATTGTTTATGCCAAATTTGATACCAGCAGATGTAGAAAAGTTGAAACTTTATGGGGAAATTGAAAAAAAGTGACAATTCCAGTAAGTTTTCGAATGCGTCAGTGTTATACTACAACTGTTCAACAATCTACTTCATTTAACTGGCAATTGGCCGTAAAGACATCTCCTGAAAATCCAAGATACATTATTGTCGGATTTCAAACAAGTAGAACTGGTGACCAAACTGCTAATGCTTCAATATTTTATAATTTTGACTTGAAAAATATGTACATTTTGCTTAATAATAACGATAGATATCCTGCTGTTGATTATAATTTGTCATTTCCAAATCAGCAAATTTCAAGAATTTATAGAGAAGCATCTATGTTTAAAGAAATATTTTATAAAGTGAATGAATTAGACCCAAACAGCAATATAAGTCCTTCTGACTATAGAGATTTATATCCACTTTTTGTTTTTGATATTAGTTAACGATCAGAAAGTCATTAAAATCATCAACTATACAAGTTCAAATTAGAGCAACATTTAATACAGCTGTACCAGCAAAAAAAATGGAAAATATACTTTGCATGGATACAGAGTATCTACTTGATGAACCTGTTCCAGATATTTTATCAACAATTTTAACTCCTTCACCTTTTGTATATAGAACATTGACAATTACAAAAGAGCAGGAGATTGAAAAATATTGAAATATTACTTACTATTGTAGAATACGAGGATGGTGATGCATTTAAATTTAATATGTAAGATTTCATATGAAATATTGACAAGAAAAAATACTTTGAAAAATAATTTAATGAAAATGAAAATTAAAAAAAATATCATGCTATATAAAAATGGAAAATAAAAAAGTCGCAGAATTAAAACGTCACCTTTTCAACCTATTACACAAATTAGAAAAGAATTACATAAAAAGATTAATTCTCTTGCAGATTGGATTGTATTATATGTTCCAGAACCAATTAAAAAGCTTGCGAATAAAAAAATTGATAAATTAAAATCTACAATTTTAAATTTGTATCAAAAATTTGGAATTAGAAATCCGATAGAAATTAAATTATCACAATCAGCTGTTAAGAATGTAACAAATCAGTTTTTAGTTTAAGGAATAAAAGGATATGATGCTATATCTTTTATGAATGCTGCTAAAAAAAGTGCAATTAAAATACTAAACGAAAATAGAAAATCAAAGGTTTATATAGTTCTCTATTGTGAAATGGAACGTACTGATATTAAAACAGGAGAAACTATAATCAAATCTGCTCCGTTTGGAACGAATAATCAAATTGTATTAGAAACAACAGATTTAGATGAGTTTTATGAGATATCAAAGCAGAAAATTTTAGAATCATTATCATCTTTTCAACAGTTAGGATCATGTTTAAGTTTTGTATCTGTTGAAAAGATGGATATAAATATTATTGATTATAATCCTATTAGGGCTAAATCATATATTCCACTTGATAAAAATTTAGCAACTTAAAAAGCAATAATTAATATAAAGAATGAAGATAAACAATGTTTTAAGTGGTGCGTCACAGGAGCATTAAATCCAACAGATAATAATCCTCAAAGAGTAGATAAAGATCTTAAAGATCAAGCTAAAACAATAAACTGGAATAAAAAAGAATTTCCAGTATCATTAAATCAAGTTACACAGTTTTAGAAGAAAAATCAAGATATCAGTGTCAATATATATGGTTATGAAAATTCAGAAGTTCATGTATTGCGTGTATAAAAGAATAATGATCGCAAACATTTAATAGATTTAGTATTAATCTCAAATGGCGAAACGAATCATTACTGTTTAATAAAAAATTTAAGCAGATTACTTTCTTCGCAAACATCTAGACAAAATAGTAAAGTGTATTATTACAATTTCTACAAATTGTTTATTAAGGTTTAATTCTGAAGAATAATTACTAATCATAAATCGTATTGTGAAACACATGATTCAGTACGTAACGATCTTTCACCACCAAATTCAACAATGCAATTTACTAGTCTCAATAAATCAATGAGAGTTCCGTTTGTAGTATATGCGGACTTTGAAAGTTTTATCAAACAAATTGAGACATGTGAACCAAATCCGAATGAATCTTATACTAAACAATATCAGAATCATATTCCAAGTTCATTCTGTTATTTTATTAAATGTTTTGATGAAAGTTTTTATCAAAGCAGTCCAGTCACATTTACTGCAAGTAGTAAAACAGATGATGTTGCACAAATTTTTGTTGATAGTTTACAAGAAGATATTAAGAAAATTTGTAATAGGACTAAATTTCCAAAAAAGATGAGATTTACTCTTGAAAACAAGCATAATTTTGATGCAGCAACACAATGTCACATTTGTGGAGAAAAACTTGGAAAAGATAAAGTACGTGACCATTGTCATATTACTGGAAAATAAAGAGCTCATCAAAATTGTAATTTAAATTAGAAAATATAAAATTCTTTCGAGTACTATTTCACAATTTATCTGGTTAAGATTTTCACTTATTTATAAAGAAATTATCTGGAGGAAAATTGAGATGCATATCAAACAAAGAAGAAAATTATATTAGCTTTTCTAGATAAATTAAATTTGAGTAGCATATTAAAGAAGGTAAGAAATTTGAAGTTAAACGTGAAAATTGTTTCTTAGATAGTTATAGGCTTATGCCTTCTAGTTTAGATGCTTTGTCAAAGAATCTAGCAAAAGACCAGTGTAAAAATATCGGAAAATTATATTCAGAGAAAAAATTAGATTTGTAACTCAGAAAAGGTGTATACCCATATGACTGGGTTGATTCTATTAATAGATTTAATGAGACACAATTACCACCAAAGAATCATTCTTTTAAAAATTAAACGATGAAGATGTAAGTGATGATGATTACTCACATGCACAAAATGTATGTAATGAGTTTAATTAAAAAACATTTAGAGACTATCATGACTTGTACAATGTTTCAGATGTACTTTTACTAGCTGATGTCTTTGAAAATTTTAGAGATGTTTGTATGAATTGTCATAAATTAGATCCTGCTTGGTATTATACATAACCAGGATTAGCTTGGGATGCAGCATTGAAGAAAACAAAATTAAAATTAGAATTGCTAATTGATTACGATATAATACTAATAATAAAGAAAGGTTTAAGAGGTGGAATTAGAAAGATATCCAATAGGTTAGAAACTTCTAATAACAAGTACATGGGTAATGAGTATGATCAAAGCAAACCATCATCATTCATACAATATTTAGTTGCTAATAATTTATATGGATGGGCAATAATTAAACCACTATCAACACATGGTTTTAAATGGCTAGACGAAAATGAAATAGAAAAACGGAAATCAATCAATATATACTTGAGGTAGATTTAGATTACCTTGAACATCTACATGATGAACATAATGATTATCCTCTCACACCTGAAAGATTAAACATTGATAAAGTTGAAAAATTAGTGCCCAACTTGAATAATAAGAAAAAGTATATAGTACATTATGAAAATCTAAAACTATATGAAAGATTAGGATTAAAGATTACTAAAATTTATAGAGGAATAAAATTTGAAGAAAGAGCATGGCTCAATGAATACAATTTAGTATTTGGAAAAACAATGGAGAATGTTGAAAACAGAGTTGATATTAGATTAGTAACAGATAAAAATGAAGCTATTAAACTAGCATCAAAACCGAACTTTGAAAGTAGAACATTATTTGATGAAAACTTAATAACAATACATATGAAAAGAATAAAATTAAAATATGCTAAACCAATTTATTTAGGAATGTGTATATTAGATATGAGCAAAACTCTAATGTATGAATTTCATTATGATTACATAAAGAAAAAATATGCTAATCGAGCAAAACTTTTATTCACAGATACAAATTCTTTAGCATACGAAATTAAGACAGAAGACTTTTATTCCGATATTTCTAAATATATTAAAAGCAAATTTGATACAAGTGAGTTTAACTCAAAGCACGCAGCAATCGATAATGTAGGCTTTAAAGTTTGTGTTAATAAGAATGTAATAGGAATGTTTAAAGATGAGGCTGGAGGAGCACAAATTGAAGAATTTGTAGGACTCAGATCAAAGTTGTATTCTTACAAAGTACATAAAAAAGATAACAAAAAATGTAAAGGACTAAAGAAAAATGTTGTTAAAAAGATTTCAAAGATTGTTTATTAAATAAAAGAGAACATATTAGGAAAATGAATGTAAAAAGATTATATACACATGAAATTTACACAGAAGAGGTCAATAAAATAGCATTAAGCGCAGAAGACGATAAAAGAGTTATTCTAGAAGATGGAATACACACATTAGCATATGGACATTACAAACTAAAAGTTAATAATTTAAGGCAGTAGGCAAAAGCTCAGGCAGTAGGCATAAACTCAGGCAACAAGATATAATCACATTGAAATCTATATATAAAACTTTTTTATAATTTATTATATTATAAAAATGAATAATTTAACAATGTTGAAGGAATAATTCTACCCAATTAACCACTAACAAATTTTCGATTGATCAAAGCAGCAAAAAAATTAAAAATAAAGCATTTTAGAGGTGTACTTGTAGGAGATGAATTACCGAATTCTGATGGATCCAAAGGATCTAAAAATACACAGAGAAAAGAATGTGGAATATAAAATACAGAAGATTCAAGTACTGGATTTGCTGGTACAAAGACGGAGATAAAAAACTAAGTTTTGACTCTTATGGACTACCACCGCCTGTTGAAATTGTTAATTATTTAAAAAGTCCTATTTATTATAACAGTGAAAGAGTTCAATTTCGAAATATCTCATTCTGTGGACACTTGTGTTTATATGTTTTAAAAAAACTAGATGAGGGACATCATTTTCTGAATATTATTAATAATCAATGGTAATTTTTTTTTCTCTATATATAAAATGCCTATTGATATGTTCGATACTACTTCAGATGTAGCTATAGATAGTTTAACAACAACTCAAGCTAATAACTTGTTCATTTGAGAGATTGACAAAATCCAAATGCTGCTGCTACAAAAAATTATGTTGATAAAATAATACCTAATCCTCGCAGTTAAGAAATAGTACCAAATTCAAGTTTAACATGATTGGGAGTAAAATCCCAGACTCTTGAATCAAATGCAGGTACTGATGGAACCGCAACTTTTATTCAAAATAGTGGTCCTGGTATTCTCAGAAAACTATGGTTAGCAATTAAAGGAACAAATCCTAATGGAAGTGTATCAAGTAATGTATTCATTAGGATATATGCAAATAATACGCTTTGCATTGGAAGTGGAATAAATACTATAGGTTTAGCTTGTGATTTATTATTCGCTCCACTTGGTGGACCATTTTATACAAACTCTTTACAAGGTTGTAATATACATTCTAATTTTGAATTAGGAGGATATTTTACACTTGATTTACCATTTAGAACTAATCTAAAAATTGAATTATACAATAAACTGGAAAACCCTTACGAATTGGTTGCAATCTTTTATTACAAAAAGTTCAACACAACGAGCAAATATTTCATTAATGCCCCCATTTATTTCAAATCTTAAACTATACTCATCAACATTTAGATATTTAAACACAACTTATGGTAATGAATATATATTATTGAACACTGCAAGTAATAGAAATGGTGTTTAATTAAAATATATTAGAATGTATATTATCGGTAAATCTGGAAAATGGTGGGAATCAAGAGTACGCATGTATGACGCAATCAATTCTCCTAAAAACAATGACTCAGTTATTCAATCTTGGACACTCTATAACTATAGTAAATATACTATATTTTCTCGATATGACAATAATAGCAGATGTATATACTGCTCATCTGGTTTAGTAGATTTTTATGTTTCTTCGTGGAATGGCTCTCATATTATCTTGTTTGCTAACAGGTCATCTGGACTATTGTATCAATCAAAACCAAAAATTATTTCTACAACTACTATCTCTTTTTACAGAAATTTTGGTAAAAATGACTCCATGCCTAGCGTTACTAATGGTAGAAGATTAGTAGTAACAATAAATAGAAGTTTTTCTGATTTAACAGGAGTAGTTTACTATTACGCTTGAGCTAAGTTCGAAGAACTAATGCAAAGTAGATTTCATTTATACTTAAGACCTCAATGAGATTTAGGTTATGAAATTATAGCCTGAAAAATTCTTCGAATTTACATTGGTCTGAAAGACCTAAAAATTGACTTAAAATTACAATAGCTTAGAGTTTCTAAGAGAGTTTGTAACCATAATATATTAATATATTATTTTATTTTTTGAAATGATTGAAATGACTTATGGTTAAGATTATAGTTATAATAAGTTAAGAAATTATAGTTTGTATAATGATTGAAAAAATAATGTGCCAGACCCGTATTTTATAATACGACTATATATATATGTATAACGTAAAACACAACATATCGCTTTATGTTATATTTTATTATTCTTTTTAATATAAAAGCAAAATGTCATTTTTAAAAACTACTGATCCAGAAAAAAGAAATCAAATTGTCAAAGAATACTTAAATATTAAAAAAGAATACAACAGAATAATTTAAATGAAAGGATAGGTGATGCTAATTTGCAGATTGAATTGTCAAAGTTGTAGAAACCATTAATTGATAGTCAAGTTGGAATAAAAGAAAACATATCTAAATTGAAAGATCACGCTAATAGTTTTGCACTTACTTTTTCAAATGCTTATCATGAACTAATGGGTGAACATGCATAAAAAGAAATAATGCCTTCTGATGAGGAAACTAAAATTTCAAAGTTGGGAAAAATTGCAACAGACTATCTCAGGATGTATACTACTAGAAAAAGTCTACAGACACTACATTTGGAATATATTCTAAAGAGGGTAAACTATACATTAGAAAAAAGCCAATAATTATTAATAATGATGATACAGATATTGACGGCAAAACATACTTTGGTACTCCAGGCCTTTGGGAATTAGTAACAATGTATAATCCTGATAAGGAAATATATGAATATAGGAAATATCTATGATCTTCAAAATTATTGAGATATATTATTAAGAACAGATGCAATTACGACTGATAATCCAGACAAACCAAAGTCAACTAGAAGTGGAAAATACGAAGAAATTATAGAACCAATTTGAAAAGAAATAAAGAGAAATTGAATGTATGAAACAAAGAAAACAGGAATGAAAATATAAACAATAATTCTTCCTAGCGATCTTAATGCCCTAGTTGAAAAACTTCATTTATGTATAGCTGCATGGAGAGCAAGTAATACTGGATCTAGAAATGAAGCTGTTGTAATTTGTGATGAACTTTTAAGACAAGGTACAATTGATAGTAACCAATTAAAAACAATACAAAAATATCATAAAAGTGTGAATATGAATATGAATATGATAGTATGAGTAATAATAAAATATATATATATATATATATTACATAAAAATGCTAATTGTATAAAATAAGAGATATATAAAAAAACATGTTATTGGTGGTAGTGGAATACTTGATACTATTGAAAACTTTTTTAAATGGGAAGCAGCTTCGAAAGCAACAAGAGTATCATCAGCAATGTTGAATAGGTTGGCTGCTAGCGATTTAGAAAAACCTGCAACAATTTCTGCTAAATCAGCAGGTAAAGAACTTTCAACATCAGCAATAGAAGCTGCTAGAGATAACGCAGTTGAAAAAGGAAAATAAATAATTGGAAAAGCATCTTCAAAAATAGCATCACAACCAAATAATACAGTCATTAATAATAAAAGTAAAGAAATAATCTCAAATCTAATAAATAATGGATTTGATGAACCAACAGCAAATATAAGTAATTTAATTATGAGGTCTGCAATAAAATCAACAAAAAAAAGTTTCAAATGCAAATGCTATAAGAATAGAAGGTTTAGTTAAAAAAGGCCGCGACCTCAAATTTGGGTACATTTTTAATAATTATTTCCATTTAAAATTTTTTTCATATTGTATATAAAAAAAACAAAGGGGCAATTTCTGAAGTTTTAACTTTTACAGAAATCCCAACTGTGGATGAAGGAATTGAAGGATTTGAATTCCATGAATATGAACCAGTAGCTCGTACAAATCAAAATAGCGCTGAAGAATTAAGAATTAATATTGAGCAACAAGATTTGTTCACACTTCCATCTGAAGCTTATCTTTTGTTTGAAGGAAGATTTCTTAAAGCTGATGGGACAGCTTATGCCAATGCAGATGCAGTGGCACTTACAATTAATGGTACTATGCACTTATTTAGTCAAATATCATATCAATTATCGAATCAAGAAGTCGAGTCAGTTTATTACCCAGATCAAGCAACATTTTTGGCACAAAGATGTTGCTTGACCTGGATGGTATTTTAAAGCACAATTTTTGATTCTGTGATAATTAAAACAAAGTTATTTACGTATTTTAACATACAATAACTCTAAGTAGAAAAAGTGATACCTAAGCAATTTTTAGACTTGCTGCTGCAGCTGCTGGAAAAGTTAATCTTGATAAAATATCGTTGTTTATTCCGCATGTTACTCCATCAGATGTAGAAGGGGTTAAAACTTATAAAACTATTGAATCAAAAGTGACACTTCGAAACACTTCGCGCAAGGCAGTGTGATACTACAACTGTTCCAGAACCTAAAACATTCTCTTGGAGGCTTAACGTAAAGACATCTCCTGAAAAACCAAGATACATCATCATACACAAATAAAGATTGAAATCAAGAAGTTAATTCTTCAATATTCAATCATTGTGACTTGAAAAAAATGTACATTATGCTTAATCAAGAAAGATACCCAGCTCTTGACTATAACTTATCATTTCCAAGTCATCAATTTTTAAGAGCACATGGAGATGCAGCCGTATTTAGTAAAAATTTTATGAAATGAATGATTTGATCACACAAAGCAGCATACCTCCTTCTGAATATAAAGATTTATACCCACTTATGGTTTTTGATGTCAGTAAACAATCAGAAAGATTAAAATCATCAGTAGTAGATGTGCAAATTAAAGCAACATTTAATGCAGCTGTTCCAGCAGATAATGAAGAATTTGCTATTGTAAAATCCGATATATTATTTCACTTTCAATCAGACAAAGGAGATAAAAAGAACGTTGTTTATCAATTTTTTTTTGAAATGAGTTAAATAACTTTTTTTCTTTATATAATAAAAATGAGTTATAAAAAGAAATATTTACAAAATCTATTAAAAGAAAATAGTATTTCACAAACATCCAACAATTTCATTACATTGTTGATGATTGCTGCATAAAATGATCTATTAGATAAAGAAGCTATCATGTCAAAAATAACAGAAATGAATGATAAAAAACCAATTGGAAGACCACGAATACATCCAGTAAAAGAAGCAGCTGATATAAGACCAGTTGGTAGACCTAGAAAAAATTGTGAAACAAATGAAATAGAAAAAGAAGAAAAAGAAATAGATCCAAAATATGAAATATATAGAAAATGGAAAATAAAGCGGAAAAAAAATTATGACAAATCGCTAAAGAGCGAAATATTAGATATTATTATAGAATGCAAAAAAGTGATATCATAAGATCATTAGAAATTATATTACACAAACCGATTCCGGATATAAAATCGACAATTTTAACTCCTACATCTTTTGCACCTATTACGCCAACTCGAAAAGAAATGAATATTATGTATAATTCTATTGAAGATCGGATTACGACTATTAATGATCAACTTAAAAGAACAGTCAATAAAAAAAATTTTAGAAATAAAATCTAATGTTTTAAAGTTATACAATAAATTTGGATTTAAAAAACCAATAGAATTTAAATTAACGCAATCTATTAAAAATGTGACAAAACAATTTACAGTTACTGGTGAAAAATGTTGTGATGCTTTACCATTTATGAATTTTGTAAAAAATAATGCAATTAAAGTACTAAATTAAAATCGAAAATCAAGTTTATATAGTTCTAACTTGCGAAATCGAGCATTCTAATATTAAAACAGGAGAAACAAAAACCGAAAGTTATTCGTTTTCAACAAAGAATGAGGTTGTCTTAGAGTCAACAGGTTTAAATAATTTTTAAAAAAGATCAAAAGAGAGAAATTTGGAAAATTTATCATCATTTCAACAGTTGGGATCAGGTTGGAGGTTTGTTTCTTTTAAAAAGATGGATATAAATATTATAGAGTATGATCCTTTTAAAGCTAAATCATACATTTCCCTTGATAAAAATTTAGCAACTAAAAGGGCAATAATTATTTTACAAAATAAAGATAATGAGTGTTTTAAGTGGTTTCACAAGAGTGTTAAATCCAACAACTTATGAAAGAGTAGATAAAGATCTTCAAAATCAAGCTGAAAAAATAAATTGGGAAAAAATAGAATTTTCAGTATCATTAAACCAAATTACACAATTTGAGAAAAATAATGCAGATATTAGTGTCAATGTATTTGAATATGAGAAATCATCATTTCATATTATGCGTGTGTCGAAAAATAGTAATTTTCAATATTTAATAGATTTATTATTAATTTCAAATGGTACTACTAATCATTATTGTTTAATAAAAAGTTTAAGCAGATTACTTTCTTTAAAAACATCAAATACGCGATGGACTATGCACTGTTGTAGAAATTGCTTATTAGGATTTAATACTGAAGAATCTTACCTGAACACAAATTTTATTGTGACACACTTAATTCAGTGCGTATTGAACTTCCAAAAGCAATCCAAAAGTGCAATTCAATAACCATAATAAATCTATGAGAGTACCGCTTGTAGAATATGCCGACTTTGAAAGTTTTATCAAACCAATTATCACTTGTTCACCAAATCCAAATGATTCTTATACTAAATAATATTAAAGATATATTCCAAGTTCATTGTGTTATTGTATTAAATGTTTTGATGAAAGTTTTTATCAAAGTAAACTAGTCACATTTACTGCATGTAATGAAACAGATGATGTTGCACAAAAATTAGTTGCCAGCTTATGAGAAGATATTAAGAAAATTTATAAAATAATTAAATTTACAAAAAAGATAACACAACTCTTGAAGACACAAATGAGTTTAAAGCAGCAACATCACGCCACATTTGCGGAGAGGATCTTAAAAATGATAAAACACGTGACCACTGCCATATCACTGGAAAATATAGAAGTGCTGCTCATAATAATTGTAACTTAAAATATAAAATTCCAAAATTCTTTCCAGTTTTATTGCATAATTTATCTGGTTATGATTGTCACCTGTTTACACAGAAATTATCCGGAGGAAAATTGAGTTGCATACCAAACAATGAAAAAGGGAATATCAACTTTTCTTGAGAAACTAAAGTTGGTGAGTTTATTAATAAAGGTGGTGAGAGTATTGAAATTAAACGTGAACTTCGTTTTTTATATAGTTATAGATTTATGCCTTCAAATTGAGATAATTGAAGAATTTAACAAAAGGTCAATCTAAAAATATTGGAAAATGATATTCACGTAGAAAATAGGATTTGTTACTGAGAAATGGTGTATAACCATATGATTGGCATGATTTTATTAATAAGTTTTCTGAAACACAATTTCCACCAAAAGAATCGTTCTTTTCGAAATTAAACAATGAAGGTATTAGTAATGATGATAACTCTAATGCACAAATTGTATGAAAAGAGTTTAATTGTAAAGCATTTAGAGATAACCATGATTTTTTCAATGTTTCAGATGTGCTGTTACTAACTGATGTATTTGAAAATTTTAGAGATGTTTGTATTAATTGTTATAAGTTAGATCCTGCTTGGTACAACACATCACCAAGATTAGATTAGGATGCAGCATTAAAGGAAAAAAAAAAAAAATTAGAATTGCTGAGTGATTATGATATGATATTGATAATAAAGTAAGGAATAAGTGGTGGAATTGGTAAACTACTTATAATAAGTACATGGGTGATGCGAATGACCAAAGCAAACAATCAACATAAAACAGTATTTAGATGTAAAAATTTATATGGGTGGACAATAAGTAAACCACTTCCTACAGATGGTTTTAAATAGATGGATGAAAATGAGTTGACTAACTGGAAATTAGTTCCATGTACACAAGAAGTTGGTTTAAATTACCCTGAAAATCTACTTGATGATCATAACAATTATCCACTTGAACTTGAAAGAATAACTGTTAATAATGTTGAAAAGTTAATTCCTAACTTGAATAATAAGAAAAATTATATTACTCATTAATCTTAATTATATAACTCGAAAATCTTAAATTGTATGAAAGATTAGGATTAAAGATTACAAAAATTCAGAGAGGTATAATGTTCGAAGAAAGAGCATGGTTAAGTAACTACGTTTAACTAAATGCAAATCTAAGAACTAAAGCAAATAATGATTTTGAAAAAGACTTTTTAAACTCATGAATTATTCAGTATTTGAAAAAACAATGGAGAATATTGGAAACAAAGTTGATATTAGATTAGTTACAAATAGAGATGAAGCAAGTCAAGTAGTTTCAAATGGTATAACAGCATCTCAAGCTGTTAGCTTATTTATTAGGAGAGATGGAAAAAATAATGCAACTAGTAGTATTAATATGAATGCACATAAATTAATAAATGTTGCGGATCCTAGAATCTCAACAGACGCTGCTACAAAAAATTATGTTGACACAATAATACCTATCCCTTGCAGTTTAGAAATAGTACCAAATTCAAGTTTAACGTGTCTTTGAATAAAATCACATGCTCTTGTACCACATACAGGTACTGATGAGACAACAATTTTTATTTTATCTACTGGTCCTTGTATTCTCAGAAAATTATGGTTAGCATTTACAAGGACAGATACTAATGGAAATGTACCGGGTAACGTATTTATTAGAATATACGCAGTATTATCTGCGTATATTCTAATAAATAATATATGCGTATATTATACTTTGCGTAGGAAATGATTCTTCTTTGACAGATAGTACTGGAATAAATACTATAGCCTTATGATGTGTTTTTTTATTTTCTTCATTTGGTGGACCATTTTATACTTTTCACAACGCTGTAATCGGTATACTAGTAGTGCATTAGGAGGATACCTTACACTTAATTTACCATTTAGAACTGATCTAGCATATGAAATATACAATAAAACTGGGAATTTACTTACATATTGGTTGCAACCTTTTGTTACATTAAGTTCATCAACACAAAAGCAAATATTAGCTCATTAATACCCCATTCAATTCATTTCTTATATTGTATTCATCAACATTTAGATATTTGAACACAACTTATGGTAGTGAATATATATTATTAAACACAACAGGTAATGGGAATGGTGTTTATTTAAAATATATCAGAATGCATGTTATTGGCGGAAATAGAAATTGGTGGGAATCAAGAGTACGCATGTATGACGCAATCAATCCACGGTTGAATAACTGAGTTATAATAAATAATAACTCAGTTATTCAATCGTGGACATATATAACTATAATAATTACAAAATATTTCCTGGATATGATGTTAATAGCAGATGTATTTACTGCTCATCAGGTTTAGAAGATTTTTATCTTTCTTCGTGGAATGGCTCTAATAGTATCTCGTTTAATAACACATTATCTGGACTATTGTACCAATCAAAAGAAACAATTGATTCTGCAACTACTATCTCTTTTTACAGAAATTTTGGTAAAGGTGATTCCATGCCAAGTGTTACTAATGGTGGAAGATTAGTAGTTACATTAAACTCTGGAGATGCACAAATTGGACAATCTGGAAGTTTTTATGGTTTAATAGGTGTGATTTACTATTACGCTTAGATTTCAGTTGAGAAATTAATGGAGCTATATTACATTACGCTCAATGTTTATGATCAACCCAGAAATTTTAAACTAGTTTTTTATAATTTTGAATTTTATAGTTTTGAAATATATTTATTTTTCTTTATATTATTTTATTTTTATTTGTTTTATCTTTATTTATTATCTTTCTTTTTATTATTGGCTCACAAATTATAGATGGGATTGTGGTTAAAAAAAGATATAAGATTATGGATGATAATATAGTTGAAATGAGTTTTGACCCAGAATCTGTATTTTCTACTACGTTTATTGCATATTAGCATTATTTTGGCTTTTTCCGGTGATTTGTAATAAGACCGTTAGGACTGCTAAAAGCACCTCAATAACTACATTAAAAAAAAAAAAAAAAGGAAAAAAATTATACGTAATTAAACAATCGGTTATTTATTTCATTAGTTTTTTTTTTCTATACTCGATGGTTTTGATTTTCATACAGGACCGCTTCAAGCTGGCTTTGGGCCCTGGAGTAAAATTACGAAGTGAAGCTCCAAAATCACAAAAAAAATTTTTATACAATCATATTGTCAATATGATTGTATAAAATAAAAGACTTTGATATATAGCAAGTATTTAAGTATTTTAACAATATTTTCTAATAAAATGCGTTGTATATATTATATGAAAACACGGAATCTCAAAGAGGATCATAAGATCCTGTCACAGAGAACCGTTTAACAATACTATAATAATAAACCAACTATTTCAAAAAAATGTAAAATGAAATGTAATTACCGTTTAAGAAAACATTTTTAAATACTAAACACCGTTTAACAAAATAATAAAAAAATAAAATAAAATATTTTAAATTACATTTACATAACACTTTTAAAAGAGAAACGAGATTATAAAAACTCGAGAAATTTGAGAAAATTATTGATAAAATTACTTTTATTAGTTTATTTTTGAAAGTAGAAAAATTACAATTTGGGAAAAAATCAAAGTCTTTTAAAGCTATTTGGTTCCACTGAACAAAAAAAAGTTAAAATTAATTTGTTTTTATGACTAACTCTTGGAGAACAAAAGACAAACATTAGTCAAAAATTGTTTACTGTTGTTTCTTATAGAATTAATAAAAAAAGAAGTTATATTATTGCTTGCTTACAATGCTATTTACATAATTTAGATGAACTTAAATCGATTCTGAATTACCAGATGATTTTTTAAAACTCCAGAATAAAAATGGAATTGCTGAAATACTAACCTGTTTATTTCTACATGAAGAAGTAAATTCAGCAACTGTCTGATATCGAACCTACTTGTTATGCGAAACCAATAATTAAAAAAACTAAAGCTGAAGATTTAGCAGAAATGATATCATAAGTCATTTCTGATATTTTATATCATTTATTTTAAACACAAATCCAACATTAGTGAAAATATCCTTTTTTTTTCTCCTTTAAATTTTTTTTTTTTCCTCCTTTAAATTTCGTCGTGAGTAAGTAGCTTTTCAAAACAAGTTAAAATAATTTGTACATTAAATTTGAAAAACTACAGACCCAAAGAAATTAAAAGTTTAGTTAATAAAAATTTTTTTACAATTTTTATAATAATACCAATATTATATATATATAAATTTTTGTATTAAAAATATTTTTTTAATTATTATGGTATTTTACAATAAATTTAACATATATTTATAAATATCCCATGGTTTTTGTGTTTGCTAAATTAAAGCACTTTTTTGATTTATGAATAACTATTTTTACATTAATATTTAATAATTAAAGTTTACATTAATATTTAATATAAAAAATTTATTTATTTCAAATTTTTCTCTAATACACATATGAACTCTGTTGAAAAATTTATTACCGATGACAATAGATAATACCGTCATGGATTTTACCCCAAACTTTGACTAGTAAATCCTTAGAATCATTTAAGTTATTGCACTTTTTTAGTTTTTCAAACATGAAAAACCTCATGCAAAGAAAACTAATTGGTTCAAATCTGGATTGTTGGGTGGACTGTTCTGACACAGGAATGTAACAAGGAAAACTTTTCTTTTGAGCGGTTTTTGCCAAACATTCTATTAGTATGAGGTTTTACTTTTGTCATAAAAATAGAACTGCTTGTTAAATTTAACTTCTTTATTAATAAATTATTATATAAATTGAAAAATTTAGTTTTTCGTTCTTGGAAAATGCACCATAAATCAAAACCCCTGATGCATTTCGAAAAAGGTCTTCTATAATGTAGGATCTCTTATAAACTAACTCAATAAACTTAATTATTTTGTCAATTAACAGGGCGCTTAAGCAGGAATAATTTTTCATTAATAAAAGTTGTTGGTGGAAGCGTTTCTTTATCAATTTTCATCTCTTAGCACGCATAAGCTTATTTTTGATTGTCAGACTAGCAAATAACAGAGCCGACGACGCCGGCCACTGCCCCCTCAAAAATGTCATCTATATTTAGAATTTTAAAGAAAATTCTAGATATAGATGACTTTTTAAAAACTGACGATTGTGCCCCTCCACCTTGAAACCCGTGTTGTCAGCCCTGAGATATCCATTTTTTTTTAGCTTTCATCCCTAAGTTAGTTTTAGTCAAATTTCTGATGGATTTGGAATTGGTTTCAAATTATTTTGCAACCGATTTTCCTAATTTAGAAAGATTGCGTCTATAATGAATAAGCTTTATGAATTTTTGGAACAAACCTCTTTATCTCTGTTTTTTTTTGCTGGAGTTTTATCTCCATCTATCAAACATTTTAAGGTTGCAATTTACCAACTTGCGAAAAAAACTTTTGCGAATACATAAACTTTATATAAATAACTGTAAACGTTATTTACATATATTTGACAAACATTTTTATTTTTCACTTTTGTCATTCTTATTTTTACTTTAAATTTTTTAACTTTACAAGTTGCATATAGTCGTATACAAAAAATCCATTGAATTGCGATTCAAATTACTTATTGAGAGAGATTTTTCTTTTTAAAATAGACGATGACGTTGCTAGAATAAAAAAAAACAAAGTTAAAATTTTATTTTTTATTAGCCATGAGCGAGACTAGGTTTTTTGAAACCGAGACGAGACCGAGACGAGAAGTTAGTACTTCTTGTGAGACCGAGAACGAGACGAGACGAGAAATTTAACAATTTTTGAAAACAAATTTATTAAAATCCAAGTAAAAAAAAAATGTAAACATGGTTTTGACAAATAGACACAAATGACATTTGTCAAATGTAAACAACTTTTTCAAATATTAATTCAGAATTTTTTTGCTAAACTTGTCCAACAAGACAATGTTTTCTCTGATTAAGATGATTTGTTCTACTTTTTCTGGGTGTAAGTTGTCTCTAGATGATAGGACGACATTTCCATCTAAGCTAAAAACTCTCTCTGATTTAGTTGAACTTGCTGGAATAGCTAAAATTTGTCTAGCTAATGAAGAGAGTTCTGGCAATGTATTTGAATGCAATTTCCACCAATCAAGAATTGGAAAATCTTTTTTGGCATCAAGGAGATATTCATACTGGCACATTTCGCTCAAAATATGATTCAGTTCAGATGTTGGCTCTTGCGTTTCAAATCTGACGTTTAACTTGCGCTTCAGTTTTGAATTAGGGGATAAATCTGACAAATCTTGAATTAGGGGACAAATCAAGCTGAAAGGATTTTGGCAACAGGTTGGCACTCAACATTATCCTTAACCTGTAAGGCTAACCATTCTTTTTTTGTTTGAAATTTTTTGAAGAGCTTTAAGTGAAGTCCCTTTAAAACAGGATTTAAGTAGTTTGCTGCAGCACTCAATAAGATTCCAGTGTGACAAAGAGGAAATTTTTTCTCAATGCAGCTTTTCAAGTTTTTTGCATACAAGACACCGTAGCCAATTTTTCCATCCGTCTCAATAAATTGATACATGACAATGTATTAAATAAAAAGAATCGGCAACAGTGTTAATTGTTGGAATAGACTCAGCCGACCACGTTTCTGTAGCTTCTTTAAGTGTTGCCAAAATTTCTACTGCTCCCTCGATTGATTTCCACTGTGATGCACTGATGGTCTTTGAAGAAAAAATATTTTCATTTGCACATAAGCTGATAATTGCACTCTTTAGATGTACGGCAGAAGCCATGGAATTCAGTTCACTATTCCATCTTGTGTCAACAGATCGGCGTAACTGTCTAAAATTGATTCCTTGAGCGTCTGATTCTTATTCAAGCAACTCAGCTGCAACTGTTGACTGGTGAGTTAAAGAAGACAAATCTTTTCATGTTTGCAGCGCATCATCCATTCCAGCAGTCATACCTAATGAGTCTTGAACTGCAATTGCAAAATATGATTGTTGCACAAGTATTGGTAAAGGCACTTTGACAATTTGACTGCAAGTTTCATGTTTCTTGCCTGGTCGTTCACGCAGTACATTGGCACATCAGCAGGCAAATTTAGTTCTTCTAAGAAAGAATCCAGATTTCTCCAATTTTTCGTCAATAGCATGAAAAGTCCAAGAGATGAAGCTGTCCTGAGCTCTAGAAGTCCAAAGGTCAGACGTAAATGCATCACTTTTTAGTTTTGGCGTGATCTCCGTTATTGTGCTCTTCATTCTAGCTTGAATTTCTCTTGACCGAATTGAAAGCTTTCTTGAATATGTTGTTCTGTGATGAGGGCTCAGTTTGGGGTTTGGAATGTCAATTTCTTGAAACCTCTTCCTTTGACTGCCGAAAAGGATGCCAAATCAGTGCAAAAGTAATTCAGCATTGCAGAGTTAAACTGTTTTTGAATGGAATTGTCTTTGTCATATTTGTACATTATTTCAAGCATTTCGACCATGGTTCGTTGTTTATTTCTTAGGAGGAGGAAGAAGAGAGTTGTCAGTTTTTTCAGAATACTCAACGTAATCTTGGCTGTGTTTTTTTTCGAGTTGACGATGAAGTCCGCTTGTGTTTTCATCATTTATTTTCAAAGACTTTTTGCACGCCTTGCATTCAGCACCGTCACTTGTTTTTTGAAACAATCTCCAGATTTTGTTTTTTCTTGGTGAGATTTTTGATCCTTCAAATGAGGCAAGAATATTTCTTTTCAATATGAACAATATGTGTCAAGTTGAATTCCACTGGTAAACTAATGAAATTAAGTCGAAAGTGCACCGTTTTATACAAAAAAGTTTTTGTTTCTAAAATCTAATTAAAAATATTTAAAATCTAACTAAAACTTTTTAATTAGATTTTTAAAAAAAATCTAATTACAAAATCAAATTAAAAATTTAATTTGTTTTTGTCAAAAACAAATTAAATCTTTATTTAGATTTATTAAAATCACGGAGTCAAAATATTAATTAATTAAAAAAAAAAAACTATTAAGCATTTTGTAAATTATAATAATTTTTAATTTGGAAAATAATATAATATTTAAGTCTCGTTCTACTTCTCGCGAGAATTTTTTGATGGGATTTCTCGTTTCTCACGAGCAGTCCCATTTCTCATGAGAAACGAGAACGAGACGAGATCTCGCTCATGGTTATTTTTTATTATCTCATTTCCGTTACTTTTTTAATAACAAAATTTTAATAAGTCATAAATAAATCCGACATAATATGTCAAATTTATGAATTAATAATAAATCCGACATAATATGTCGGGTTTATGGTAGTAAATCCTACATAAAATTTATAAACTAATAAGGATTTATAAACTCTTAAAAAGTTAAGTTAAATGATCACTATTTTGATTGCAACATAAGATTATCATTCACTTACAAACTCGACGTAAGATATGACGTAAGATTTGAATAAATACCAGAAAATTTGTTCTTACAGTTATTTTAATAAGAAAAAAAACAACAACTAAATAGGGGTCGTCAATAGATTGCGTCATGCCTTAGGTGGGAGGGGAATGTAATAGTGGGTTTTTGATGACTCGTACTTGTTACTAAAGAGTTAATATGTTGTGACAAGGAATCTCAAGTAGAGCAAACTGGGTTAAAAGAAGATAAAGAATTCAAACCGAATAAGAAGTAGACAAAGAATCAAAACTGGCTTAGTTGTAAATCAAGAATTTAATCCGAGTTAAAAAAGTAAATGAAGAATTTTTACCGGCAGATAGAAAATCTATATCTGGTTAGAACTAGATAGAGAAACAAAAATAAGTTAGCATTGAAATATATCATTTTTTAATAATACACGACGCATAACGACATACCATGCATAACAGCAACAACAATAACAACAACGAAGAGAGAGCTTTCCTTTTTTTAGAAGTAAAAAATTGAACAAAGAGTTAGTAGAAAATTGAATAAAATTTTACGATTATTTGACTATGACTTTAGAGATTTCAAAGTTGAAAATAGGACTTTTTATCAACCATTCATTATATCGGAATAAACATATCAACAATTAAACACCAAAATAATAATCGCAGACAGAGTTGGAGTCAATACAAATGCAAATACTTTAATTTCAGATTTCCAAATACTAATTCAAATACAAATACATATAATCAGCATTTTCCAAATACAAATATTTGTAAGTTAGATTTGAAAAAAATACATAGATTTATTTTTAATACAATTTTGATGAAATGGTATGGTAAATAGAAGAATGAAAACAAGTCTTTATTAAATATCCTTTAAAAACTAAATTTTACCTCATTTAACATCGGTCAACATTTTTTCCGTTGGGTTTTTTTTGGAAAAAACACTGTAACAAATACATTGAAATCAAATGCAAATACAAATATTTAAGACATTTTAAAATCAAATACAATACAAATACAAATACGCCAATTTAGCACATAACTACCAAATACAAATGCAATTTCAAATACAAGTACATATTTGACCCTAACTCTAATTATAGAAATTAAAAATCACACAGGATTAAAACACGAACTGGCGAGCTATTGGTGACGGACATGATCAATAACTCTCTGTCATCTTTTTCTCCTGAAAGCATTCTGGGAGATTGGGTAAAAGATTACCACCTAATTTTTTTTTTCTCTATTAACATATGTCCAATATCATCTGAAAAAAAAATGTAACTACATCTTTCTCACCGAGTCCAGTAATATCTGGAAAAATTTCCTCCAGATGTGATTGAGTCTGGAAAAAATCGTATATGCAACTAGATCTGAAAAAAACCATACATAAATCTACATCTGCTTAAAATAATGCATTATTATTTAATAATTTTTGCAGATGTAACTGTATCTGAAAAATACTATATATGTAACTACATCTGGTTGAAATAACGCAATATAATTTAATAATTTTATAAAACCATGTTGTTACTTTTAATGTAATATAAAAGATGTAACTACATCTTTAGAAATTACAGATGTAGTTGTACAGATGTAGTTTTCCTTAACATAATTGAAAAGATGTAGCTACACCTCTAGTAATCATACACTTTTTACACAGATGTTATCATACATCAATGAAATGTTGTTGGACAGATGTAGTTATACCTCATTATCTATATAGATGTTGTTGGACAGATGTTCTTTGACATAGCAAAACCTGATGTTCTTATCCTGACCCAAAATTTGGCTTAGACTATATTTTTTTAAATATAATTTTTACAATGAACTATAAAAAAGACAATTATAAGTACAACTGATAATCACATTAGTACTTTGATACTTCAAAAATCTATCACTGACCAACCAAAACATCAAAAAACTAGTTTTAGCAGGTCAAGTTCACCACTTCAATTAATTAACTTACTCCATAAAAAATTACAAAAATTTCTAGCCTGCTTTTTCTTGCCAAAACTTTTTGCTTGCCAAATTATTTTGTAAGTTTTTTTGCCTTTTGTCATAAAGACTTTGGCCACCAATGCTGTAGATGGTACTTTTAGGTATATAAACACTTTTTAAATTAATTTCAGTTTGTAGTTGTCAACTATTTTCTGGGTAAGATATTTAAATAAAATTTATTTTAAGGTTTAGGGTCTGCAAATTCTATAGAGCCAAGCCAATGAGTTTGAAAAAGGTAAACAAGTAAAGAGTTCCTAAACGAAAGCACGTAACTGAACAGCCAGAGAATTCATATCTGATTTCAAAACTAAAATAATTTGATACTGTTTCTGCCATAGTAATAGTATTATTATTACTATTTATATATATTGAAACAACTTACATTGAAAGCTGATTTGACGTGTTTTGCATAAACTTGCATAAAGAAAAAATATCATTAAACGATTTATTCAAGATAAAAACAAACTAAATAACATGTTAGTAATAATTTTAAGATTCATTATTATTTGATTTTTTTAAGTTATTTCATACTAATTAGAAAAGGAAAAAAACATTTAAATTATAGTAAATTATAACAAAAGTTCATAAAAAGTTAACGTGGTAACTTTCAATAACATCCAATATTTATCACAAAAAATTTTAATAAAAAAGCAATGCAGATTTAAACAAACTTGTTTTTTTACTGTTAATTATTATTGTAATATTATTAATATTTTTTTACAAAAACACTTTGACCATGGTAGTTTTAGTTTATTTGTTGCTGAATTAATTGAACTAACTAAACCACTTCCTGTTTTTGCTGCAGCAAATTTAGATTTTGTTGTTCCATAAATAGCACAAGTTCCACTTAGCATATTTCTATTGTTTTTACTGATAACGCTTCGAGGGTTTAGATTTATAGATTTGTCATGGAATGTAAATAAAAGTAATAGAAATAATGATAAGTTATTACCTTAGAGTATACGAGGAATTATTGTTGGAAAGTCAGGTTGGGGAAAAACTACTTTATTATTAAATTTATTTTCAAGACCTGTTTGGTTAGACTATAATAATTTACAAGTTTTTGGAAAATCTCTTTTTTAATTAGAATACAAAATATTAAAAAGATCTTTTGAAAAAAAATTACCAAAAGAAGTTATTCTTGCACTATTTAATTTACAAGACAAAATAGAAAAATTAAATGCGAATCCTGAGTTTATAATTGAAGACATAGAAAATAGATATGGAGCGCAAGTTTTTTGAAACAGCTGAAGATGTACCAGATCCTGAAGATCATGATATTTCTTAAAATAATTTGATGATATTTGATGATTTACAATTAACAAAGCAAAATAAGTATGAAAAATTTTATATAAGAGGAAGACATGTTAGTGTAGATTGTTTCTATCTTCCACAATATTATTTTGAGTTACCTAAGAGAACAATAAGCGAAATTGCAAATTTTATATGTTTGTTTCGGCAGGATTCCAAGAATTTAATCACATTTATTATGATCATGTTTCAAATGATATTTCAAAATATGGGTTTAAAATTTTTTTTTAAAAAAGCTTGTTCAGAGCCACATCGATTTGTTATTATAGATCTATCTTCTAAAAGAGATTATGGAAAATATAGAAGTGGATTAAATTGTTTTACATACTAACTGTGAATTTTAAAATATTATCTTGTAAAAAAAAAAATTTCTTGTATAGTAATAAGTGGAAATAGCAATAACATAAAAACTACGTTTGCTCCTATTGTTCAACTTAGTAAAGATAAATAATATGAAATGGCTCTAGTTAGTTTAAAGACATATTGCAGTTTTCCAAATATTGATTCCTAAAATAACAATTTTAGATATAGCAATGATAATATAGCAAATTGTTATGATATAAACATTCCAGGAGGATGTTATAAGATTACAGGTATAAAAGATTGTATTCAATTTGTTATGTCTCAAAATAGTAGTACTATCTCAGGAGTTACAGCTATTTCAATTGAAGCAAATAATAATACATAAAAATCAGTTTTAAATATTGCAGCTGGTTATAAAATTGATTTTACAACTCCAAACTCAATTAGAACTGCTTTAGGTTTTGATAGTCAAGTATTTCCATCAGGTTCCTATCAATCAACTAATATTGTAAACATATTAAGAGTTAAAAGTATACGAGTAACAAATGGTATAATAGGATCATCATATGTAAATGGAGGAACAAAAAACATTGTTTATTCATTTTTCCCAAATTGTTTTAGTCCCGGATTTAAAATTATGCAACACACTAGAAACAATTTTAAAAATGGAAACTAAATTACTTAATCAAAATGTAAATCCTTTGAATTTACGAGGAGAAGAATTGTCTATTAGATTTCATATGGGAGAAAATAAAATTTTTTATAATATAAAATGAGTAAATATACTAATATTAAAATAAATGTTTCGCAGGGACAATTAGAAAAAAATAGAAAATGAATTGAAGATGGTTATGGAGCTAGTAATAAATTATCACATTCAGATCTTAATCGTGAACATATATTAGCTGTAACAAATACACAATTGAATAGAGTTAAAAGAGCATATGAAAAAGGTACTGGTGTAATAATTTAAGTAAAACACAACTAGCTCACAATTCTCAAATAGAGGGAAGATATTTTGGTGCACTTTTCCTTTACTTGGTACAGCTAGAAGATTTTTATTATCAAGCGTTGCTCCAGCACTTGCAACAGGTCTATTAACAGGAGTAGGTTCAGCAGCTAGATCAGCTATGATTGATAAAAATGCTGGAAGGGGTGTTGTGTACTTAAAAAAGAATGGACAAGGAGTTAAAATGACACCTGCATAATATGGTTTATATTTAGGATCATGGAGTAATGGAGGTTCTGAAGGTGATGGATTGTACTTAAGTAGTGGAAATGGATATTTATCAACAGGATCACATTTAGTTTTTGGACCAAATTCACCATTTGCTAATAATTCATTTTTAAATATGATTTTTTGAAAATCTCTTTTTAGATATAAAATTCAAGAAATAATCAATCATTACATAAATTTATAAACAAATACAAAAGAGTTGAGCTTCCTCAAATGCTTTTTAAGCCACACAAAAGTTTAGAACACCCTTCATTAATAATAATTGAGAATAGATATGAGATATTTGCACAACATGACATTACAATAAAATCTCTATTACATCAAAATATTCTTTTAAAATTTGGTGTAACAATTAATGAAGGTGTTGCGTTAGTTTCACTAAAACAAGAACTTAAATTAAAAATAATAAGTTTACAAAATTCTGTTATATCAAAAACTGTTGATGATATTGTAGTAAATGTTGTTAATAATTCTGATTCTGATGAATTAATTAAAAAAGGAGATTTCTTTTTATGTTTTGTTAATTTATTGTAATAGTTTTTTAAAATTATTTTTTTCTTACCTTATTATAAATGAAAAATAAAAAATACACCCAACTCTTCCAGATGTGCCTGCTGAAAATCAGGTGATTAGTGGACATATATATCGTCTGAATATAATTGATGAGATTCAAAAAGAATTAGAGCGTGAGAGAGAAAAGAGAACTATACTAAAAGTATCATGGAGTTGTAAAAATAGTTTCAGCAATTGAAAATGTATTACAAGCATGCACTATGACACTTGGAACTTTTGGAATTGGTACCAAAGTAGATTTAGTAAAAATGTAAATTTAAAAACACAAAATAATTTATTAAAATAAAACATAAAGCATAAAACATAACATAACGATTTATGTTGTGTTTTTTTATCTTTTTTATAAAAAAAGCAAAATGTCATTTCTAAAAATTGAAGATCCTGAAAAAAGAGATCAAATTGTTAAAGAAATCTTAGATAGTTAAAAAAGAATATAGTAGAATAATTTATATGAAAAGATGGGTGAAGCTAGTTTACAGTTAAACTTGACTAAATTGTACAAGGCATTAATTGATAGTCGAGATGGAATAAAAGAAAACATGTCTAAATTGCACGATCAATCTAATAAATTTGCACTCACTTTTTCAAGCACTTATTCTGAAATAATGGCTGAGCATGCATATAAAGAACTAACTTCTTCTTATAAAGAACGAAAGAAGCTCGGAAAAATTGAAAAAGATTATCTAAGAATGTATACAAATAGTAAAAAGTCCACAGATACTACATTTGAAATACATTGTAAGGATGACAAGTTATACATTGAAAAAACCAATATTTATTAATGATGATGGTATAAATATTGATGGTAAAACATATTATGGTACTCCTGGTCTTTGGAAGTTGCTAACAAAATTTAATCCTAATAAAGAAATATATACTGAAGATGATCTTACAAATTGTAAAAATATATTAATACAAACGGATGCAGTTCCTTCTGATGCAAACCCATACAAACTAAAGTCATCAAGGAGTGAAAATTCAGAGAAATAATAGCTTCAATTTGGAGAGATATAAAGAAAAATGAGAAGCGTGAACCAAAAGGAACAGGATTACAATATATAATTCTTCCTAGTGATCCTAACACACTACTTGAAATGCTTGAATTATGTATAGCTGCATTGAAAGCAGGTAACACTGGGGCAAGAAATGAAGCTGTTGCGATTTGTGATGGGTTATTATGGCAAGGCGTTATATATAGTAAACAGTGTAAAGCAATACAAAATAATTTATACCTATATCTCAATGCATATAAAAAAGTATATTGTACATAAAAAAATGCTAATTGTTCATAATAAGAGATATGTAAAGAAACATGTTGTTTAAGGAACTTTTGATGCTGCTGCTCGTTTAAATAAATTTCTTATACTGTCGAATATACCATATGTTTTACAGTATAAGAAATTTACTTAAACGAGCAGCAGCATCAAAAGTAACAAGAGTATCATCAACTATGTTGAAGCAGTTGGCTGCAAGCGATTTAGGAAAAACTGTAATAACTGCTGCTAAATTAGCAGGAAAAGAACTTTCAACATCAGCAATAACTGCTGCTAGAAATGCTGCAGTTGAAAATGGAAAACAAGTGATAAAGCGTCTTCAAAAGTACTTTCACAACTAAATACTCCTAATAAAAAAATTGAAGAAATAATATAAAATTTAATGAAATCTGGATTTAAAGATCTAATAAATAGCTGATGAAGATCTGATAAAGAGCTAATGAGGTAAATACAAATATAAATCAAGCAATGACGGGGTCTGCAATAAAAAGATCAATAAAAAAAGTATCAATTGAAAATCCCATAAGAATAGAAGATTTAGTTAAAAAAGGACGCCGTCTTCGACATGCATAATTTTTTATACAGTTATTAGTTTTTTTGGAATTGTCTAAAAAATTTTTTTTTTTGTATTGCAAATAAAAAAAAACAACTTCTGAAGTATTAAATTTTGCAGTAACCCCAACTGTGGATGAAGGAATTGAAAATTTAAATTCCATGAATATGAGCCAGTGGTTTTTACAAATCTAAATAGTGTTGGAGATACAAGAACCATTGTTGAGCAACAAGATTTGTTCACATGTCCATCTGAAGCTTTTCTCTTGTTCGAAGGAAGACTTCTTAAAGCTGATGGAACATCTTATGGTAATGCTGATGCAGTGTCACTTACAAATAATAGTATTATGCACTAATTTAGTCAAATATCATATTAATTATCAAATCAAGAAGTAGAAGCTGTTTATCATCCAGGTCAAGCAACTACAATGTTAGGAATGCTTAAATACCCAAACAACTTTCAAGTTAGCACAAGGATTAAATCAATTGTGGTATAAAGATTCTGCAACAATAGCAGTACTTGCTGATAACTCAGGGTTTGCAGTAAGACAAGTATACATAATTCAGAAACCAACTACAAAGGGAACATTTTCATTTTGTATTCCTTTAAAGCACATTTTTAGATTCTGTGATGATTACGACAAAGTTATTTATAGATTTAAACATACACTAACTCTGGTAGTTGATCTTAATAAAATATCATTGTTTATGCCACATGTGATCCCATCAGATGTAGAAACGATTATTCTTTATAAAACTATTGAATCAAAAGTGACACTTCCAGTGAGTTTTCACGTGCGGCAGTGTGATACTATATCTGTTCCACAATCTACTACATTTTCTTGAAGATTGAGCGCAAAGACATCTCTTGAAAAATCAAGATACATTATTGTTGGATTTCAAACAAGTAAAGATGGAGATCAATTGCTTGATCTCCATCTTTACTTGTTTATATAATATATTTAATCAAGAAAGATATCCTGCTGCTGATTATAATTTGTCATTCCCAAATCAGCAATTTTCAAAAGCTTCTCGAGATGCATCTGTGTTTAGTGAAAATATTATGGAATGAATGAATTGAGTACAGAAAGAAACATAACTCCTTCTGACTATAAAGATTTTTGTCCACTTATGGTTTTTGATGTTAGTAGACAATCAGAAAGATTAAAATCATCAGTAGCAAATGTACAAATTAAAGCAACATTTAATGCAGCTGTTCTAGCAGATACTGAAGCATTTGCTGTTGTAATATCTGATAGATTGTTACAATTTTAATCAGACGTAAATAAAATAAATATTGCTTATTAAACATTTTATACAAGTTAATTAAATTTTTTTTCTTTAATTATTCAAAGAATAAAATATAAAAAGAAAAGTTTAAAAAATCTATTAGAAGAAAATAACATTTCAAAAACATTCTCGCTACATTGTTAATGATTGCTATGGAAAATCTCGCTACATTGTTAATGATTGCTATGGGTAATGGGTTATTAAATAAAGAATCTATTACAACTGAAGTGAAAGAGGTAAATGCGAAAAGACCAATTGGTAGACCTAGAAAAAATCGTGAAACAAGCGAAAAAGAAAAAAAAGAAGTAGATCATAAATATGAAAGATTAAAAACAATAAAGAAAAAACCAGTCACTGTTAAATTAACTAACATGGAAACAGGAGAAATTAAAATATATAAATCACTATATAGTGCTATGCGTGAAACTAACCATAGATGGAGATATCTTGAATTATGTGATGGAAAAGTTGATAATGGATTTAAGATTTAAATAATAAATTCTGAAAAAATAAAAAAATAAAATCTTGTCATATAAAAATGGAAAATAAAAATGTCATAGAATACAAAATAACTATAGACTTATCTAACAATTATTTACCTTTTTCAAACAAAGCACTTAAAATTGAAAAAGATGGTGAGCTTAAAATAGAAAGAGTTATAAAACCTTCTTATAGAATTAGAGGGTGGAAACGTATAGAATGTTTATAAAATAATTACATGTGCGTTGTAAATATTTTTTAATTAAAAAATACAACAAGATTTTTTTTTGTTTTGAAAAATCATTTAAAGAAAATAAGAGAATTACAGCAAATCGCAATAAAGCGAAAAATTAAATATTATTATAGAATGCGAAAAAGTGAATTATTAGAAGCGTTAGTGCACACACCTGTTGAGCAAACACAAACGCAATCTACACCAGTTGGGAACACACCGATTGAACAAAAACCAACGCAATCTACTGCAAGTTGGCTAAAAAGTAAATTTAATTTTATTGCAGATTGGATTGTGTCATACGTACCTGATGCAATTAAGAATCCAGCCAATCAAAAAATCAACTCATTAAAAAATTTATACAATAAATTAGTTACTAATAAAAATGAACCGGATGATAAAGTTGAAGAAAGAAATAAAAATGAAACTGAAAATAAAGTTGGACAAAGAAAACAAATAAAATTTAAATAAACGCAAACATCTGTTAAAATTGTGACAAAACAATTTAAAGCAAAAGGAATAGAATAATACGATGCTTTATCCTTCATAAATGCTGCTAAAAATAGCGCTGTTAAAGTACTAAAAGAAAAGAAAAATTCAAAACTTTATACAGTTCTCTATTGTGAAATGGAGCGTTCTTTGATTCTAACAGGAGAAAATATAATCACAACTGCTATATTTGAAACTACGAATTAAGTTGCATTAGAATCAAGCAATTTAGATGAGTTTTATGAAAGAGCTGAGCAGAAAATTTTAAAATCATTATCATCTTGCCAACAGTCGGGGTCTGGTTGGAGGATTTCTTCTATCAAAAAGATGGAAATAAATATTATTGAGTATAATCCTATTAAAGCTAAATCATACATTCCACTTGATAAAAATTTAGCAAATAAAAATGCGATAATTAATATAAAAAATGAAGATAATCAATTTTTTATGTGGTGTGTCACAAGAGCATTAAATCCTAAAGATAATCATCCTGAAAGAGTAGATGGGGAGCTTAAAAATCAAGCTGAAAAATAAATTGGGATAAAATAGAGTTTCCAGTATCATTAAGCCAAATTACACAACTTGAGAAGAGCAATACAGATATAAGTGTTAATAAATTTGGTTATGAAACCTCAGAAGTCAATAATGTGCATGTGTCAAAAAATAATGATCGTCAACATTTAATAGATTTATTATTAATCTCAAATGTTAAAACTAATCAATGTTGTTTAATAAAAAGGTCAAGCAGATTACTATCTTCACAAACATCTAAGAATCAACATAAAGTGTATTATTGTAGGAATTGCTTATCAGGATTTAATTCTGAAAAACCTTTATCTAATCATAAATTATATTGTGACACACATGATTCAGTACATATTGAACCACCACCAAATTCAGCGATGCAGTTTATTAATCACAATAGATCTATGAGAGTTCCATTTGTAGCATATGTCGACTTTAAAAATTTTATCAAACCAATTAATACATGTACACTAAATCCAAATGATTCCAATACTAAGCAATTTCAAAGACATATTCTAAGCTCATTCTGTTATTATATTAAAGATATTGATGAAAGTTTTTATTAAGGTAAATTAGTCACATTTACTGAAAGTAATGAAACGGATGATGTTGCACAAATTTTTGTTGATCGATTAAAAGAAGATATTAAGAAAATTCATAACAAGATTAAATTATATGGAAGTGCTCATCAAAAGTACTGCTCATGAAAATTGTTATGAAAAAGATGAAATTCAAAAATTCTTTCCAGTTCTATTTAACAATTTATCTGGGTATGATTCTCACTTGTTAATAAAGAAATTATCAAGAAGAAAGTTGAGATGTATACCAAACAATGAAGAAAAGTATATAAGCTTTTCTAAAGAAATTAAAGTTAGTGAGTATTTTAAAGATGGAAAGAATTTTGTAATTAAATGCGAACTCCGTTTTATGGATAGTTCCAGATTTATGTCTTCTTACTTAGATAGTTTATCAAAGAATTTAACAAAAGCCCAATATAAAAATATCGGAAAATTATATTCAGGTAAAAAATTAGATCTATTACTAAGAAAAGGTGTATACACATATGATTGGGTTGATTTTAATTATAAATTTAATGAGACACAATTACCACAAAACGAATCATTCTTTTCATCACTAAACAATGAAAGTATAAGTGATGATGATTACTCATATGCACAAAATATATGAAATGAGTTTAATTGCAAAACATTTAGAAATTACCATGATTTGTATAACGTTTCAGATGTGCTTTTACTAGGTGACAACTTTAAAAATTTTAGAGATTTTTGTATTAATTGTTATAAATTAGATCCTGCTTGGTACTACACATCACCATGATTAGCATGGGGTGCAGCATTAAAGAAAACCAAAATAAAATTAGAATTGCTGAGTGATTTTGATATGATACTAATGATAAAGAAAAGAATACGCGTAAGTATTAGTATGATATCAAATAGATTAGGATCTTCTAATAATAAGCATATGGGTGATGAGTATGATCAAAGCAAACAATCAACATATATACAGTACCTAGATGCTAATAATTTATATGGACAAGCAATGAGTAAACCACTACCTACACATGGTTTTAAATCGATTGATGAAAATGAGTTGATAAACTGGAAATTAATTCCATGTATACTAGAAGTTGATTTAGATTACCTTGAATATCTACATGATGAACATAATGATTATCCACTTGCACCTGAAAAGATAATTGTTAATAATGTTAAAAAATTAGTGCCTTACTTGAATATAAGAAAAATTATGTATTACATTAAAAAAATCCTAAATTGTACGAAAGATTAGGATTGAAGATTACTAAAATTTTGAGAGGTATAAAGTTTGAAGAAAGAGCATGGCTAAATGAATACATTTAACTAAATACAAATCTAAGAACTAAAGCAGCTAATAATTTTGAAGAAGACTTTTTAAACTAATGAATAATTCAGCATTTGGAAAATAAATTTGGAAAATATCGAAAAACAGAGTTGATATTAGATTAGTTACAAATAGAGATGCAGCTGTTAAATTAGCATCAAAACCTAACTTTGAAAGTAGAACAATATTTGAAGAAAATTTAATAGCAATACATGTGAAAAGAACAAAATTAAAATATGCTAAACCAATTTACTTAGGAATGTGTATATTAGATTTGAGCAAGACACTAATGTACGATTTTCATTAATATTACATAAAAAAAAATACTCTGATAAAGCAAAGCAATTATTCACAGATACAGATTCATTAGCATACAAAATTAAATCAGAAGGCTTTTACGCAGATATTTCAAAAGATATTGAAAGCAAATTTGATACTAGTGAATTTGACCTAAAGCATCAAGCAATTAATAATGTCGATTTAAAGTTGAGTTGGAGGAGCACAAATTGAAGAATTTGTAGGACTCGGATCAAAGTTGTATTCTTACAAAGTTTACGGAAAAGATAACAAAAAATGTAAGGAAGTAAAAAAAAATGTTGTTAAAAAATATATATCACATAAAGATTACAAAGATTGTTTAATAAGTAAGAGGAATCCTATTAGGAAAATGAATGTAATAAGATCACATTCACATGAAATTTACATAGAAGAGATCAATAAAATAGCATTAGGCGCAGAAGACGATAAAAGAGTTATTTTAGAAGATGGCATAGACACATTAGCATATGGACACTACAAACTAAAAGAAGAAAAATATAATTTATAAGTCAAAGAGACCCAAGAGGTAAATAAGGAGGTCAAAGAGGTCAATTAGGTCAAAGAGGCAAATAAAGAGGTCAATAAAGGTCAAAAAAACAAATTATAATTAAAAAAATGGAAACAGGTAATAACACTTATCATAAACTTATCAATGTTAAAGGAATAGTTTTACCAAATGAGCCAATAACAAATTTCAATTGCTCAAAGCAGCAAAAAAACTAAAACTAAAACAATTTAGAGGTGTATTTGTAAGAGATGAATTACCTAAAAATACACAAAAAAAAAGAATGTGGAATATAAAATACAGGAGATTCAAGTACGCAGGGATTTCACTGGACTTGCTGGTACAAAGACGAAGATAAAAAAGTTTTGGCTCTTATGGACTACCACCATCAGTTGAAATTGATAATTATTTAAAAGGTCATTATTATTATAATAGTAACAGAATTCAGTTTAGAAATACCTCATTCTGTGGACATTTGTGCCTATATGTTTTAAAAAAACTAAATGAAGGATATGATTTGGAGAATATTATTAATAATCTATGGTAATTTTTTTAGAAATCTATTTAAAAAAATTTTCTTTATATATAAAAATGCCAGCTGATAAATTCGAACGCACTACTATAAATTTTGGACTACGGAAACGCATTACTATAAACGCACTACGATAAATTCGAACGAACTAAAAAACAAGTAACAAATGGATAAACAACATCTCAAGCTAATAATTTGTTCACTAGGAGAGATGGACTAAATAATGCAACTTGCAATATTGACATGAATACAAACAAATTAATAAATGTAGCAGAACCTACTAACCCAAATAATGCTGCTACAAAAAATTATGTTGATAAAATAATAACTTCTTCTAACAGTTTAGAAATAATACCAAATTCAAGTTTAATATGCTTTGGAGCAAAATCACAGATTCCTTTGCCACATACAGGCACTACTGGATCATTAGTATATAGTATATTCTTTAATAGTAGCTCTGCTATTCTAAGAAAACAATGGTTGGCACTAGATGGAACTCCACCAAGTGGTGGAACTTTACCAGGTAACGTGTTTATTAAAATATATGCAGATAATAGAATCTGCCTAGGAGATTATTCTCATATCGCAGATGCTACTGGAATAGATACTATAGGTGTGAGGGCCAGTGATTTTTTGTTTTCTCCACTTGGAGGACCATTTTATTGTAACTTTAGAAGGCTGTAATATGTTTACTAGAACTAGAATGAAAAGGATACTTCACATTTGATGTACCACTTAATAACAATCTAGCAATTGAACTTTACAATAATACTGGTAACATAGTTAATATTGGATACAACCTTTTGTTTCAAGAAATCCATCATTAACACCATACATTTCATCTCTTAAAGTATACTTATGCATATTTACATATACGAACACAACTTATGGTAGTGAATATATATTATTGAACACTGCAGGAAATGGGAATGGTGTTTATTTAAAATATGCTAGACTTAACGTTGTTGGCAAATCTGGAGATTGGTGGGAATCAAGAGTACACATGTATGATGCATACAATTCTCCCGTACATACTAACAATGTTATACAACCTTGGACGCCATATCACTATAGTACTTATTCAGTATTTCCTAGACTTGATGTTAATAGTATGTGTATATATTGCTCATCTGGATTAAAAGATTTTTATCTTTCTTCATGGGATGGTGCTAATCTAACCTCATTTAATAATACAGCATCTGGACTATTCTATCAATCAAAAGTAATCTCATTTTACAGAAATTTTAATCAATCCGATTCTATGCCTAGCTTTGGTAGTGGAAAAAGATTAGTAGTGACATAAAACTCTGGGGATGCCCAAGTTGGACAATGTGGAAGTTGTACTGCGCTAATATTATATATAATTAATATCTATATTTTTTATATTAATTATCGCATTTTTATTTGCTAAATTTTTATCAAGTGGATTGTATGATTTAGCTTTAATAGGATTATACTCAATAACATTTATATCCATCTTTTCAACAGAAACAAATCTCCAACTTGATCCTTCATGTTGATATAATGATAAGGATTCAAAAATTTTCTGCTTTGATGTTTCATAAAACTCGTATAAATCTGTTGTTTCTAATACAACTTGATTATTCGTTCTAAATGGAGCAGATATGATTATAGTTTCTCCTGTTTTAATATCAGTACGCTCCATTTCACAAGTGAGAACTATATAAACCTTTGAATGTCTATTTTCGTTTAGTACGTTAATAGCACTACTTTTAGCAGCATTTATGAAGGATAAAGCGTCGTAATCTTCTATCCCTTTAGCTGTAAATTGTTTTGCTACATTTTTAACTGATGATTGCTTTAATTTAAATTCTATTGGGTTTTTGTAAAACTTATGGTACAACTCAACAACTTTAGATTTCAATGCTTCAATCTTTTCATTAGCTGTTTTTTTAATTTTTATCAGGAACAAAAGACATAATCCAATTTGCAAAAGAATTATTCGATTCTTTTTTAAATACTGATGTATTAGTTGCAATAAAATGTGATAGAGCTAAAATTGTTGATGATATATCTGGAACAGGCTCATCAAGTTGATACTTTGTATCCATCTGTTCAACTGATCGCATCGGTGTGTGCTTTAACGCTCTTATGAGATCATCTTTTCTCATTCTATAATATTATTTAATGTTTCGCTCTTTAGCGATTTGTCTATAACTTACTTATACTATAAGTAAATGCCACAAGCATATATGGTTCAAACTAAAAGTAAAGTAAAAATAGTAATACTGTAAGAAATTTTACTTTAACCATGCTACCCATGAATATAAACTATTGATATTTCTGTCTTTCTTTGCAAAGAAAGATACCTAGATTTATTATTTTGTAAAAGTTAGGTAAGTAAATGAATTAATAATAATAATAAATATATAAATATTTAATAAAGATGTTAAATTTATATTTTTATTAATAACTATTAAATATACACTATTTATAAACTAAGTATATCAATCAATAACTTTTTCAATCAATCAATAATTTATTTCTGAAATAGGATTTTACATTCAAGGATGTTTACAAATAGTAAATTTACTAATATAAAATAAACACCTGCTAATGTTAATAATATCTAATTCAAATAAATAAAATTTTCGTAATATATAATAAAAATAATAAACTCTATTACATAAAAATAACGGTGTTAATAATACTACTAATAATAATTACAATAATAACAATAGTAATAATAATAATAACAACAACATCAATAATAATATTTATTATTATAACAATAATAATAATAGTTATAATAACAATAATAATAATAATAATAATAATAAAAATAACAATATTACTATTAGTAGTAATAGTTAAAAGTAGTTAATAATAGTCATGTAAATATTTATAAAAATAC
Source organism: Hydra vulgaris (assembly GCF_038396675.1). NCBI lineage: Eukaryota > Metazoa > Cnidaria > Hydrozoa > Anthoathecata > Hydridae > Hydra > Hydra vulgaris. Next base: position 5,260,495 of record NC_088921.1, on the reverse strand, counting down.
CAATAAGCAATGGTATTAACAACAGAACATGCAATAGAAAATAAAAAAAAATACTTAAGAAAACAAAAATTGAAAATAGAAATTATAAACATTACCTATATTTTTTAATAAAAAGTAGAATAATCTAGTTTTAAAAGGTTGAGAATGAATTGAGAGCTTTTAGTTTATAAGGAAAGTTGTTCCAAGTTTTAATGCTTTAATATTTTATGCATTTTTGCCCGTATTTATGAGAGCAGTTTTTAGAGACAGACAGGTTTAAATTACTATTGGAACGAAGGTGATAACGAGTGATGGCACTTTTGGAAAAGAAATCGATGAAAGTTAAAGGTAGGTTATTGTGTTGGTGGTTCCAGACAAATTGGCAGTTTGAAAATTGAATATAGTTACATAGTTTTAATACTTTAGAAGTTAAATAGAGCACATTAGAATTAAATTTATTATTCTGAAAATAAATAATTTTTAAAGCCTTGTTTTGGAGGTGGGATAGTCTAATAAGAGCTTGTTGATACGATTGCCCCCATACTTGGCATGCATATATAAAATGTGAGCCGAAAATAGCATGGTATATGTTCAAAAGTGTTTCAAGATTAACATAATGGCGAACTTTGGCCAGCATACCATTAGATCTACTTAGTTTCATTGCTAAGTCTTCACAGTGAGATAAAAAGGAAAGATTTGAACCAATTTTTATACCAAGATATTTAATTGAGTTAACAGGTTCAATTGTTTTGCCACTTAATCTAAAGTTCATATGTTTATAGATTTTTGTTTAATTTGATTTAAAGATAATAAGTTCAGTTTTATTAGAGTTTCGAAAAAGTTTGTTGGACCGAAGCCACTGAGCTAGATTGACAAGTTCATGGTTAATGTGTTTGTTAATTTTTTTTAAAGATTTATTAATTAGCATTAGGTTAGTGTCATCAGCAAAGTGGTAATTAGTAGCAAACTTAATGGACGTATAAAGATCATTAAAATAAAGAAGGAAAAGCAGTGGTCCCAATACTGAACCCTGTGGAACAACATTAGAATATTTTACAAGGGTAGATTTTGAGTCATTATTAGAAACAAATTGTGTTCTATTGTTTAAGTATGAAGTAAACCATTTAAGGGGTACGCCTCTGATCCCATAATATTCTAATTTTTTCTACAAGATTGAACGATCTACTGTATCAAACGCTTTCTGTAAATCGACAAATACACCGTATGTAAAATATTTATCATGGATTGCTTTTCTAATCAGTTCAGTCATTTCAATGAGAGCATGAGTTGTGGAGTGATTGGCACGAAATCCATACTGATGGATGTAAAAACAATTAAATTTTTCAAGAAAAGCATAGAGCCTAATTTGCATTGCCTTCTCAAATAGTTTACCTATATTAGAAAGCAAGGAGATGGGTCAATAAATTGTGAAATCTAATAAAGAGCCTTTTTTAAATAATGAAATAACTTTGGCCCCTTTAAAAATATCTGAGAAAATACCACTTTTAAATGAGTTATTTATAACAGTACAAAGAGGCTTTGATATAATGCGTGGGACTAGTTTAAGGAGGAATGTAAATACGCTATTAGGACCAAGACTTTTTTCAGTTTTGAGCGTGTTTGTAATAAGACCAGATATTTCATTCTCAGTTACAGGATTAATAAAAAACGATTTAGCATTTGGAATGTTAAGAAAGTCACTATATACGCGTTTTGGATGTATGGCTTTGCTAAGTAGTTTGCTATGTATAGTGCTAAAAAAAGTGTTAAATATATTAGATACGGCAGTGTGATCAGTGATAGGATTTTCGTTCAATTGAAGTTTAAAAGATGTACTGTGTGTAGAAGGTCTAATATTAATGATTTCTTTTATTCCCTACCAGGTGTTTTTAACACTACTCAGATTTTTATTAAAATACGTAATAAAGTATGTTTTTTTGCTAAATTTTAATAAATCGGAAATTTTGTTTCTATAAAATTTAAATTTTGTAAATAATTCATTTTTCTTTTAAATATTTTTGATTTTATAAACTTTTTATAAAGTTTGATTTTAACTGAGATAGATTTAAGTATTCCATACGTTATCCAAGGTTTTGATTTTAGTTTAATTTGTTGGTTGGTTAGTATTTTGTAAGGAGCATGTCGGTCTAAGATTTCATCAAATGTTTTTAAAATAAAAATCATAGACTTATTAACATCATTATCTTTTTTACTGGAGATTTCCCAGTTGATAAAAAAAATTTCTTCAATAAATAAACTTTTATTAAACTTTTTGAAGCATCGTCTGTAAGTTTTTACTTTTTTGGATTGTTTGGGTATTCCAGGAATCCAAATAAATTGTGCCATGTGGTCTGAAATTGAAATCGTAAGATTACCTGAGTATTGATCAGTTAAATGAAAGTTTGTGAATATTTTATCAATCAGCGTTTTAGATGTAGCCGTTATGCGTGATGGTAAAATTATAGAAGGGCTTAACGAGTAAGAAGTTAAAGAATCAAGATATGTAGAAACAAGGTTAGATTCATTGTGACTTAATAGATCCATATTAAAATCACCCATTAGAAAGATCTTTTTTTTTTTGTTACTTAACTTTTTAAGTAGAGGAGTTAAGTGGGAAGAAGTAAACTCATGTTGATTCATTGAGGGATGACAATAAATGCAGCCAATTATTATGTTTGATTCACAAGGTTTTTCGATTTCAACAAAAATAGACTCTAAATATTTAAATGAGTAAATCATAAGATCATTGCAAACTACATAGTTTAAATTTGAGCATAAGTATAAAAGTGCTCCTCCTTTTTTAGCCTCAGTGTGACAATGCTCAGTTTTAAACCCGTTTATGTATATATCAGTTATATTTGTATTGTTTATATATAAATTAGATTCTGTAATACCTATTGGTATTATAAGGTAATTAAAAGCTAACTTTTATAAAATTAAACAATCAAAATAAATTAAAATTTGACAAACTACGAACTAATGTTAAAAGTAACTTTGACAACAATAAATATCGAATATAAATAAACTAATAATACTATAATAATATCTATACTATATTAATAATATAAACTAATAATAATATAGCTACTGTTAACTGTTACTAATAATAATATTATCAACAAAGGTACTAGAACAATAACAAATAAAAACAAGCCAAAAATAAATAAGTTTATAAAAATATAATATTAAAAATAAATATAATATATTAAATAACTAGGTATCAAACGAGGACTAATAATAAATATAATTAACTATGAATAAATAATATAATATGAGAAAACTTATAATAATATAATAACTAAAAAGTAATAACTAATGAATGATACAAATGATTACAAGTTATATCGTAAAGAAAAAAGAAAATTATTTAAAACAAAAAATAAAGAAATAATAGAAAATAAAAAAAAAATAAAAAATCTTTAAACTCTGCTTTTTCTTCATTCTTTTTTAATTGATTATTAAATTCTCCTTATCTTTTTCTTATTTTTATTTGTTTACTTTACTTTTCGTTCTTTTGTTTACCTTTTTTTTCCTTCTTTTTTTTTTTTTTTCTTATTTAAGTTTATAAAGTGTTCTTTTTTTTTTTTTATATATATTTTCTTTTCTTTTTTGAATGCTTTTTGGTATGTGTTTGCTTTAAGTTAATTTATATGATCGTTGATAAGTTATTTGTGCTTATAAAATAAATAATTAATATTTTTATATATAGTTTATTTTTGATTTCAATATTTTTTATATTTGTCTTTAATTTTCTCTTTTGCCGTTATAAAAACGCATCCGCCTTTTGCGAAGACCTTGTCAAGATATTTATTTAAATACTTGTTAAACACCCACTATATATTACAAGTAAGGTAAATAAAAAGTTTCAAAAAAAAATATCTAGGATCTAGGAATTTTATTTTCAAGAACATCCTTGAAGATTGTTCTTTGTATTTTTGAGTTTCAGTTCTATATATAATAGTTTAAACTTTTTTTGAATCAGGTAAATTTTTAGTTAAATAAAAAAGTTGTCATAAAATAGTGCTGAAGAAAAATATTGACAGAAATGTAATGCAAAAATTATTTGAAATAATTTTTTTTATATAATTCTTTATCTTAAACTAAAATTTTCCAGATCAAAAAAAGTTTAAATTAAAATTTATTAACAAAATTACACTTTCTACCTTACCGAATGATATAATATCAATATTTAAATTTTTACGCATCAAATAACAACATAACACCGACAATAATATTTTTAAAAAATCCATAACGTTTTCTGAGTCGTCTTTTTGATTGAAAAAACAACAAACTAACAAATTCTTTGATAGCATTCATCCATACTGAATCATATGACCTGAAAATTGCGGAACGGATTCCTAATATATAAATCTACAATTCCAGTTTACAACATTTATCTTCTTTGATGCCGTGATTATATTTGTAGTTTGTAAAAAAACAGACATTTTGATGGTTGTTTTTCTTAAAGCTACTTATATAACTCTAATTTAGACATATAGTTGTAAACTAAAATTTGAGATCAACTAGAAAGCTCACTTTATAAGGAATAATATCAATAGTTAACAGTTTCGTCATGCAGTCTATCAAGCTGATTATTTTTAGTTTTAATACTAATTTTTAAAAAAAATTGAATTTCAATATCTATATAACTTTTAACGAGCAGATTTTATGAAAAAAACAATGATAAATGCTTGAACTTTATTTTATATTTCACAAAATGTACTTAAATTGCTTTGATATAATTCTAATGCTAAATATTATATATTTTTTTGCAACTTTTCGAAAAAAATAATCATTTGCGGACGTTTTGGATCAAGTTTCGATAAATAATGGTAATTTTTAAAAAAGCATTTGGGAGAAAAACCGAAAAAAATAATCTCCTTGAATAAGAAAAAAAGAAGGAAAATACAAAAATCTGAAAACATATACTGTAAACTATAATATATATGTCAGGAATTAAAAATATGTATTTCAGTTTGCCGTTTAAACGATAAAATGCTTTTTAGTTCTTTACTGTTATATAAAAAACAAATTATACTCATAAGAAATATTTATTTTGATTGATTTTTAAAAAAAGTTGTTTATAACTTAATATAAAACATTTTTTGATTTTTATACCAAAAAATGTTTTATATTAAGTTAGAAACAACTTTTTTTTTCCACATATTTGTATTAAATAAATAGTCAGATATTCAAAAATAATAAAACTCACTGTGTAACCAGCAAAAACTGATAAAAAACATGGACTGCAAAAATTTTAAATAAGATTTTGGTACAGCAATGTTGTTTTTAAAAAATCTTGTAGAATTTTAATGGTGTATTACTTCAAAATAACTTTTAAATTTTTTTGGACACAGTCCACATTTTGTTTTATAAAAGAAATGTAAAACTAAACGAATGTTAAGTTTGAGAATATTTAAGGCACCAAACTTACTTTTGCCTGTACTACCCCAGGCAGTAATTGCATAATTTATATAACAGAGAACAAAGGAGTAGTTAAGTTGTGTTAAACTTTTTTTTGTCTAAATATATTCTTGCTTTTTTAATTTACTTTTCAACAGATATGTCAGAAGTAAGAAACTCAAGTGCTGCCAGCGTACTTATAAATATCGAACAGTCATTTTCATTTGAGTTAACCGAATTACCGTAAAAGGAGATAATTTAAAATAGTTTTAACTTTTAAAAGTGTAATTTTGCGACTTCCAAATTTAAGTTTATATTAAAGATAAAGTTATTCTGTTTATTTATTATTTAGGTTAATCGCAGTTTGCGGAATTGTTAATATATTTTTTTGTTTGCTTATTAGAGTCTATAAAAGTTGTTAAATTTATATGCTGCAAAATTGTGAGTTGGTTGAAAATGCTGTTAATATTTGAGTGGGTTGTGATGTTATAACTAATAGTAAATTTATATAGGATGATCAAATTTATAATACTTCTAATTAAAAATAGATTTAAGTAAAGTTTATGGGGTGGCTTTACCCACAACTTGGGGTGACTTTAACCTAACTGAAAAATTGTAATAATTTGATTTTCAATATTAGATTTTTAATTTATTTTTCAGAAATTGTTGTCTATAGATATAATTTTATTGATTTAATTTTCAATTTTGGTTTTTATGACAAAATACTAAATAATAATCATAAATATATATCAAAAAAAACATGCGAAGAACATACAAACGTGTTGCTGGGAACTGTGATTATATTCCATAAACCCAGTAAATATTAACCAAATGTTTAAAAGAAGTAACAATTGGTAATTTAACACAAACAGATGCCTTTAAGAATCGGTAATTTAACACAAACAGATTAACCTTTAAAATACCTTTATCAACAATAAAAAATAAACTGAAAGGTATACATAATAAAAAACCAGGCGGTTGCACATTGTTTAGTGAAATTGAAGAAGAAATTTTTGCAAACTACGTTATAACTATGTCTTCTTTTGGATTCCCAGTTGACTGTTATGATTTACAAAGTATTGTGAAGTCTTATCCAGACCGTAAAGAAATGTTTATTTGCCAATTTGCAGGTAATATACCTGGTATTGAATAGTAATAATAATAGTAATATATTTAAATAAGTCTTTTTAGATTACATGAAAAATAATTAAAAAACAAACAAAACCAGTATTATACAAAAATTTATGGTGTGTGAAATATAAACTTTAAGTAAAAAAGCCTTCGTTGTTTATTTCACAAATAAGTTGATATCAAATTTAAGGAAAAGGGTAAAAAAGATTGCTTTCATTTAATTAAAGTTTACATCTATGACAAATAGTATATAAAAAGTCAATATTTGTAGCTGCTAAAGCACGAATAAATTAATAAACGTACACCTCATCTTCAGTGTTTGCAGCTGTAGAAAAAAAATTCTTGTCAATTCTATTTTTAAATGCGTTAACTGACGGAGCCTTTTTGGATGCTGACGGCAAGATATTCCAATCATTGACAATACGATTTGTAAAAATGTTGTGACGAGCATTATTATATGTGAATTCACGCATTAGGACGTTGGAAGATGATATGCAAATTGGTGGATTATGCCAATTAATACTCTCAACTTTGAGGCATTGAGGTATTGTGGCAATGCAGAAGGGTGTATCCTTTCTCCATATATTGTATATAAAGCAGATTCAATGTGGACAACTTGGACAGAAAATGGACCAAAAGGAGCACGTTATAATTGCTCAAAGAGTGGATGGTTTGACTCCATTTGTTTTATAGATTGGTTTGAATCTTTATTGATACCTTTACTAAAAATAACCTTTTAGAAAACATGTTCTTAATGGAGACATTTTTTCGTCACATATAAATACCATATGTACTGTCTTTGTGTGAAGAAAGCAACATTTAGTTTATTGCACTTTTTCCTAACTCCGCGCATTTAATGCAATGACAATTTAACCAATGAAAGCTCAGTGGAGAAAAAAATTAACAACTAGGAAAGAAATTGGCAAAGGACGTATAGCTCCTTCCTTTCCAAAAGACCAGTTTCCAGCATTGCTTAAATGTCTCATGAAAAAGATTGAAGAACCTGGTTGTGAAAGTATAAATGCAGGCTTCAGAAAAACTGAATTATACCCACTTGATTGAAAGCAGGTACTAGATAGACTTCCTGAAAAAATATTTACAAATAAAAATATCACTGTAGAAATAGGTTCTCTTGTCAGCGGTTTTTTCATACAACATTTAGTTAAATCTATCTGTAATAATTTGCTGTTCAAGAGTGGACACCTTGGTTTTTTTACAACAGTCATTTTTTTCTTTATCTAAATTGTATTTAAAGCTTCCAGCATTATTACATCAATTGATGACAACAGAGACTCTACGTCTCTTTTTTAAAAGGGGGTAGATGATCATCACCTCTAGGTTTAACTAAATGTAGTATGAAAAAACCGCTGACAAGAGAACCTATTTCTACAGTGATATTTTTATTTGTAAATATTTTTTCAGGAAGTCTATCTAGTACCTGCTTTCAATCAAGTGGGTATAATTCAGTTTTTCTGAAGCCTGCATTCATACTTTCACAACCAGGTTCTTCAATCTTTTTCATGAGACATTTAAGCAATGCTGGAAACTGGTCTTTTGGAAAGGAAGGAGCTATACGTCCTTTGCCAATTTCTTTCCTAGTTGTTAATTTTTTTCTCCACTGAGCTTTCATTGGTTAAATTGTCATTGCATTAAATGCGCGGAGTTAGGAAAAAGTGCAATAAACTAAATGTTGCTTTCTTCACACAAAGACAGTACATATGGTATTTATATGTGACGAAAAAATGTCTCCATTAAGAACATGTTTTCTAAAAGGTTATTTTTAGTAAAGGTATCAATAAAGATTCAAACCAATCTATAAAACAAATGGAGTCAAACCATCCACTCTTTGAGCAATTATAACGTGCTCCTTTTGGTCCATTTTCTGTCCAAGTTGTCCACATTGAATCTGCTTTATATACAATATATGGAGAAAGGATACACCCTTCTGCATTGCCACAATACCTCAATGCCTCAAAGTTGAGAGTATTAATTGGCATAATCCACCAATTTGCATATCATCTTCCAACGTCCTAATGCGTGAATTCACATATAATAATGCTCGTCACAACATTTTTACAAATCGTATTGTCAATGATTGGAATATCTTGCCGTCAGCATCCAAAAAGGCTCCGTCAGTTAACGCATTTAAAAATAGAATTGACAAGAATTTTTTTTCTACAGCTGCAAACACTGAAGATGAGGTGTACGTTTATTAATTTATTCGTGCTTTAGCAGCTACAAATATTGACTTTTTATATACTATTTGTCATAGATGTAAACTTTAATTAAATGAAAGCAATCTTTTTTACCCTTTTCCTTAAATTTGATATCAACTTATTTGTGAAATAAACAACGAAGGCTTTTTTACTTAAAGTTTATATTTCACACACCATAAATTTTTGTATAATACTGGTTTTGTTTGTTTTTTAATTATTTTTCATGTAATCTAAAAAGACTTATTTAAATATATTACTATTATTATTACTATTCAATACCAGGTATATTACCTGCAAATTGGCAAATAAACATTTCTTTACGGTCTGGATAAGACTTCACAATACTTTGTAAATCATAACAGTCAACTGGGAATCCAAAAGAAGACATAGTTATAACGTAGTTTGCAAAAATTTCTTCTTCAATTTCACTAAACAATGTGCAACCGCCTGGTTTTTTATTATGTATACCTTTCAGTTTATTTTTTATTGTTGATAAAGGTATTTTAAAGGTTAATCTGTTTGTGTTAAATTACCGATTCTTAAAGGCATCTGTTTGTGTTAAATTACCAATTGTTACTTCTTTTAAACATTTGGTTAATATTTACTGGGTTTATGGAATATAATCACAGTTCCCAGCAACACGTTTGTATGTTCTTCGCATGTTTTTTTTGATATATATTTATGATTATTATTTAGTATTTTGTCATAAAAACCAAAATTGAAAATTAAATCAATAAAATTATATCTATAGACAACAATTTCTGAAAAATAAATTAAAAATCTAATATTGAAAATCAAATTATTACAATTTTTCAGTTAGGTTAAAGTCACCCCAAGTTGTGGGTAAAGCCACCCCATAAACTTTACTTAAATCTATTTTTAATTAGAAGTATTATAAATTTGATCATCCTATATAAATTTACTATTAGTTATAACATCACAACCCACTCAAATATTAACAGCATTTTCAACCAACTCACAATTTTGCAGCATATAAATTTAACAACTTTTATAGACTCTAATAAGCAAACAAAAAAATATATTAACAATTCCGCAAACTGCGATTAACCTAAATAATAAATAAACAGAATAACTTTATCTTTAATATAAACTTAAATTTGGAAGTCGCAAAATTACACTTTTAAAAGTTAAAACTATTTTAAATTATCTCCTTTTACGGTAATTCGGTTAACTCAAATGAAAATGACTGTTCGATATTTATAAGTACGCTGGCAGCACTTGAGTTTCTTACTTCTGACATATCTGTTGAAAAGTAAATTAAAAAAGCAAGAATATATTTAGACAAAAAAAAGTTTAACACAACTTAACTACTCCTTTGTTCTCTGTTATATAAATTATGCAATTACTGCCTGGGGTAGTACGGGCAAAAGTAAGTTTGGTGCCTTAAATATTCTCAAACTTAACATTCGTTTAGTTTTACATTTCTTTTATAAAACAAAATGTGGACTGTGTCCAAAAAAATTTAAAAGTTATTTTGAAGTAATACACCATTAAAATTCTACAAGATTTTTTAAAAACAACATTGCTGTACCAAAATCTTATTCAAAATTGAGTTCTTATTCAATTCAAAATAGCGGGCCATTTTTTTGTGAAAGTCTTTCAATCATTATTGCGTAGAAGAATATTTTGCTTAATAAGTTTAAAATTAAATGAAAGCGGTGTTTTTTACAGACAGATATTGATTTGTCATGTTTCTTTTAAAATTAATCCAATAAAAGAAAATCATCTAAAACACTACTCTTACCTACTGAATAAACAGGAGAGTGGGACCCTTAATAATTTTTCATTATTTTTCCAGCCCACAGTATGAGAAACAGTGTGAAAAAAATTTTCTAAAAATTGACATTTTTATATACCATTTTATAACATCCGGCTTTTATAAAATGTAGATATTTCTGTATAACTATCATGTAGTTTGCATTTTAAACGTTAACAAAAAAGGTGTTTTTTTTTTTAATTCTTTTTTTTTTTTAACTTAATAATATTTTTTGTGTATCTAATAAGCATAAAATTGTTATAAATTTTTAAAACTTTATTTTTTTATTGGATTATTAAATAAAACTAAGTATTATCTATCAAATGAGCTATTGCCAAATTATTTTGCACGTAAGCTGTATCAAACAAATTGATTTCTAATGATGGCGTATTTAAATACTTTTGCGGTCCAGGGTGATCCAAAAATTTGAGACTTTAAATATTTTGCCCAATATGTACATTATCGATATATATTTCACCTATTGACGGCGGATGTCAGCTGCGTTGCTATACATGACTTTTACAAGTCTCAAATTGGGGCAGGGGGTCAACATTCTGGCTTTTTTTTTATGTTCCCAGGCTCCAAACATTGCATTTTTTTAGCAAAACATTTTTTTTATCACATTAAAATGAACATACAAGTATTTGGAGCTTATTTCGTAATATATTTTTTGTATTTGTAGGCTGAAAATGAAACATTTTGATATATATGCACTCATTATGCATAAGCCTAATAATCTAGAAATATTTGACTCTGGTATTGTGGACAAACTTATTGATGCTATGAATTTGGATTGCAACAAACAGCAATTAGAAATTATAATAACGCATCTACGATTTAAAATACGGCTTAATTTGAAGAAAAGAATAAAAAATAGCTGCAAAGCCTTATTCCTGAAGATTTAAATGTAACACCAATACTTATTGGAAGATCAATTAAATTAAATTAATAAATGATCTATAAATGTTTAAATCTGTAAGCGCTAATGTGCTATAATACTTAATGTGCAATGCAATCTTTTTATACTTATTTAATTTTTTGTGTGCTATATTGATTTGTTTTTAAAGTATAAATTTTATTTATAATTTTATTTGTTGTATATTATTGGGTTGACTAAACAGTAATATTTGTTTTTTTATTTATTTGCTATTTAACTACATAAATATTTAGATCAAAAAACTTTTTTTTAATTATTTTTTATCACAAAACAATTAAATTAGTTTTAAAACAAAAAAAAAAAAAAAAACCTTAATCTGTATTTTTATGTTTATTGACAATTTGGTTTATATATTTTTTTATTGACAATTAAGTTTATATATTTTTTTATTGACAACTTAGTATATACATAAATTTATTGACAATTTAGTTGATATACTTTTTTATTGATAGTTTGGTTTATATATTTTTTTATTATCAATTTAGTTAATTTTTTTTTTTTCTTTGAGATTTATTTATTAAAATAACTTATTTATTATATATAGATGACTATTCAATTTGTTTTTGTACATTGTCTGTGGAATAATAAGTTTTATCGAATCAAGTGTTACATGAAGTTTATTTTTAAATAATATATATTTTGAAATAATTTTTTGTTTGGTAGAACTATTCAAGCTAAATGTAGAACTTGCGAGATTCCTACTTTCAGATAGAGCTTTCCATTTTATCGAAACGCTCTTTTCCGTGGGTTTCATGCGAAAAACTGCCGTTATTAGAGAAAAACTGCCGTCATTACTCCTAAGCTTTTAAAAGTGTTCTCATTCCAATTAAAGTTTAAGTATTTCATTTTATCTTCAAAGATGTTTTTCCTTGCCAAATACCTTAGCGTTTTGCTATGTTTATTTTGGCTCCGATGGCTTTTTTATTTATTTTCAAAGCTTCACCTATTTCTCTAATCGAGAAAAAAATTAGTGTCATCAGCGGATTATTGTGTTTTTGTTTCTTTTCATTCAACAATAATGCCTTTAATTTTTTTGCATTGTCTAACAAAAGTTGAAAAGATCTCTGCTTGAATGACGTATAATGGTGTATGAATGACGTATAGTATAATTGACAACCTAGTCTTATTCCTCTTAAAATTATTTTTATTTTTTTAGATAACAAACTGTTTATTTTAATTTTTGCAATAATTTTTTTATAGATTGTTTTAATAAAAACTATAAAACTTTTTCCGAATCCAAATTTTTTTAAACTGTTAAACAAAAAATACCCATCTAATCTCTCTATATCTTTGTTTTATTGATGCTTATAATATATCTGGTGAGACTAAGATTATAGTTTATAGTTCTGTTTTTGATACATGCTGTTTGGTTGCTATGTATTATGTTTGGTAATATATTTTTGAGTCTATTTGGTAAAACTTTTATCATAATTTTATAATCAACATTTGTAAGTGATATAGGTCTCAAATTTCCTATATCATGTTTGTTGCCTTTTTTAAAAATTCATATAATTATGGCTTCTCTTTGGAAGTTTCTCATTTCTCTGGTAAACAAAACATTATTTAAAATATCAGTTAAATCATTCTTAATTATTTCGAAAAATTTTTATAGAATTCAAGAGTGAGCTGGTCCGAACCGGAAAATTTGTTATTTTTCATTTGATCTAAAGTTTGTTTTATTTTGCATTCAGAAACTTCTTTTTCTAGCATATTATTTTCGTCTTCAGTCACTTTCTAAACATTCGCATTTGAAAACAAAAACTCTTGAGAAGGTTTGTCATTTTCTTTATTTTATATAGGTTTCTATAAAATTTTTCAAATTCAGCCAAAATTTCTTTGTGTTCCGTCTTTACCTCCCCGTCACTACCATTTATTTCTGTGATATGTTTTGTGTTTTTCGTGAGTTTTTGTTTTTCTTAGCCGAAAGAAAATTTGAAGCATTTCTTGCCTTCCTATTTCCATTGAATTCTAGCTCTTATCGCCGCCACTTCTGCTTTTTCTTTTTCAATATGTTCAATTTTAATCTTTACATCGTTATATAACTTTTTTCATGTTATTATCTATATCTATTTTTCTTTATGCATTTTTCAATATTTTAAAATTTTGAATTCCATTTGGTGCTTTTTTGATTGGCTTTTTACTAAAATTTTTTTTTTATGTTTTCTATAGCAGCTTCCCCCCAGTCTTTAATATTTTATAATTATTCTATTGCATTTTCTGTTTACTATTTAAAGTTCATGTTTCTAATAATAGTTTTGTTTATATTTGAAATCACTACTTGAGCGTTAAAGTGAGCAATTAAAATAGTTGGCTCAAAATTGCTGATCCAGCATTGATTGAGGCGGGTAAAAGATTATTTAGTTAGTTTGCTTTGCTGGAATTGGATCAGTGTTGTTTTAATAGTTGGAAAATCACCATCTACTCCCATTTTCTCCCTAAGGCCTGAGAGAGTCGTTTGGAATTAAATTCATAAAATAGTTAAACATTTTTATAAATTTAAAATAGAGTAAATTTTCATAGAGAATAATATCTTTAAATTTTACAAAGTTTTGCAAAGTTAAATGTGCATGTTTGCAAAGTTATAAGATAATTTTATCTTCAAAAAATAAATCATAATACAGGATTAAATTTTACAAAATATAAAATTTAATCCTGCATTATGATTTTTACAACAAAAAAGGCCGATATCGATTCGAAGAAAACAAATATTTTTGATTTCGAAACTCAACTTCGAAGATCATAAATATTTTTGAATTACAGATTTGAAGAACTCAATGATGGCAATGGTTTTTTATGTAATAGGTGTTATTATGTTATGGTATTAATAGTTTTTGGTACTTCATTCAATTTGGTGTTTGTTGATGAACTTGACTTTTAGACACAGATAATATTCAGTACACTTTTTAATAGTCTAAGCATTACTAATAATAAATTAAATCACCTCATTACTAATAATAAAGCTTTACAAAAGGCTTTAAAAGTGGCCTAGACAATCCACACCGAAAGTAAGAACAGGGACATCATCCATGCGCAACATGGCTTTATTAGTAATTTGATACTTTACAGCTGTTGATAGATTATGAATACATCTATGTCAGCCTAATAGATGAATAAGAGGTGCAAAAGTTGTCATTGTACAAGACAGTAGCCTTATGCAATTAATGTCTGCCAAAGATACATTCTGTTTTTAAAAAAGATTTAATTTAAATTTATTCTGTTATATTTAAATAAAAAATATTATTAAAAAATAATTAATTAAAATTTGTTTTATTAAAATTGATTTAAATTTAATAGAAAATTCAAAACGCTTTGTTTTACTTTTTTTTTTACTGCTAAATATTCCATACTATGTTAAAGAAAAGAAAATTCTTTATAAAAATTTAATTTAAATTTTTTCAACTCGTTATATAAGTGCTAACATGAAAAAGTGTTTAATACACTTGTAACTGTATAGAAATATAAATATATAACAAAGTATAACAAAGTTATGAAATGAGGATTTTTTAAGCTTTGAAATTTAACAAAAATTTTTTTTATCATCAATTCTATCAATTTTTAAGATTGATAGAATGAAAGTCTACCTAAAATGTTTTATACAAGGTTTGTATTACTCCTAAAGCAATTAAATACTCTAATATATCCACATATCAATTTGAAATTAATAAATATACTGCAGTTTCATTTTCAGGTAGTTTTCCATTAACATTATAAAAATGTGAATATCTTACACAGCTGGTAAGAGAAGCAATAGAATCTTTAAGACATAAATTTAGATGCACAGTAAAATCTTCGTGACTAATAATGAGGCTTATATGACAAATATTGTCATCTTAAGGAATTATGATAATAACTTATGGGTGTGCGGCTCATATGGGAAATCTTTTAGCTAATGATCTTGATATTGAAAAAATGAGCAAGCATGTTTCAAAAATAATAAAATATATACAAAATAATCATCAAGCTGAAGCTTAAAGAGATGGTGGAGGAACAAAGTTCTTTTCTGCAATTTGAATAAATAAGTCCACTTCCTACTAAAACCTGGAAGTCTTTATTTGATTCACTTAAAAATAATAACTAAAGTATCATTTCAGAATATTTGAAAAAATAGAGACTTCAATCTTATAATTGATAGAAAAGTGACATACTAATAAAGTGAAGATTTATTGAAAACACTAAAACTAATTGGAATCAGGCTATATAAGTTGCAAAAAGATGAAACAAAAATAGGTGACATTGCTGAATTTTTAAAAAGCTGATAACAAAAAGTGGAAAAAAATAAATATTGGAAACTAGATATTCAGACACTTTCAGTGATGCTCGTTTCCTTGCAAACGCGATGGATCATAGATGTTTTTCTGAAATTAAAAATGGAACTGCATGGCTCAAATCAATAGTATTGCAATTGCCACTTGCGATTGATTTTAGCATCTTTGCAATTAGTTTTTTTAAAAAACAACATTTTTGCAATTTTTTGTTTTTTTATTCTTTTGTAACATAGCATATTAATTTGCCTTAACACTTTTAAGAAGAGCCAAATAAAGTGCCAAATTAGAAATAAACTTTTAATATAAGTATAGAATATTTATGTCTAAGGTTTTTATTTGGGGTCATCTATAAAAGACATCACGCTAATATAACTTTTAAATAGAAAGGTGATCATTTGCTCTCTTACACAGAGATTTTCAATCAACACAACGCTTTTGAATTTTAATTATTCTTGAAATTTAATTAATCTCTCTGTGGAAGCAAATAACTTTTATTTTAAAGGTAATTTAATGTGATTTAATTAATAGATAAAATACATCACATTAAATAAAATCTCTAAAATAATTCGACTGCAACATTATAATTTTAATTAATTATTTGCAAAGGTAACAACTTTTCACTAATAGTCATAATATTAAAGTATAATTGCTTAGATTATCTAAGCTATGTATTTTATTTAAAGGTTTGCAGTTCTCAGCAAATTTTCAGCCCATTCACTAACTCATAAAAAATAATTTTAAAAATAAAATAACTAACATAAATATATTCTTCTTCTATTTAGAAACGAATATGCACAGCAAAATTTCCGTTGCTTTTACAATGTAGTTAGGAGCCATTTTCTGAGAAAACTAAGCAAAAGTACTGTTGGCTCATAAGGGATACCCTTCAATGACGCTTAATTTTTTATATAGTCATGATGATAGAGTCAAAAAGAAGCCTGTAAATTGTTTTTCTCTCAATATTTGTTGTTCCAGGGTTATGGTTGCTTAAACTCTTTACCTTTTAACACTTAAAAAGTCATTATTGGAATTTTATGATTTTTAAACTTAATTTAAAGGCAAAACACCAGTATCTTTAAGGCAGTAAAACATCGGTATCCGGTTCTTTTTATATTAGAGAAGTAATAGCAAAACTTTCAAAATAAATCTTTTTTTTTTTAAGTTATTAAAAATAAAGGGTTTACCACAGTTTTTTAAATAATTTTTTTCAGAAAAAAATTTACTTTTTTAAAGGTAAACCCTTTCTTAGTCTGAAAATCATAAGCTTAAATTTCACAATTTTGAATTTTAGGCCTACTTTAAATACATTTATCTAAAAACATAAAAATTTCCTGCAAGATATCTTATTGTTTTAGGAAAGAGTATTCCATTGTAATTTGGATGGTTCAAAAAAAGGGAGTATGTCAAAAAATTAAGGGGGTGTATCAAAAAATGTTTTAAGCAGCGCTCAAAAATCAGCCACTTCAATTGATTTGACGATTTATTAAATTTCCTGCTCATCTGCTTTCCGCATGGAATGCATATTGATGTGAAATCACAGCTTTCATTAATTTTGTAAAGCTTCCAAACAAAACTCGCCATTTTGAAGGTTTATCACAAAATATTTTGAAACTATAAGTTTATTTACCATATTTCAAAATAATGTTAGTGTATAAATATGATGAAAACAAAATTTGTGTAAAATTGATAAAAGGAATTATTTATTTGTAGTCATAGGAAGCTCGTAGAAGACTTAAGTCAGTCTTGTCATCGAGTACCTTTTTCTTAGACGTGTAATACACATAAAAAATTAGTTGCATACGTGGCATAAATGTATGTGTTACATATATACCTTGCTATTAATATTTGTTATCGATTTGTATTAAAAGTTAAGTTACATTTATTATTTATTTATTCAAATTTAAAAAATTCCTTACAGTTGTTTAATTTGAATATTGTAGTTTTTAGCTTTGTTTTCAGAGAGTGTTCGTTGTTTAAGTTTGATAGTGATTCGTTTCCGGAAACTAATTTGTTAAATAAATAGGGACCACGATATGTAATTGAGAATTTTGAAAGTCTTGTTGTTTCAAAAGGTATTTTAAAGTTGTCTGTTACTCTTGTATTGTATTTATTTATATTGTTTTTAAAAAAGTGTGCTGTAAAATGTTGTGGAACCAGACTTAGTTTATATTTAAACATGAAAAGTATATTTTGAAAAATATTTATTTGAAATATATTTACTGCGTTCATTTGTTCCAGTAGGGGTTGAGCATGAGTAAATTTGTCTTTGTTGTATACAAGTCTTGAAGCGTGTTTTTGACGTAAGTAAAGTGGTTATAATTTAGATTTGTGGGTACTGTTTAGGGGTGTTTTTTTTAATTTGTTGATTAGAGTGAAATAGTATACACTTTTTTATAATAAGTGACAGTTTATTTGATTTAAACCATATATTAACTTTTTTTAGTTCAGCATTTGTTTTTTCATAGAGGTCTTCGATTGTCTTTGACGAGTAAAATAAGTTTGTATCTTCGGCAAACATTGTAGTTTTAAATATATTATAGGCGTTTGGAAGATCGTTTATATAAATAAGAAACATAAGAGGAGCATGACTGGAACCTTGAGGGTACACCACATTTTGTTTTTAGTAAATTTGAGTTGCGTTTTCTATCTATAATAACACACTGTTGTTTGTTATTAAGGTAGTTTTTAAACCAAATTAAAGATTGATTTTTCAAACCATAGTTTTTTATTTTTGTTAGTAATATCTCATAGTTGACGGTGCCAAATGCTTTTGACAAATCAATAAAGATCTCTAATGTGGAATTTTTTTTAAATGATCTACTTATCCTATTTGAAAGGTCAAGGATTGCATGCTCAGTTGAGTGTAGCTTTTGAAAACCATATTGACCTTTATTGATAATTTTGTTAGTTTTTAAATATTCATTTAATTTATTATAAATTATTCGTTCTAGAAGTTTTGAGAGTACCGAAAGGATAGAGATTGGTCTATAATTGTTTAAAGAATTGGTTTCTTCTGATTTATAGATTGGTATAATTTTAGAGATTTTTGTTTATCAGGTACAATACCTGTTAAAACTGATGAAATAAATGCTAGGTAAATTGGATTACGTATCTCCTCAAAAACTGAAAAAAAATCTGACACTACTTTGCAAGAGATATCATCGATTACTGGGGACTTAATTTTAAGTGATTTAATAGCTATCTCAAGTTCGTCTTGATTTATTCCATTGAAAGTTAAAGAGCAGTGTGAGCCTGTTAAGAAACTTTTAAATGTATTATTTGGGCATTGAATTTTCAATGCAAAATAAACACCAATGTTGGCAAAGTATTTGTTAAATTCGTTGGAAATATCTCGCTTGTTGTTTGATTCACTTTTATTAATTATTACACGAGAAGGCATTTTGTTAACATTGAATTTACTTTTACCAATTATTTCCTTCATAATGTCCCATGTCTCCTTATAATGTCCCATAATGTCCTCATGTCCTCATAATGTCCCCATGTCCTCATAATGTCCCAAGTCACCTTAAAGTTTTTGTGTTTGATTAGAATAATATATAATTTTGTGTTTTTTTTTTTAATTTTTTCAAATAGATTTTTGTATTGCTTGAAGAGGGATAGATTCACTTCGCTTCTTTTTCAAAGTTATTTACGTATAGTTTTTGTTTTTTGTTTGAGGATTTTCTTTTTTCTTTTGGAAAATTTAAATATTTCTTTTTCTTGAATTAGAAAAATTTTATTATATTGTAGGATAAATAATTTTATAAAGTTAGTGTACGCAGAGTTTGTGTTTCCTTGGTCACATGCTTGATAGGTTAATGGCGTCAGCACCCGAGCTTGATTCAAAGTGGGTATGAAGACAAGATACTCTTTTCTGATCATTTCAAAAAAAATTATTTGTCATTTTATTTGTTTTTTTTAGTTCATCATTTTAGTATCAATTTTAGGTAATTTTATTTCAAAAATGTGATATTACTCCCAAAGTTTTTTTTTGCATTGCAAGAATGGTAATGTGGTGTAATAGAAAATCAAACCTTTAATCTTGGGACCTTTCTCATTTCTCATAATGACTGAGTTTTAAACGTTAGTCAAAACATTTTTAACAGTTCAACTCAGAAGCATTTTTGTTCGTAATACTAAACAATTTTTTTAAACCATTGAAAAAGTTTTAAGTTTAGAGATAAATGTATTCAAAGTAGGTCCCAATTTTCTTTAATATGAAAAGAAACTTAGGATGCAGTTAATTTAATGCCTTTAAATTTAGTTTAAAAATCACATAATTTCGATAATGACTTTTCAATTTAAAAATATTACAGTTTTTTTTTTACCCTATCAGCACTACTCTATAAAAATTGAATGTGATTGAAGGATATCATACCTTAAATTTCATAATAAAATCATTAAAAATCATAAGCTTAAATTTCACAATTTTGAATTTTAGGCCTACTTTAAATACATTTATCTAAAAACATAAAAATTTCCTGCAAGATATCTTATTGTTTTAGGAAAGAGTATTCCATTGTAATTTGGATGGTTCAAAAAAAGGGAGTATGTCAAAAAATTAAGGGGGTGTATCAAAAAATGTTTTAAGCAGCGCTCAAAAATCAGCCACTTCAATTGATTTGACGATTTATTAAATTTCCTGCTCATCTGCTTTCCGCATGGAATGCATATTGATGTGAAATCACAGCTTTCATTAATTTTGTAAAGCTTCCAAACAAAACTCGCCATTTTGAAGGTTTATCACAAAATATTTTGAAACTATAAGTTTATTTACCATATTTCAAAATAATGTTAGTGTATAAATATGATGAAAACAAAATTTGTGTAAAATTGATAAAAGGAATTATTTATTTGTAGTCATAGGATAAAAGGAATTATTTATTTGTAGTCATTTAATGCCTTTAAATTTAGTTTAAAAATCACATAATTTCGATAATGACTTTTCAATTTAAAAATATTACAGTTTTTTTTTTACCCTATCAGCACTACTCTATAAAAATTGAATGTGATTGAAGGATATCATACCTTTGAGTATTGCCTGGTTTTCTTAGAAAAAGGCTCTTATAAAGAAAAAACTTTAAAATCACTTATAAAAATTAAAATAGATATGAAAAACCTCAGTATACATCCAAATTTATTTGCACCAAAATTTTATTAATTTAAAGTGATTTGAAAATAATCTTTCAAATTTTAAAATTTTCAAATTAGGATGGATCCGAGTAATTTCTGGCTTTTCTGAAGGAAGACTCTAAGGTTTAGTAAAATCATAAAGTTACCCTTGATCCTAACCAGCCCCATTCTCCCCTATGCCATCATAGGAGCAGTGATTACCTATGATAGCATACTTTTTAAATATTAATAACTTAAAAAAAAAAAACTGATAAAAACTCCGAGGATTATTATTGTTCTTCATGGAACAAGGCATGTATCCATTTCAATACTTTTATTATTGATCTTCAGGATACAGAATAATGAAGATTCAAAGTTAAGTATCCCATCAAAGGCGCCTTTCCCTTATCGTTATATTGCAACATGTGCAGTATAAAGACACCTTATATCTGCTTCTGTTCCAATTCATTTGGATATATTTCTTTATATATGTTTCAGTTCCTTTATATAATCGCTGGGGCAATTTTTTAGAGTCTTACCCTCCCCCACCACTCCAACGCCTTCCTTCAAAGAAAGATAATTTTTAACCTTTAGTTGGTTTATTTATTGAATATAGTCGGCTAGTCGGTAGATTAAAGTTTTGGTTACCTGTTTTTTTTGGGGAGACACACAATACTTATTAAGGATTTCCACCTTCCCTTCTCCCCATTATTTTTAACAACATTAATATCACTATTTTTTTTTTGATATTATTGTTGTTATTTTAGAGTTTTTAGAATTTGCCACTATAATTTATAAAAATTTTTACCTGATTATTCTCTGAGTAAAGAACGTTTTCCTATGCTTTTTAAACTCACTATGTTTTTTATGATTTTTATATATTTTTTAAGTTGATCAAGGAGATTAATATTTTCCTTGTTTAAACACACTTTTTTTATTTATCAAACTAAAACTTTTATAACGACACCTACATCTCGCAAACTTATTATTAAATGCAAAATTATTGTACAAAATTAAAAAAAATTTGACGGAATTTTATATCACTGTAAAAAAATCCTTGAGTTTTTCTGGTTTTTCCTATAATTCATGTTATTTCAAGTGTCAACCTTTCGAAAGCCTTCGATACGGTTGATCATCAAATCCAACATGAAAAAAGGAAATACTAGGGAGTAAATAAGTGTTAAGATGGTTTAGAAGTTACTTAAAACGGAAACAATTTGTTGTTGGTAATGACAACCAGGGCTGTGGAGTCGGTAAACCGCTGTTCCGACTCCGACTCCGACTCCGACTCCTTAACTTTATCATGGACCGACTCCGACTCCGACTCCAACTTCCGACTCCGACTCCTCCAAAAGTCACCAATTTATAAAAACAAATTTACCGCGTTAAAATGTTAAGATTGCCTGTTTCATCAGTATGATATAAATAATCCGACCACTTAGTGCTTTAAACAATATTTATTAGAAAACAATTTCTGAACAAATAAATTTTCTGAACTATTGTAAATAGATATACAATAAACTCTTATGCAGTCACTAATAAAATTATGAATTTATCCTCAGAAATAGTATTGCCTCCATCAGTTCTTCCTTCATGGATGTCCTCAAATTTGATCTTATCATTTTTAGCGCAGAGAACAACCTCTCCACACTAACTTGAGTTGGTGGCAAGGCAGTAACTACTCGGGCAACTTCTCTGACCATTTCAGGATACATATCAATTGCTTGCAGTATTGTTACTTTTGATGAACGGTCAAATTGTTCCACTACTTTTAATGCACATGAAAAACTGTGCTGAAATTTACTGGCAGTGTTCTCTGATAGGGATGACTCTTTTTTCCATGCGAGAACGCTTTGTACGGTCTTCATGGTCCAAATGTTTCTCAAAATCAAATTCTTCATCAGTGTATGATGTTGAAGATGTGGCAGTATGACCCAATTCTTTTTGAAGTGACAGTTCTGTAACTTGTTCATTCTTACAGCTATTTCAAACAGAGCTTCTTTTCCTTTAGTCAGCTGTTGATCATCAAGAAGTATCCGATGCATTGGGTCTACATAAACAGCTGCCAAAAGAATCTTATTTTCTAATAGTACTTTTTCTCTCTGTTTCATTGAAGCGGCAATGCCACTTGCAAATAAAGCTCTTTTTTGAGACAGGCTAAACATCAAGTTTTTCCACTCCTTAAGGAAAATACCTGGAGTTAAGTCCTCTTCTTGCAGTTTTATAGTCACTTCAAATGGATGTTGTAGCAATTCTTCGAGCTCTTTCACCTGTTTCCATTGGCTTTCATGTAGCATCAATTGAGGATTAGCCATGTCTACGAGAAAGGGTTTCAGTTCAACCAAGCGTTGAATCATTAGGTAGGTACTTCCCCATCGTGTGACTTGATCAATAATGGCCCCTTTTCCAGCGCGTCTCTTCAAAATTGAGTCAACTTTAGGAGTTCTGGCAGCAGTAGCCAATTTTCTCCACTTTTCAATTAGTGCAGCAGCATGTCCTTCTTGCAGACCATCCCGTATAGCCAGGTGTAGCGTATGCACAGCACAGCGCATGTGATGAATGCAAAAACGTATCGACATAGTTTCAACAAGCTCGTCTAAACTGCCATGTTACTGTTCATCTGAAGCAGCTTCGGTTTGCTCCTCTGTCTCTATACTGTGTTCCACTATTTTAAATATATCTGTTTATCTGAACCCAATAAGTTCTTCTAGTTGCCTGTCACTTTCAGTAGTCTTGCTCATTAATTTAATGGTACTTATCATGTTTGAAGCATTGTCAGTTACAACTGAAAGAACTTGTTCTTTTCTAAGTTCATATTCTTGAAGATTCTTTTCCACTAAGAGCTGGAGAAATTCGCTGGTGTGATGAGCTTTGGTATCTTTTACTGCCAATGTCTTGGTAACTATTTCATTATTTTCACAAACAAATCGGACATTGATCGCAAAATAGTTCACTCTGTGACGTGTACAGCCGTCCTTTTTAAGAAAAAAAAAGCGTCCTTTGAGAGATTCCTTAAGTTCTTCTTTTTGTTTAATAGCTTCTTCAATCACTAATTTTCTAATACTGTCTCTCCAGAGAAACGCTAAGCTTGCGGGCCATTTCTCCACTAAAACCTATAAAAGCTGGTTTTGAAAATAATGATATAGGCAAACCATCCTTTACCACAAGCTCTATGATCTTTTTTTTAAATGTATCTACTGTCATTGTCACAATGACTTTGTTGCTAATAAAATATCTTGCAACTGATATCTGCAAGGTTCTCTGCTCCCTTGCTTGGCTGGAAGTGCTGATCACTGGTTCATTACTTTGGATGCTGTCTTTCTCTTTAACTACTTTGAATAGTTCAGAATGAAAGTGCTGTAAATGTCTCTTTAAATTGGAAGCTCTTGAAGGAGCATTTTTATCTTTGCGTGCATATGCACTTGATCTTTACTAGTGTAAAGCAGTAGGTCGGGGCAGTAGAGTAGGACTATTTAAAAAATTTTTACTAATTCTAACAAATCTCTTTAACGGTGCATTGGGTTTACATTATTTTTTCACTATTACAAAGATAAATCTGCAAAAATGGGCTAAGGAAAGAAAAATGCTTTTAGATTTGTTTAAAAAATTATTTAAAAAGATTACCTAGCTGCTCAACCCACCCAGTGGGGTAAGTTGCAATAAAGAAATAATGCATTTCTGTGACTACCACTAACTCTTTTATAAAACTAAAATAAACATACATATGTATATATATATATATATATATATATATATATATATATATATATATATATATATATATATATATATATATATATATATATATATATATACAAACGTACTTACTTACTAGGCCGGATCATAACTTAAAAAAATTTGGAAAATTTCTTCGGGAATTTCCAGTAATTGGCTCTCAAATACGCTGAATGCAATGCTGCAAACCGTTTTTCGCTACTACTTTGCTATACTTTGTATTTTTACCTTTGAAGTTTTCAAATAAATTAACTTAAAAACGCTCATTTGTTACATAATTTATTGATTGAATTTATAATAAAGTTCAAATTATTTGAACATTCAAAACAATATATCATTAGCAAACGTTGATTAGAAACATTACTTAAATGCTCTTAAAGTAAGATTTTGTGTCAAAGTGAGGCATCAACTTGCGGCGCTCCAGTTGAACGCGAATATAGCCTTCACGATTTTCATGACCATAAACTTTGGATGCTGATTCAGTCACAATTTTAATCACACGTTCAACACTTTGATTGTGACATGGAAATGGCTCAATGTCAATAACTATGTCTTCAACTGACGAATACCATGCCAATATTTGTACAGTTGGAATATGTTTTGTCAGAACAGGTTCTAAGCGGGGCTGTGTTTGCCAGTCAATCAGTTCTTCATAACTAGTCGCTTGAAATCGTATTTCAGGGAGTTGAAATTTTCGATTTGGTATGTCATCTTCACGAGCACGAAGAATTCTCTTCAACGCAAGCTTACGGATCACTTGACGGTTGTCTTTGAGCATAGCCAGAATAATGCTCTCGATATGAGCCGGATATTGCGCTTCAAAACTTGCTGAACAATTATTCGATAACGCACAGGAAGAAATCGTGATGTTTCTATCATTTTATAATAGTGTGGAGCAGCATTCCAGCAGTTTGAATGTTTCTTAATGTCAAACCAAACAACCGCATATGAATTCACAATAAATTTAGCCAAAAGTATTAGTTCATTTGATGGATCTTCAGTAGATATATAGAGGCATAGAACACGGTTTGCTAGTGTCAACCACCTTGCATGGTTTAGTCGCCCAGGTGTTCTAGAATTAAATCTATCTGGTACAACACCTGTCTTCACCGCATTAACAATTTCGAAAAAGTACAGTTGATCACTGCTTAACAACTGCTTAGTGCATGTAATAGGTTCACTAACAAATATGGCAAAGCTGACTATGGGTTTCTGGACAGACATTGAAATAGACTTGCCAATTGGTCCATTAAATGAATGGGGTCCAGTTGTTGCACCATCTAAGGAGTGAAAAAGATGTCGCAAAGGAAGCTCGTTCAGATGTAAAAGACAAATGGACCAGTGCAGTGGTCAACCAAGTTCAATTTCCATTCTGCGTATAACTCCATTGTTTAAACCAGTATTAACGTTAGTTGAATCAGAACCAATACAAACAAGGTTCGTGCAATCAACAGTATCAATTATTGAATCTGCAATGGATTTGGCTGATCCACTTGTTGGCGTACAATGATCAACATACTTTGAATTTGGCTCTGATAAAATAGAAATATGTTCCGCAGAAATCACAGTCTGCCTATCCCCCTCAAGTTTTAAAGTCTGATCTTTCCTTCCATCAAAATACAATCCAGTAATTCTACAATCATCATTTTTACAGGATGTTCTCATTAGTTTTTGTTCTCTGCGATTTTGATTCCGATCCACTAGCCCCATATGTTCTATACCAAAGACAACCAGAGTTGCTGATACAATCGCGGCAACTGCTTTATCTGATATGCCAAAACCATCTGCTTGTAGAGCAATATTTTTTAAACAACGGTTTTTCAGACGAGTAGATGTGACTTCGGTATCGACATCTGATACGGAAGGGGAATAAGTATTGGTGTCAGAATTGTTGTCTGTTTCATTATCTGATTCATTATCAGATGCTTCAACGACTCTGGCACACTTAACTGCAGTCTCTACCTGTGATAATGAAAAGGATTTTCGTTTTAAACGCCTCTCAGCACGTGCGGATTCCTTCTTGTCGATTCCAGCTATTCTGCCAACACGTATAGTGCGTTGATCAGTTAGGAAGTCATGCTCAATTGCTGGCACCTTCAGAACCATTGGACAGCAACAAGACGAAAGTTCTTTGCATTTACACGAACAAATGTCAAACAATGTGTCAAGATCTTTTTCTATTTCATCTTGTTTGACTGTTGCAGACTTTGATCGAATCACTTTCTGAACATTGCCTATGTACTTCTCCAGCTGTAATTCTATGCCTCGAAGACAAATTCTAAAAAAAAGTTAGTTTATGATCCGGCCTAATATATATATATATATATATATATATATATATATATATATATATATATATATATATATATATATATATATATATATATATATATATATATATATATATATATATATATATATATATATATATATATATATATATATATATATATATATATTTATATATATTTCTAAGAGTAATACTAGCGAACTTTTTGTCGCCGTAAATAACGACGTTAAACTTTTATCTCACTTGAATCTTAAATAATATATATAAATAAATATATAGCATAGTTTTTTTTTGTGTGTGTGTAAATCATGTTTTGAATACTTTAAAAAAATCACCAATATTTTTAATAAAGTTTCATTCTCCTAAAAAAACTTCTCAAGAATAAAAAAGTTCAAATATACGAAATGCTCATATTTGTGAATCCCCTCCCCCCCCCCTCATTCCCCACAACCTCTACAACAAAAGAATGTTTGGTATCTTTACTGCGTAGAGTATGAGCGTGTCATTATTTTTTAATGAAATTTAACAGGTACATAGAAAATAGATATATAAAATTGACTAAAAAGTTAGAAAAAAAATCCATCATGTCTTCAATGTCAATTCACTTCCAGAACAGGAACGAAGTTTTTAGTAGCAATGAATTCACCAAAAACGTTAATAACTGCAAAACAAAAACAAATTGCAATTAACTTACAATACTCTACTTTTAAAATATTATTTTAAAAGTAGAGTATTTATTATTAAGTCAATCTAAAATTCTAAAAAAAATACAAAAAAAATCCTTATGCCACCTATTTTGAGCACGCGGTGAAAAAATGGTAACAAATGTTATTTTTAAAATCGGTGCCGTAAATTGCAGATACGCATGTACCAAAATATTGCACTGTTATTTTTTGTTCTTGCGTATATTGGCCTCTTAGAATCGGCCTCTAAAATGTAAAATACACGGCCGTATAATATAGTTGGCCATGTTTTTGTAATGATGTTTACAACCATTTATATTGTTTTTATATTTACATA
The DNA here is from genome assembly GCF_038396675.1 of Hydra vulgaris. Classification (NCBI taxonomy): domain Eukaryota; kingdom Metazoa; phylum Cnidaria; class Hydrozoa; order Anthoathecata; family Hydridae; genus Hydra; species Hydra vulgaris. Next base: position 5,232,630 of record NC_088921.1, on the reverse strand, counting down.
TGTTGTTCATATTGTTTACAGTTTTGCTTATGTAAAAGATTCTTTTAATAATTTTTTGCTTTTATATTTTTAAATTTTTTTTAAGGTTCCGATGATAAGATCTTAGTAATTTTCATTCGAAAACCTAGTTCCTTCTTTTCAGAGACCTAATTTACACTGTTATCACACATTAAAAATATATATTTGCAAAAGGCTTCTAATAGTTTATTTTATTGTATCACAACTTACATTGTAAACTAAAAAAAAAAAAAATATTTGTAACTTATAATTTTTAAATTTATAAATTTATAAATTTAAAAAAAAAAATTTCTAATTCATTATTTTTAGCTTACTAAAAACTCTTTAGTAAATACACTTTAATGGCATAAATAGAAAAAGGGCAGGGGAGAACGTGCTACACTTCGCTTACCTCGGCCAACAGTCCAGTAAACTTAACAAAATTAAAAAAATAAAGTCTATAAATTACGTCAAGCTATTAGGGGAAAACCGAAACTTGTTACAACTATATATATATATACATATATATACATATATATACATATATATATATATATATATATATATATATATATATATATATATATATATATGTGTGTGTGTATGTATATATATAAATATATATATATATATATATATATATATATATATATATTCCTAAAGATTCAGCAATGGTGAAATATTTAATATATATATATATATATATATATATATATATATATATATATATATATATTTATATATATATATATATATATATATATATATATATATATATATATATATATATATATATATATTATTACAAGTAATTAATTTTGTAATTACCATATATAGTACAAATCACTACAGTGATTAAAATTGTATTAGTTTGAATATGAAATTAAGCTTTAGTGCTTGTATTTATATATTTTTTTCTGTTTGTAGCTGCGGACTCAAATGAGAAGTCAATAAAAGTGCGTATTGGAAGCTTTTTAGCACAATCTAGTGATCGAGACGGAGGTCGTAAACGGCGACACGAAAGAGACGATTTTCGAAATGAAAATTCACAATCCATGGATAACAGTGTCTCTGAAATAAATAAAGCTTTTAAAATGTAGTATTTTATATTTTTATTTATCTACATATTATTTGTTTTATATTGTATTACTTTTTATTTAGTTCATTACAGTTTTTTTTATTATTTACAAATAACAAATTTCATTCAGTTTTCGTAAAATTTGTATAATCTTAATTTTTTATATAAAAAAAAAACTGATCTTGATATTAGGTGACCATAAGATAATATATTTAATTATAATAATTAAAATATCTGCTCCTATTATACAATTTAAAGTATATATACTCTAAATATATTATCTAATGTTCACCTCGTATAAAGACCAATATTTCGCTAATAATGCTAAAATCGCTAAAAAAAATTAAGATTGGACCAATTTTACAAAGGTATATAGGTTAATATCGTTAGAATGTTTGCGTTTTATTGTGCCAATATTGCGCCAATATATAAAATTATTATTGGCCATATAAATATATAAGCAATGTAGGCCAATATTGTTAAAATGTTCAATATTGACACAAATATAGCGTCAATATTGCTTGCTACATGGGTTACTATCCAATTCTATTTATTTAACCATAAAATTAAAAATTATAAACTTAATTATAATTTATAAATTTAAGTTTGATGTTACTTATATAGTTAAAAACTTGTCAATGGACAATAATAAACAAATAAAATAAAAAAATTTTAAGACGAGGAAATACTGGAGTAAACTACAATAACACAAGTAACAAAAAAAAAAAATAGGAACGTAATAACTATAATATATTTTATTATTTTAAAAAATCGAAAACTTTACAATAAATTTTTGAGAAACAGAAGTGAAGATAATGAAAAAATATACAGAAAATATAAACGGTTTTTCGAAAATCTTCTCATAAAAGCTAAAAAAAACTATTATAGTAAAGAGCTTACAAAAAACAAATTGTTTGTAAAAAAAACATGGGATGTAATTAATAATATAATGGGAAGAAACAAAATAACTACGGCTTTACTGCCTCAAAAAATAAATATCAATAAAACTGTTATTTATTGCCCTTTGAAAATCTCGAATGAGTTAAATAAATACTTTACAAACATTATCTCAAACCTTGCTAAAAAAATGATAACCACACCCAACTCATTTCAATTATATCTTAAATCGTTAAATGACGTAATACTTCACGATAGCAACTTTTCTCTTAAAGAATATGAAACAGCCTTTTCTTTTCTTAAAAAAGATAAATCACCTGGCTTTGATGACATTTCTAGTAATATAGTTATTTTAAACAAAAATTACATTTCCAGACCTTTGATCTATATTATAAATCGAACAGTCAATGAATGGTTTAAGGCTAATAAACCATTCATTGACATTACTTAATATGCTGTCCCTCAATGTAGATAAAACAAAGTATACTCTATTCCATAAAAAATCACAACAGGAAAACCTTCCCTCAAAATTACCAGATTTTACTTACACTACCCCAAGCCGCATTAGCATAGTTTAGATGGCAATGAATAAAAGAGTGGTAAAGCTGAAATAAAGTATGTTTATTTAGCATGCTTCTTATTTTAAATAGTATTCCTATACTTTTGGAAATTTTAGAGGATAAGTTTTCAATGTGTTTTTTCCATGTCAGATTTTCATCAATAAAAACCCCATTGCTTTATTTACTATTCCAATATTACATGAGCTAGTACTCAACCAACAAAACTTAAAAAAAATTTTCTCTACAAAAACATGCATGCAGACTTATATATAAGAAAAAAAAATATGAACATGCAAAACCACTAATGAAAGATATGCAAATGATGAGTATATATGAAGTTAATATTTACCAACACTTAATTTTCATGTATAAATATAATAACAGCCTGATTCCGAAAACCTTTAATAATAAATTTGCAAAAAATGTTAACAATAATTACTCACTTAGAATAAATCAATGGAATACTTATAAATTGCCTAGAATTAGGAGCAAGTATTCTGAATATGGAATAGCATACCGTGCCCCGAAATTATGGAACACATTTTAAAAAACTAAACATTTAAATACGGTAAAATCACTAAACTCCTTTAAGTTTTTAATAAAAAATGAAATTTTTAAACATTATATATAATTTTTTAATTATTCTTAATTTTTTTTGTTTTTTTGTGTTTGATTGTCTCTTAAATTTTATCTTTAAAATAATTTGTCAGTATTTATAAATGACTATTGTTAAAATTATATTGATACTATTTACTTTCTTTCTTTAAGTGTAAATATTTATGAAAGATCTTTATCTTTTTATTATATTGAAATTGTGCATTGTATTTTTAACAATCTTATCCTATTTTAAACTTGTAAAGCCCACATAGGGGCTCTATGAAAAGATTGTGGTGACTTTAGTCATCCATATCTTCTTTGAGCCCCTGCCTGTTTTTTTATAAATCAACATTTTTTTTTTGTATGTAAATTTTTCTTTGTAATTATATTTTCTTATTATACAAACAGTATATATATTTAAAAAAAAAAAAAAAATTAAGATGAGTGAGAAAAAAATGTACGAAAAAACAGAGCCTGGGTTTGCGGGAGGTGCAGTCGCACTAGGTGGAAATTTTTGGCGGGGCAGAAAACTAATTCCAAATCATTGTATTATTTCATTACTTAAGTATAATTAGTTATTGTAGACATATAATTTTTGCTTCTGTGTCACAATAAACTACTTTAGCTTCTGCGTCAAATAGAAATGAGGGGAGGGTGGGGGTAAGTTGATTTCAAAAACAAGTTGTAGAAAGTAAATACAATGTATGTATGAATGAATGTATAAATGAATGTATGTGACATCGCATCAATTAACTTGCAATTTTACCCTTTATCCAGATTTCATTGCATTCCATCAAGCTAAATAACTTCAACGATTTCGTTATGTTAATTTTTTTTTTTTTTTTTTTGATTAAGGTTTTACAATAAATTGTGTAGGCATAAACTGCCTGTCAACCTAATTATATAATACTTGACAATTACAGAGTTTGTATAACTAATAGAAAATAAAATGTGGATTAGTTGTAGAGAAGCCATTCATTTTTTAGATGATTGTCTAGAAGCAGTTTAAACGTTTTTAGAGATAACGCTGATACAATGTGATAAGGAAGAGAGTTCCATTTATTTATTATTCTTAGAGAAAAAAATTTCATACGTAAATTTAATCGCAAAGATTGTTTTTTTAGTTTATATATATGACCACGAGTAATAAATTTACTATTTCAAAAAGACTTCTGTCACTATTGTTGTTTTTGCACCATTTGTAGACGTTGATTAGGTCTGCACGAAGTAGCCTGTATTTTACAGTTGTCATAATTTAACGCCAACAATCTTTGTTCATACGGTAGATCCTGTAATCCATTGATGCGTTTCGAAGCTCTTCTTAACACATTTTCTAGTTGCCGTTTGTCTTTAAGAAGTCCAGGGTTACAGATTGATCCACAGTATTCTAGGTGAGGGCGGACTAGTGCTGAAAATATTTTTTTGAAGAATAATAAGTCTGGATATGATGTAAATGTTCTATTTATTATTCCTATTATTTGTGTGGCTTTGTTTGTTCATTACATTTAGATATTTTTTATTTATATATTTTAGTAAACTTCTCTTTAAGTTTTTGTTTAATTATATATTCTTAAGTATATATTAAATATCAAATTGCTATATAAAATATAATTAACTTTAAACAATATTTTTGTTATTTTGTTATGTTTTTTTAGTTTTTCTTATATTACTGAGATTAAATTTTAGTTGTAAATAAAATAAACATGTTGGCTTTCTACATAAATGAAACTCATTTTTTAAATGTGAAACGTATTTTTGGTTTCAAACATGTAAGTTTTTTCTACGTAAAACTTTTTTAAACCAGTAGCTTTGAAATATAATTATAAAAAATACAAATATTTCATAATTCTTAAACGGAAATTTTTCCCTTTAATAAAACGTCAAAAATTGAATACAAAAATCACATTTCAAGCAGAATCTTTAATGGATAATTTAAAAAGTTCCAACATGATCTTTTACAGCAAACTCATAAATATTCTTTGAAAGCTGCTTACCTGCAAATCTGTCTGAAGATATTTTTGTCACTACCAGTGACAGTTGCATCTAGTGAAAGAAGTTTTATTAAGTTAAAGATAACAAAAAACTATTAAAGGTCTTCAATGGGCAGAGACAGAGAACAAATTTGTCTATCATCAACAATTGAATCAACACTGACAAGCTCACTTAATTATAAAGATGTTATAAATGATTTCACATCAATGAAGGCCAGAAGAGTAAACTTAAAATGATATTTGAAAAATATTGAAACATTGTTAAATAAAAATTAGCTTGACCTTTTATTATTATTATTATTATTATTATTATTGTTATTTTTTTTTTTTGAGGATGAGGGAGGGGGAGCGCCAAATTTCAGTCTCACACCGGGCGTCGTTTTGGCTTGCTACGGTACTGCAAGAAAACACAAATTTAAATAATATAAATTCAGAAGGATAGAGTGAGAGAAAAAAATTTCCGTAAAAAAAAATAAAAAACGAAAAGAAAATTTGAAGGAAAAATAAATACCCTAGTTATCAAGTATAACACAAATATAAAACAAAACAAAAACAAAAAACAAATTGGCTTTTAAGATTTTATTAGCAGTTTTGAAGACATTAAAACGTATTTTGAAACATTGCGTATTTTGATGTACGTGTACAATTGTACTTTAAAACGTATTTTGAAACAATATCTTTGAAACTGCTATAAAGCTAATAATTAGTTAGTTTACTATTTAAAATATAAAGCTATAAAGCACTTTTTAAAATTTTGACAAAATATTTTTTTATATTTCAAAACTGTGCATTTATCTACGCTTCGAAGTCTTTTTTGAAACCTTTTCTCATAACTTCTTTTGTTGTTCTATTGTCTTGTTTATTTTCTTGTCTGTAAAATTGCATATCAATTGTTTATTGAAAATAGAGTAATTTTTTCCAAAGAAGATATTCAAACTTTTATCATTGACTTTGATAAAAATGAAGAAATTTTTTTTGATTTATTGAAAGGATTGAAACAAATTTAGGTTATCTTTATAAATTTGCACACATGAAAATAATGGAGTTTTGTGCATCTATTTATGCATATAATTGTTTAAGTAGCGAAGATTATAGCCAATAAAAAGTTGAAGAGTTGTTTATCAATGATTTGTAGCTTAACCAATAAAAATCAAAATAGTTTATTAAAGTTTCTAGTTAACCTGAATCCATTAAAAAAAACTTCCGAAGAATCTTCGTTTTTGTGTATAATTTTTGGTAAGTCCTTCTTACTTTGTTGCATTATTATAAGTCATTTTAGATAAAGTTTATCTATTTATCAAAAGTATAAGTTTATTAAAATCAAAAGTTTATAAACATTAAGTTCTTTTTAAAGGTGTTTTTTCTTTACTTCACTAAATAATAGTCTATTCTTTTTTATTTAGTACGTTTAACAATATAAGTAAATTCCTCTGTGTCACACATCTTATACAGTAGGAAATATAATTACCTTAATGAATGTTATTTTTTAAAAAAAAGTAAACTTTGACAAGTAATTTCAGAAGAAAATAAGTTAATATACAAAATGTTTGTGATAAATGCAAATTTAATCAAGAATTCAATAACATTAAAGAATTAAATAAATTAAAATAATTAACTTTATATGCTAAAAACTTAACGATGCATTCATACTATTCATTTTTTTAACTTTAAATGAGTATCCAAACAAATTTTTTAGTATTAAACATTTATCCAAGTAATTAAATTTTTTGACTTTTTAATATCGAGTTAAACTATCTTTATCTTTTAAGACTTCTGCAAGTCAATTTTGAATTGATTCAACTAATTTCTTTGTCGTATCTGTACTGATTTGAGTCTAAGCTTCTAGAAGTATGATCATTAGCTCTTCGTTTTGCTTTAGAAATTGTCACTTTTTTGATCCAGATTGGTGTTCAATTGCTATAAAATCTAGGCTTTGAGCCGGCATTTAAGTAACATAGTCTGCTTCTGGATAAAAAACACTTTTACTTTCTTTGAGGTATGCTTAGTGTCGCTTCTTGTCTGTGCAAATTCAAACATTTTGTACCTTTTAATGAGATTGCTGATGGTTCCTAATGTCATTGCGGTTGCTTTTTTTCATCAACCTAGATGTTTTACGTTGTCATTCTTTTGATTTTTTTAATTAAATGCCTATTAAGTCAAGAACAAAAATAAATAAATGAATAATTAAAAAGTTTTCTCAGTACAATAAAAAATGCCCAAACAACTTACCTAATTCGGCTTTAATAATGGCTTAATTGGACAAAGTTCAGGACAATTTGCAGGATTGTGCGTTCTTGGTATGATATTGATACTATTATTTACTTATATTTGGAGTAATGACAGGACGCTAGGTTAGGTAAAAGATTGCATTACTGTCGTGCGTATTCCACATTGGCAATAACTGCTTTTTAAAGCACTCTTTAATAAATTTTACTTTTTATTGTAGAATTAGTGACAAAACTTTTTGTTTACAATCGTCATTGACGTCTGGCTCGCCAAACCAAGCTTTTTAGGGGAATTTTTTTAGTTTTATGAAGTAAATATTAAAAATTAGCCTTTGCCTTTTTCTTGGAAACTCGCATATAAAAATGATGACCTGGAATTGTTTTGAAAATTAATTTCACATGAGTTTTATTCATTATGATTATACTTTTTTTTTCTATACAATAATTGTTTTAATTTTCCTGCATAACTTTTTGCAACTAAATTTTTTCAGCATTGAAATCTGGATCATTATACATTTTAAAGGACTTGATTTTATGCTTTTTCTTGATAGTCCGGACCATTTGTCTGTTAGCATTGCATTTTAGAGTCAAATCTTGCTCAGTAATGTTAGGATTTGCCATTATTTTTGGCTAAACATTAATCTTCATTTATTTGTTAAGGTTCAAAATGTTGCAGCTTCCACGCTTCTATTTGTTGTATTAAGCGTCAAATACTTGTTTAAAGTTTACAGTGCTTTTAGAACATCCAACAATTTTTAAAATCAATTTGAGAGGCAAATTAGGAATTTCCGCTTGAGCATGCAAAATTGTATCACGCACTTGTTGCTGTTTTGTTGTCATTTTATATAATAACAATAAAAAAATTTTTTTTTCAATATTTTAACTGATGTACTAATACATAAATAATTTTCTGTATTACTTTTTAGCGTCCTAATTATTAGAAATTAAAAGTGTCAATTTTACTTTACCCAACCTTTACTGTAATACATTATTGTTGTTTTAGATTTTAGACCAACTTTTTAGGTATTTTCTATGTATTTTTCATAATTTATAGTTGTTTGAAAGAATTTTTTTAGAAAATGAAACATAATTTAAAAACACCAAATTGTTTAGCACAAGGTTATATCTGTGTGTATTATTTCTTTAGAATATTTTCTTATTTCAAACAACAATCGTGTCTTTAAAAATCAATAAGGTTTATGTTTATGGCAAATGTCTCAGTAAATAGTTTTTTATAAATCTTATAGTTTTTTGTTGGTGATATTGCTTCTCGCTAAATGCTTATTTACGGTAGTCATGCTGAGTGCACCGTCCGCAAACTTAATGAAGCTAATGATCTTGTTATCCACTATGTAGCGCTTAACATCGTTGGCAATATAGTAGAGTGCCAAGCCTTGTGGTACTCCAGATGACTTGCTAGCCAGTTTAAACAAGTGACGTGACTTGACTTGCTACTAAGCCTAATGGCTAAGATCAATTGAAGTATCTGATTTTATTTGGCTTCTTACATCATTTTGATTGGTTATGGCCTGCTGTAACACTGTATTTAGTCTTAGATTCATTTCAATTGCTCATGTCTAAAGACTGAAAAAGTGATTTCATTGAGCCTAAACTTTGGTTTTATGTCATGACTAAACAAAAGAAATTTGTATTTAATGAGACAGACAAAAGAAGTTTCATTTTTTCATTTATTTTGTCTGATAATTAACAACAATCACAACTTAAAAATCAGTAAAAAACATTAAAAAATCATCTGAAAAGCTTCAGAAATTCAGACTTAATTCTTAGTCTAATTGATAAAATCAAGTGAAATATTTGTTTTTATTTGGCTATTTTGTTAAGTCCTTAAGTTGAAATTTTCTCGCCGCAGCGTAACATTGTTATCGTTATTATTATTATTATTGTTACACCATTTTGATTGGCTGTCTTAGGTCTAAACTAATTCAATTGATTTAGTTAAGGCCTGCTGTGACAGAGTATTCAGACTTAGATTTTTTTCAAATGCTCATTTCTAAAGACTATGACTTTATTGAGTCTAAGGTTTGATTTTATGAAATAACTGTAAATTAGTTTTTAATAAAACAGTACAAGAACAGTTTCATATTTTTGTATATTTTGTCTAATAATAAACAACAATTGCATAATAAATAGACAAAGACAGTAAAAAATCATTTGAAATAAGCTTCAGAAAAAAAATACATTTTTATACTAACCCCTCCGGATGTTTTAGAAACTCAACTTAAGAAAATGATACTAGATTTCACGAAGTAGCCACCAAAAGAATTTCTCCATAATATATTTGGTATACTGTACTTGATAATGACATCAAATATATTTCGCTGAAGGCTCTTTCCTTGCTTTTCTAAATAAGTTTCCCTGTTGTTTTTGAATTTATTGAGATGATATGGACTTTGACATTTTGAATCTCCTTTACCTCATATTAGTGACATTTTGTGGTTTTTTTCAAACACCTTGTTTGCTTTAGTAAGATTTATGTTTTGAAACTATAGGGTTGAGAGAGTATTGTAACAATTTATAAAAAACATTATTCTCATTAATTCTTGTTGTCATCTTGACCTTATGGCCATAAAGGATTGTATTTTAAAATTGTAGTTACCTATAATTGTGATTATCATATATACAATTACTCTTTGAGGCATCATTTTCTATGATCTTCTTGATCTGTGTTTTAAAAAAGTTACTAGCTCTGTTGCTTAGCCTCAACTTGTGAAAAAGATTTTAATGAACCTGAATTGCAGTGGTAGTAGTTTTTTCTAGGGTTTTATCAGCTGTTCTCACTAAACCTTGTTCTTGCCCTCAAAGAACTCAGTCGCATAACCAGCTTTTTCTGTGGTGTCTTTACTGTCCCAGATAACAAAGAAGTTGGAAAATTATACAATAAACTTGAAGGACCAGTAAAATAATGCCAAATTTAAATCTTTAATAATCTCTGAAGTTGTTATACATCAAGGCACTCGATAACTTTTTGACATTAGTTTTGTCCTCTTTGAGATGCACAGAATAAACCATCAGAATAGAAGGCCATTTGTTGTTTTAATTGCAAAGCAACATGGCTTTGAGCTTCTGGGATAAACCGTTTTCCACAGAGTTTTCAGCCTTATAAATATCTTGATTCTATGATCTTTGTTTTCTGTGGTTTGGCTAAGATATTAGCTCTAACCTTAGCCTCAGACAGGTTCTGGAAAAGATTTTTACGAATATATGCATTGCTTTTCAGTATTGGCAGTGTTTTTTGGAGTTCTATCTGCAGCTTTTACATTGCTCTTTCCAACAGAAAACTCACTTCTTTGTAGCCAGTTCTTACTTTAGTAGCGCATCTTAGTGTCACTATTGTCTTAGAGGCGAAAGATATTGAGAATTCGTTTGAAGGCCTTGATGGTTTAGTAGAATAATGCCATTTTCAAATGTTTGATGACCTCTAGTCATCATACATCAAGATACTCATGATCATCTAGGCGCTAGTCTTGTCCTCCCTGAGATGCACAGAAGAAGCCAACTGGATTGCCGACCAGTTGCTTTTATTGTAAACAACATGGTTTTGAGTCTCCAGAATGAACTGTCTATAAATAGGTACTATTTACTTGGCATGTGATACCCTTAGTTCTAAAAAACTTAAGAGCCATTTTCTAAAAAAACCAGGCAATGCTCAAAAGTGATATCTTTCAATCATTTTCAATTTTACATATTACGTTGTTTGTAATATTAAAAAGAAGCCTGTAAATTTTTTTTTTTAAATATTTCTAGTTCCTGAGCTATGGTCGGTCAAACTTTTGCCCTTTTAATACTTGGAAAGTCACTTTTGGGGTTTTGAGATTTTTAAACTAAGATTAAAAGCAATGAGACCACTGCACCCTAAGTTTCTTTTCATATTATGGAAGTATAGGTAATACTTTAAAAAAAAAAAATCAAATAATCTGAGGACAACCCTTCTTTTGTCTAAAAATCATAAGCTGAAATAACGCATTTTTGAATTTGGGGCCTACTTTAAATGCATTTATCTCGGAGCGTAAAAAGTGCCCGCGACTCATCTTATTCTTTTTTGAAAGAGTATCTCATTGTTATTTGAATGGTTTAAAGAAACTGAGAGGACATTGTTTACAAAAAACCTTATGAGTCATCAAAGTGTCAAAAAATGTTTTAATCAGCGTTCAATTATCAGCCATTATGGGAAATGGGAAAGGTCCGAAGATTGAAGATACAGATATTATATTACTTCATATTACAATTTTTTTAATGCAAAAAAAAAACTTAGGGGGTAATATTACATTGTTGAAATAATTTTACGTCAAAATGATGCTAAATCTGTTTTGTTTTGTTTTTCATTTATACCATTGTGGACTTGAAAAAATTTTTTTTCCAGTAAACATTTTTAACTTGATGTTTATTGAACATTTACTTCTGATTTATTCAGAACAGAGAATGAGCATTTTATGCTAATTGTAATTTAAAAAAAAAAAAACTTAGTTGAAAAAAGTGTGTCAGAGCAAGAGGTTGTTGTTGAAAATGTTTGCAAAGTTAATGATGCCAAGTGTGGACCATATCCTCGTTTCAATGAAAAAAGGTTATTCAAGATACAAGATCTGACTTTGGATGTCAAAGCAAACTTTGTAAAAATTAAAGTAAGAAATGCTCTTACAAGTTGTAAAAAAAAAAACCTTTAGTAGTGTAAAACGATTGTTGTTTAATTTCCTCAGTTTACATTGCATAATATCTAAGTTTTATGTTTTTAAGTTTTAAAGGCGCACCAAGAGACAGAATGGACAGAAAAGTCTCTTATAGAAAACTGAGGGTGCATATCACTTTCTGATAACGACTATATATGTCCTTACCATAGATTTAACTTTGGTAAGAATTTTTTTACAACCGTATTTCAACAACAACAAAATTTAATTACTAAACCTTTAAAATAAATATTTCTAATTTTGATTTTTGTCAAAATTTAATATATTGGCTGGGTTTCTCCAAAAAGATGCTGTCATCCAATGCATTAACTAAGTGCATTCTTATTCAAACTAAAACAAGTACTGCCACTAACGAAGAGTTAGTTGAGGATACAACTGATTTTGATTTTGAGCCTAAAGAAATTTTATTATCTGGAGAAAAGGTTGAAGGTGCTACATCTACTGGTAACAACCTATCAGAAGCACTCCACATCAGCCCTTTTAAGTTTCAGATAAAGAATAAAACGATAGCTGATCTCAGCAATGGAACCAAAAATAAATTACGAAGAAAATTTGAAAGAGCCAAGGTACAGCTTGCAAAGAGGATCGCTGAAGTTGTTGCCCCAGATCAGAGTGAAGACTTTATCTCAAATGTTTTAAATAGATCTTTGGAAACTTTAGACAATGATGCAGTACCTGATGATCTAAAAAAATTTGTTAAAATTTATGAAGAAAGTGACTCTATGGGTAAACATATTGTTCTGTGTTTAATTGAACATGAAAAATTTACTAAGAAGTTACTTATGAAAGTTTTTGGGTGCTCCAAATACAAGATAGACCAGGCACGAAAAATGAAGAATGCTAACTTAGGTATAACTATTCCTGTCTAAAGGAAATTACGCGAAATCAACTAGACTGGAAAAAAGCTGAACATTTTCTCGATTTCATACTTTACAGAAACCTCCTTCAAGATGTTGCATATGGAGTCACAAAAAGTAAACTTGACTCAAATGATGTATATAAAATATCTCGTGCAGTTTTGACAGCTAAAATTAGTCATACAATTGCATTTTATGATGAAGTTTGCAGAAGTGAGAACTACTTTCCTTTATCGGAAAGCAGTTTGTGGCAAATACTTCATGTTGTTAAACCATCTCAACGAAAATGTTTAGCGGGACTGGATGATATTACTGCTGCAGCTATGAATAGTTTCTCTATGTATCAAGATTTATCTTTGAAGTACCAGAATAGAGAGCTGTGTAATTTATTTGAACGCAGCAAATGATATTACAAAACTAATTTCCGGTTTAACTACATTGCGAGCTACCCTAATTCTATCTCCCACTGCACAGTGGGCCAGTAGGTGGACAAAATGGGAAAAATTTTAGTTGTTTAATCTTGAAAACCTATTTAATTTTAGTATCTACATATATTAGGAGAAATCTATTGATAATTTATTTATATTAAATCCCTTAGTTACCAGGACTCTAAGCATTTGAATATTCAGATAAAATTAAATAAAAAAAAAATTATAAATAAGTAATTAACGGTGACATCAACGTTGTGTTATATTTCAATTACATCTACGTTTTTGAAACAAAAAATTAGTACATGTTATTCTAGAGTATTTAGAGATAAGAAAAACCAATGTGTGAAATAAATTTGTCATAGCATGTTATCTCAGTTATACTTTGAAAATCACAGATTAAAAAAAAAAATTTCTTAAGAAACTTATTTTTTGCCGCACAATAACTAATAATTACCACAATTTGCCATGTGTTGTCTTATATTTATTTGAGCTATATGATGCTTCAATCGAGTTTTAATTGATTGCTCGTCCCCTTAAATCCCCGTTCAGATTTTATGTATGTTTTAACTTGGTTGCTATGGTACTAAATTTTGCATAGCAACAACTCATTTTTACATTAACGTTGTTTTAACAGTATTTTACTTGCGCTAAATACACAATATTGGGGGTATGTATTAAAATGAGATTCAGAATTCTTATGAGGTTTACTTTTTTTGGTTACTATGGATACCTTACTTTGCATAACATAGCAACAACATATTATCGGTAGTTGTTAGTAATTTAATTACTAACACTGACAGTAATTTAATTACTTTTACTTTTAATTACTAACACTTGTAGTAACTTAATTACTAACAAGTATTAGTAGTCCAGGCGGCATATATATTATAACATTTTACTTTTAAATACAAAATACTTGTTACAATAATTATTTAGATATGGTTTTGTTAAACTTAGACATTCATAATTTTCTCCAAAAAAACAATCTTAGTATTTCAAAACAAAATATTACTGAAGATATATTAAAATTTATTCAGCCAAAATTTGCTGATTTTAAAGACGTTGATTTTAGACATGCTGTTCAACGATTTGTTTACTTGTATAAAAAAAAAATGAAATCTGCAAACTATATTGTGAAAAATTTTGAAAAGAAGTTTGTGAACTGGCTTAATGAATATTTAATTGTCAGAAAAAAAGACAATGAACCAACTGCAAGTAGACGTGGTCAAAAACCAGTTGCATTTGATAATAGTTCTAATAAAACTAAAAAACGGCGTGTATCTTGTTTAATTGAATCTCATTCATCCAATGAATTATTTTTTGCTGCTAATAAAAACTTTAGAGATGAATCTGTTGTTATTGCTGCCAAGAATGTTTTAAATATATCAAATACAGATAAAGCAACTAAATATTCAGCAGACGAAGCACTGGCTTTAATAATTGATGCAAGTCTGACAAAAGCTTCCTATCAATTGATTAGAGGCGGAGCCTTGGAGAAAGAATATAACATCTACCCCGCTTACAATGATGTCAGAGATGCAAAATTGAAATGTTATCCTGCAAACATAACAGTGGAGGACTATTCAGCTTCAGTTCCTTTAAAAGATTTAATGACTCATACTTTGCAAAGAATCTGTGCAGTTCAGGAACCTGTGCTAAGGCACTTGATATTGAACGACAAAGCAATAAAAACAATGACACTAACGTGTAAGGCTGGTTTTGATGGTGCTACTGGCCAAAGCATTTATAAACAAGTTTTATCAGAACCCAACATTAACAGAGATTTAAAGCGTGAAGAATCATTATTTATTACTTGTCTTGTCCCATTGGATTTGACTGGATTTAACAACAGCAACGAAAAGGTGCCTATTTGGAGAAATCAAAAGTCGTCCTCCACAGCCTATTGTAGACCCATAAGATTTGCATACAAAATGGAATCCAAGGAATCTGTGATTGAAAAAGATCAGTACATTAAAAGTGAGATAGAAAGCTTGGGTATGATTTTATTAGAGGTTTGCGGATCTTCTATTGAAGTGAATTGTATTATTGAACTTACAATGATTGATGGGAAGGTTCAAACAATATTATCTGAAAAAAATAACTCATACCAATGCTGTTCAGTGTGTGGTGTCTCTCCAAAAAATATGAATAGTCTTGATATCCTTAATATAGATTATACTAACAGAGAGTTCAAATATGGTCTTTCCAGTCTTCATGCATGGATTCGATTTTTTGAGATTTTATTGCACATTGCATATAAAAAAGAAACAAGAAAGTGGCAAGCAAGATCTAAAGAACACAAAGAAAAGACATCTGTAGCTAAACAAAAGATTCAGACTGACTTTATGAACAAAATGGGACTTGTTGTTGATTTCCCTAAAAGTGGTGGTTCTGGAACAAGTAATGATGGCAATACCTCAAGGCGTGCTTTTGCAGCATATGAACAAACAGCTGAAATTCTGGGTATTGACCAAAACCTTATATTCAGATTTTACATTATCTTCGTAACTTTCTCTTCGGGATATGAAATAGGCTGCTTAAAGTTCAAGGATTATTGTTTTGACACTTTTAGACTATATGTGTCCCTTTATCCATGGTATTACATGGCTCAATCAGTTCACAAAGTATTGATACATGGACATGACATAATTAAAAGCCTTACATTATCCATCGGACTTATGTCAGAGGAAGCTCAAGAGGCTAGAAATAAAGACTTTAAATCTTATCGCAAAAATTTCAGCCGAAAAACATCCAGAAAAGCAACAAATACTGATCTTATCAATAGACTCCTAGTTTCCAGTGATCCTGTTATTTCATCATTGCGTAAATCAACATCACACCAAACAAATCATAAAGCATTTCCTTCAGATGTTTTACAATTACTTAAACAATCTTCAAACAATATTATTGTTTTATAGTTTTTTGATGTAATTTAAAATTGATAACGTTTTCTTGCACTATTTTTTGCTTTTATTATTCCTAAAACATTATTTACCTAAATACACAATTTTTATTCAATATAGGTGGGTCAAAAATCCGATAAGATATTTAAATATCAATTTACCACTTTGTAACTAAGGAAAGTACCCGGTAACTAAGCAATATAAGTATCCATAACAACTAAATTTAAAAAATTATCACTTTTGTAAGAAGTGTGATCTCATATCGGTACTCATGCGAAATTTAGTGAATATAGCACTTATAAAATATCTGCAGATAACAAAAGTAGGTATTTGCTAAGCAAAATATAGTTATCCATAGCAACGAAATAAAAAAATATTACCTTCATAAAAAGCGCAGACATCATGTTAGTACTCATACTAATTTTAGTGAATATAGCTCTAATATTAAATTAGTTATGAATTTTGTCCAGTAAAAGTGCATTCTGGCCCACTGTGCACTGCCCAATATTTGCTTTGAGTGATTTAACCGACAAGCAATTGCAATAGATTTCAATAGCACCTAATCATGAGATTTGTTATGAGTGTAAAAATTTAAACAAATCCTTAGTTGAGATAAAAAGATTAGCATCAAATAATTCAGCCGACGAGGATACTATTTATGATATCGAAATTGCTGAAAAAGATATCATTGATTATAAAAAACATTTAATGCGTGATTGTCAACAGAAAAAAGCCAAAATTTTTGCTTTTGAAAGTCTTGATGAAGAAACTGGATTTTGGTTGAAAGACTATTGCCAAAAAGTTCTACCATCCATATACAGGGAAGGTCAAAAAAAATATTTTGGAAAAAAGGAGATGTCACTGCATGTAGACATTTTCTTTATTAAGAAAAACAACATTTTCATAAAAAGGTGTATTTTACAGCTCTTTATAGGTGTGAGCAAGGTTTTTCGGAAACACTATCAATTGCCCAATTAGTTCTTCCGAAGTTTGAGCATGACCATTCAGGTGTTAATAAACTCTTTGCAAAACCTGACAATGCTTCATCGTACCATGGCAACTTTATAATGGAAGCTCTTGTTGAGCAAAAATAACCAAATACAGCTTCAGCGCTACGATTATAACGAACCTTATCGTGGCAAGGATCAGTGCGATTGAGAAGCTGCCGGAGCAAAGTCATTGATTTGTAGCTTTGTTGATGCTGGTAACAATTTGATGTGTGCAGAGGACATTTATACTGCTTTACATTACGGACATGGGCTGAAAAATTCTGCTGTTGGTGTTGCCACTATTAAGGGCAAAAGCAAGTTGAGTGGAACAAAAATAGCTAAAATAAGTCAGTATCATTCGTTTGAGTTCTTTCATAACTATATGACAATGTGGCGGTACTATGCAGTTGGCGATGGAGTTAAACGAGAATATTCTAATGTTAATTTTGATCTGCAAATGTTTTTAACACACCCATATAGCGATACTGACAAGAAAACAAGAGTTTTTAAAAGCAATATGAAGGAAAAGTTTCGCAAAGATAGATCACTAAATTTGTTTACCTTTTGCTCTGAGCCAATTTGTAATGGATCATTCCATACATCAGAAGAACTAGAAGAACACATGATGTCGGGAAGACACAATATCAGCACTTTAAAATCAAGAATGGAAACTTACATAGTTATCAACCAAACTCAGAACAGAAGATATTGGAAGAAGAATGTTCTGACATTAGCAAATATGTTAAAGGTTGGGCTTTACCAACACGCAGTACCTTCCGGTATAGTATGAGACAAAAAAATATATTATATAAACTCTTTATGGAAGGTGAAGTATCTGGAAAAAAGTTTAGCAGGTGCACCTTTTGATAAGAAAAGAGCTTCAAGTTTCAGAATACGTAACAACTCAGCAAATAAGATCACTATTTTCACGTTGGAGCAGGCTACAAAAAGACAACAGATTAAATGAACCAATAGATGTTGGTAGTACTAATGCGGATAACGAAGAAGAGACAGCAGAACAAGGTAATAATTTTTATGTCTACTTTCATTAATATATATTTTAATATTATTTTGTAATTATAAATATTTGTACAAGTGTTTGTATAAATATTTATATTTTTCCTTTTTATAGATCAAGAAGTATTAGCAAATGAAGAATTCGAAAAGGAATTTATAAGCATTGCCATTAATTTATCTGGTGCATGGCATGAAAACGATTGGATTGTCGTTATTTATATGGGCAATAGGTAACCCTGGATTATAAATGAGGTACTTCATTTTTATTCAATGTTTAAAATAAATGTTTTTCATTTAAATAAAAACATTTTTTTCTAAACATTATTTCATCATATTGAATGTGTCACTAAATTTAAACGAAGTTTTACTTTTGTCAAATGAGAATCAGATTTTTCAAACTATTTTTCAAATATAAAAAATCATTACTCATATTAGGTTCTCAGTGATGGTTACATGGTGAGCTGTATAAAGTATGTTTCTGCAATCAAGAAACTTTTTAAATGGCCAGCTTTTCCTGATGTTATAAAGTACAAAGACCGTGAAATCATTTGTGGAATTCTACCACCTCTACCGTTAAAACAGTCTGAAGACTATAAGCTTATGGATGATCAATTTGAAAAAGCCCAAAAGGCATTTCAAGCAACAATGCATTAAAATCAAAGATATAGGATATGTAAAACTGATTTATGACGCAAACAATGACATAATAAGATAAGGACATCATATAATATATTGATTAATTCTGCTGCTACATTCGGGTTTTTTTTTTAATTTATAAAAAATTTAACTTTTTGTGGTGGAGTTATTTCAACAATGAAATATTACCCCCTAAGTTTTTTTTTCGCATTAAAAAAATTGTAATATAAAGTAATATAATATCTGTATCTTCAATCTTGGGACCTTTCCCATTTCCAATAATGGCTGATAATTGAACGCTGATTAAAACATTTTTTGACACTTTGATGACTCATAAGTTTTTTTGTAAACAATATCCTCTCAGTTTCTTTAAACCATTCAAATAAAAATGAGATACTCTTTCAAAAAAGTGTAAGATAAGTCGCGGGCACTTTTTACGCTCCGAGATAAATGCATTTAAAGTAGGCCCCAAATTTAAAAATGTGTGATTTCAGCTTATGATTTTCAGACAAAGGAAGGGTTGACCTCAGGTTTTTTGATTTTCTTTTTTTAAAGTATTACCTATACTTCCATAATATGAAAAGAAACTTAGGGTGCAGTGGTCTCATTGCTTTTAATCTTAGTTTAAAAATCATAAAACCCCAAAAGTGACTTTCCAAGTATTAAAATGGCAAAAGTTTGACCGACCATAACTCAGGAACAAGAAATACTAAAAAAAAAAAAAATTACAGACTTCTTTTTTACCCTATTAGCATTACTGTATATAAAATTGAGCGTGATTAAAGAATATCACTTTTGAGCCGACAGTACTTTTGCCTGATTTTATCAGAAAATGGCTCTTAACAACAACGTTACAGAAACAATGGGCTTTCTGACTGAATAAGTTGTAAAACTTTTGATGTGTTTTCTCTGAATTGTGACTTATTTTTGTTCAACAAATTCGACTGTTTAAGCCTTGATACCTAAAGTTTAGCTATTACTACGTAAACCCTTGGTCTCTCATTAAATCATTGTCATTTTGACTAGGCAATTATGGCTTCATCTACTAAACTTTACCTGTTAAACTATAACTTGTACCTCAAATATCTCCTTTGCTGTTAAACTTCCTGAATTCTCTTGAAGATAGCAGATACTTCTTAGGGGGAGAAGAAGAGGTAGCTCAAGGCTGATATCAGATGAAGGAATATCTGAATAAATGATTAAGGCACAATTTTTATAATAGTGATGCTTTTATGTGATAAATAAAGCTAAAGTAGCAGTTGCTTGAATGGTTCATTGATTGTCACCAAATTTGTAGGGTTGCAAATGTCATGACTATACCACCCGTTGCATTGCATTTATAACTATTTATATAAATTTGACGACAGTAAATTTCACATATCAATTCTGGGTACAATATTTTTTTATAGTGCATCAATATATAAAAACTTTGTCACTTATGTATATAAATCACGGAAATTTAAAAAATTTACTATGTTATTAAACCAACACTGTTTTTGTTTATATTAACTTTTTGATGTTCTCTTTAATTTGCAAATGTTAACAAGAACAAAATAACAACACATGCATAAATTTGCAACTTTTTTATATCTAATATATATATAATTCAACACTGTTTTTATAAATTTAATAATAAACCATTAAACCAAAAGCGACTAGCATTGTTTTTTATAATTTTTTAAATTTAACAAGAATAATGTAACAGCATGGACATGATTGTATATAAATGCGTTAAATGTGGTACTAACATGCGTAAAAAAATAGGATGAAGAAAATTAATTAGGAAGGATTTTAATTTTTGTTCATAAATACTAAAAATGGCAATCCTGTATTTAAGATCTCCTTTTTCCCATTTTTTATTTAATTTAATATTTTTAACCCCTTTTTTATTTAATAGCGTTTTTTTTGTTGATAATAATAATTGCCAGCCACAGGGTCATATGACATATAGCCCCATGTTTGAAATCCAGTAAAATTTAGGTTATAGGACCTTATGAAACTCACTTTTTATGTAAAATGCTTTTTGTAACCCTTTTAGACAAAGTTATGCATTAGTCAATTCCATAATTTTTTTGAAAACCAAATTTTATGCAGAGTGGCTAATGAGTGGCGTTGAAGTCATATGAAAAAATTTTGTATTTTTTACTTTTTTAGATAGAAGTATTTGCGCCGCTTTTTATAATTTATGACTAAATTTATCGCAATTTTCAAGCATTAGAGCACATAAATTCTAATGCAACTTTCAGTTGTTGTTTTTTTTTCAACATCTTCGCTTCCAACAAGGTTGCAAGCAACCACTATAAGAGTTGGAATTTACTGGAGGGAAATAATAAATATTGTAGAGCAAGATAATGATTGACAGACGACTTAAAAGATTGCAAATCATATTATTCAGGAAAAGCAAGATGAAGGAAGCGAATTCCAAATAATTGGCGTTAGAGGAAAAAACTATGGGAATAAGAGTTTTTAGACCATTTAGGAACATTCTAAGAAAAAGTATGAGACTTGATTGAATGACAAATAATATGAGAATAAATTTTAGTAGATGGCAAAGAGACACTAGCTCTTAAGAGCAGTGCCCATTATAGGATTTGTACAAAAGAGAAAGAGAAGCAACATTACGATGATGTAATTATAATTGGAGCTTGGCTGCAAGAGCAAGTCTAACTATGTTTACAATGTAATTTAGCATCTTTTCTAAAAGAGAAAGGGCACCATTAGAAGATCCGCCCCAGATATGGCAACAATATTCCATACAAGTACAGACATGAGATTTCTAGAGATAAAAAATAAAATCTGGAGTAAAAAAGTGTCGAGCTCAATAAAGAAATGCATCCTTAGCAAAGGCTAATTTTGCAATAGATTTCATATACGGTTTCCAAGAAAGATTAGAAGTAAGAGTTAATCCTAAAAGATGAAGGGTAGATGACTCATTGAGTTCATTGCCGTTCATAAATATAGGAAGATCTAAATTATTGCGATAACGATTACTAAATAAAATTGAGTTTTATGTGAATTAAAGTTCACCAGA
This sequence comes from Hydra vulgaris, assembly GCF_038396675.1. NCBI lineage: Eukaryota > Metazoa > Cnidaria > Hydrozoa > Anthoathecata > Hydridae > Hydra > Hydra vulgaris. Next base: position 5,210,718 of record NC_088921.1, on the reverse strand, counting down.
GACTGTGAACTCCACGCTGTTGCAGAAGTAAGTTACTTTTCAAGCTCAAATGCACCCTCCAAGCAATTAGAGAGTGCTGGCTTCTTATCATGACACGTATAAATAGTAGTATCATCAGTGAACAATGCCACCTTAGATGTGAGAATATCTGAAAGGTCTTTAATGTAATTTAAAAAGAGTATAGGGCCAAGGATTGGAACTTGAGGAACCCCTGAAGATACAGAATATAAAGAAGAGTGCTGTCCATCGAGGACAACTTTTATACAATGATTGGAAAGGAAGGATTCAATAATCTTAAAGATGTTACCAGATACATCGAAAGAAGAAAGCGTACGGAGAAGACCAGCATGTCAAACTCTATCAAAAGTTTTAGAAATGTCAAGAGCGATGGCTTTAACCTATTCATCTTTATCTTATGCACGATAAAACCTATCGATTATTACTGTTTGCAAATCAGCTGTAGAACAAGAAGATCGAAATTTATATTTATGATCAGAAAGTAAGTTATTAAGTTCAAGATGAGAGATTAAGTGTTAGACGGTAGTTAGACGAAATAGATCACTCTCCAGGATTTTATGAAAATACTAATAACAGATGCCGCTTTCAAGCAGGCTGGAAAACAAGACTCTGTTAAGCACTTATTCAATATTTTGTAAGTTTAGACTACAGATCCGGAGAAAACTTATGCAAGACTATAACAAGTATGCTCTCCGGATCACAAGCTGGAGAAGAGTCTAAACAGGAAATCACTTTATATACAAAAGCTGGAGTGATACGAGTGTCAAGCAATGGGTCAAATTATTTGACGACAAAATCAGGTAGAACGCAACTAGTGGAATCAAGAGATGATATTGATGAAAATTTATTAGCAAAAAATTCATCTTTTTATTTAGGTGAGGCGACAAATTCTGAACCATACAAGAGAGGAGGAATAACAGATTTGCACTTATTATTGAAACTGTTATATATTCTCCAGAAGTCACAAGAGCCTAATTTTTGTAATGAAATAGAGGATTTCATGACCTGATAATAGTGGGCTTTGGCATTAAGCAAAACTTTTATACAATGGTTTCTGGCAGTAATTAACAGACGTCTGTTTTCTGGAGAATTGTTTTGCTGATAGATATGGAAGTAACTGTTTCGATTGGATATTGCAGCAGCATAATGTAAGATAAACCATGGAGAAGAGTGAGATTTGACCTGGTATTGTCAAGAGAATAAAAAGATTTTATGTAAGCCTGAATTATATCCAGGTCAGACAGCAAATGATAGACCTGACTTGGTTATTCAAGTATTTAAACTCAAATTAAATAACCTTTTCAATGACATTTTTAGCACGGTGTATTAGGCAAATTTGTAATACATTTTCACGTTATTGAGTTTCAAAAGCGTGGTGTGCCATATATTTATATTTTACTTCACTTTGCAAATGATGATAAGCTTGAAACAGCACATGATTTTGAAAATTTAATATCTGCAGAAAATTCAGATCCGATTGTTAGTCAAGACCTTAATGACGTCGTTAAAACTTGCATGATTCACCGTCCATGTGGCATACTGAATCCATGCATAAAAGAAAGGGTGTGCAGCAAAAACTATTCTAATGGATTTAATGCTAACATAGTTGCAGTTCATAATGGTTATCCACACTATAGTCGTTGTGATAATGGTTTGGTTATTAATCTTAAAGGTAACAATGTAGATAACCGCTGGGTGGTACCTTACAATCCATATCAAAGAAAAATGAAGCTCACATTAATCTTGAAGCTTGCATGTCTGTAAAGGCTGTAAAGGGTCACGAGTGTGCCAATATTTTAATAAATGAAAAAATTAATCATGGTGAAGTAAACACTTTTTTAGATTGTCGTTATGTAAGTGCACCTGAAACATTGTGGCAAATTTTCGAGTATCCAATAAGTCATATGTCACACACTATTATACGCCTTAAAGTTCATCTACCTGAAAATCAATAAGTATATTTTAGAGAAGGAGCAGAACGAATGGACTTGCAGCTCAACGTGATATGCACCTAATGGCATGGTTTAAGTTAAATACTGAAAATGAAAAAGTACATTGCTATTCGTATGTAGACATTCCTTATCACTTTATATTTGATGATAAACATTGTTAATTGAAGGTTAGACAAAGGAGTGGTAATAAGGTGATAGTAAGAATGTATAAAGTTAATCCAACTGGAGAATTGTTTTTTCTTAGACTGTTACTTTTGCAAGTAATAGGTGCAACATCTTGGTAGGATGTGCGTACTGTTAATGGTATTGTACTTAAAACATTTCATGAAGCAAGAGTTTTCTACCATTCAGTGTCATCTTGCAACAAACCTTTGAAAGGTTTGTTGCAAGATGACACTGAATGGTAGAAAACTCTTTCTGAGGCGGTTTTAACAGGTATGCCAAAGCAAATTAAATAGTTGTTTTCAATTATTTTGACCTTTTGTGAACCTGACAATCCTTTGCATCTCTTGAATACATACTAAGCTTTTATGACGGAGGATTTCATTGACCGCTCAGTCCCTTTTCTAATAGCTGAACAAGCTACTTTTCATCAAATTGAAAAGATTATAAATCAACGTGGTAAAACGCTGCCTGATTGCAATCTGCCTGTTATTGATAAGTTTATGCGCCTAAATCTAGAAAATTTTGATGAAAATGTTCAACAATCTATTGACGAAGCCAACCAAATGAACTGTTCCTTAATGTCAATCAATTAAATGTATGTAATGTTATCCTTGCTGCACTGAATGAGCAAACAAGTGTAGAAAATCAACATTCTATATTGTTTTTCATGGATGGACCAGCTGGTAGTCGAAAAACCTTTACTAATAATTATTTGATTGCTGAAACCATTAGTAGGGGCTTTAAATCTGCTACAGCTGCATTGACAGGTATAGTAGCAACTCTACTAACAATTGGATCTACATTGCATGGCTTATTCAAACCTCCTGTTCCAATATTGGATAATAGCACATGTAATGTAACTCATAAATCTATACACGGGGATTTTTTAAGACTAGTTACTTTGCTTTTGCTTGATGAAACATCCATGATACCTATACATGACTTAAATGCAATTAATAGGTTGTTAAAAGATATTTGCAACAATAACTTTCCGTTTGGAGGAAAAATCATTCTTTTTGGTGGTGACTTCAGGCAAATTCTGCATGTTGTGAAAAGAGGACAACCAGCTGAAATAGTAGAATCGTGTATAAAATGTTCTTTGCATTGGCAATGGGTGCAGAAGTTTACATTAACTGAAAATATGAGAGTGCAAAATGGGGAAGGTGAATTTTTCCAATGGCTACAAAAACTTGGGAATGGAACTATACCAGTCAAAGAGAAGGATCCTTTTAAAGGATGCATTGAATTACCAAATCAGCGCATTATTAGAGAAAATCAATCAATTTATGAAAAGATTTTTGGAGATGCTGATCAAAATGATTATTCTAAACGCGTGGTTTTAACACCAACTAATGTTGATTCATTATCAATCAATAAAGAAGTACTTGAATGTCTGCCGGGTGAGGGCAAAATTTATTTAAGTGCTGATCGAATTAATACTGATGACCTTAATGAAAGAAATTTCCTGTTGAGTTTTTAAACAGCTTAACTCCTCTAGGTATGCTACCTCATTGTTTAAAATTGAAAATTGGTTGTGTAATTATGCTACTTAGAAATTTAGATCTCAAAGCTGGGCTATGCAATGGTACTCGAATGAAAGTTTGTGCTCTTCAAAATAGTTATATTGACGCAGAGGTTTTGACAGGTGTTTCCGGTGGTAAACGGGTTTTTATTCCTCGAATTCAGTTGGCTCCATTAGATTCTAATTTACCTTTTGTTCTGAAACGTCGTCAGTTTCCTGTCAGATCGGCATATTCAACGACAATTAATAAAAGTCAAGGTCAAACATTTGACAGAGTTGGTTTATATCTAAAAAAATGTTTTTCTCATGCGCAACTATATGTTGCATGTTCAAGAACTAGAGCATTTAACAGTTTGTTTTTCAAAATTGATAAACATCTCATTTAAGGTGTGGTAGGTGGAAAGTGTTACACAAATAATATTATATTTTCTAATGTTGTTAATTTATAGTCATTAGATTTTCATTTCGAAAATTTATTGTTTCTAGGTTGTGAGCACATTTTGTATTTATAACTTTATTTATTATTTTAATATTTTTTTTCATAGCTTTTGATAAATGTATCTGTCATTTAATATTGTTATAAAATGTGTTTATATGTGTTATATAAAACAATTTCTGTTTATAGTTGTATATATGTTAAAATTATGTTGTTTCCATGTTTTCAAAGTGGTTTCACTTGGTATTATGCTGAGCAAGATTGATAACCTTGCCAGCCAAGCGGTGTACTTATAGCAGAGGTGTAAGTTGGCAGCATTTAGTGTTAGGCGGTGTTGCTGCTTTAGAGCTAGGTTGTGTTGTCTAGCCTTTTTTTAAATATTCTGGAAACACATAATGTCTGTTAATGTTTAGCGTAATGTGTATGAGAGAGTATGCAACCTTGATCTTTAAATCTAGGACGTTTTAATGTCCTAAATTTGAAGTAATTGAATAACTAATATTGAAATTAAAGCATATATACCTTTATGTATTTATATGTTTAGTAAAAAGATAAATATAGTAAACTTAAAATTAGTTTTATAGTTTCGTCTTTCATATTTTAATTTTTTTTTTTTTTTTTAATTTATTTATTTTGCCGTTTAATAACCTTTACAATTTACAAGGTTTATAAATAAAAAAAAACTGGCGGGGCAAGTAGAAGACATTATTTTGTCTTATCACCGAGCCCCAATCGTACGTATTTACAATAGCCGGATAATATATTTATACTTTACAAACTATTTATTCAAAATTATAAATGTAAAAATAAATAACAATTAGTTTAAGAAATACTTCAAGAACAATATTCATGTTAAGAGTAATAATCAAGTTAACAAGAAAAACTGAAAAAAAGTAAAAAAGAAAATCAAAAAATAAATAAATTAATTAAAGAGCACGTATTTTCAAGAGCCACACTATATACGTACATTATACAAAGTATTTGTTGAAGAATATGAAAATAAAATTTATAACAATTTGTAATAAAGTAATATTTAAATAAAAAACAAAATATTCAAAATAAAAGAGTACTTAATTTAAAAAAAACCGTTTTAAGTATGTATATTTCTAACCAATTTAATTAAAAGTAAAATAAATAACAACTCATTAATAGTTAAGTAAAATGTTGAAAAACTAAGATTTCACCAATAACTATTAAGATTAGAGGAAACACCATAACTCAAATAATGAAAAAACTAACAAACAAAAATTGATAAATTGATAAATTCTGATACATATTTTATATAATTGATTTTTAGTTTAAAAGAGGCATTTAAAATCGGATATATTAAAATCCATATGTAATAACACCTGTTTCGATTCTTTTTTAAACTGATGTATACTAACTTTTTCCGTATTTGCAATATTAGGAAACTTTTTCCACAAATAGGGTCCACGATATTGAATTGAATATGTAATTTGTTTTGAATTATATTAAGGGACAATGTAGTTATTATTTGAAAATTTTGTCGGATATTTATGCTCTACTTTTTCAAAATAGGACTGAAATATTTTAGGAGATAGTCCCATTTTTGTTTTATACATAAACATTAAAACTTGATGTAAGTTTATTTTATAAACATTTAATGCGCCCAGTATACGCAGAAGAGGCTCGCATGGTACAATTTTATCAGCTCCAAATAATATTCTGCAGGCATGTTTTTGTTTACTGTACAACTTTTTTAATTTTGTATGATTTGTACTTGCCCATGCAATATTACAATAAATCAAATGACAATGAATGAAAGAAAAATATAAACTTTTTAAAGATTTATTATTTAGAAATGGTTTGGCCCTACATATCATGGCAATATTTTTTGATAACTTTTTCTCAATGCTTTTTATATGATCACTCCAACGTAAATGTTCATCTAATATTACGCCCAAAAAGTTAACTGAAGTTTCTCTTTTAATGTTAGCGTTATTGATTATTAGATTTGGGAGTTTAATGGGAATATTTTCTAATTTATTTATTTTATGAAATAAAATAAATTTGGTTTTCTCCACATTTAGAGACAGTTTATTACTTATAAACCATTCATTAACCTTACCCAACTCTTCGTTAGCTGTTTTAAAAAGTGTTTTAATATCTCTGTGAGAATAAAAAAGATTGGAGTCATCTGCAAAAAAAATACAGTTTAAAAAGTGTGTTGCTAGATTTAAATCATTTATATATACTAAGAATAATAAGGGTTCTAAAATAGAGCCCTGGGGGACACCACAAGTTACAGCATATGGAGTTGTTTGTTTATGCGCATATCGGATGAATTGTATTCTATTGGTCAAATAGCTTTTGAACCAAAGTAACTTATTATTTTTTACTCCATAATATTCAAGTTTTTTTATAAGTATGTTATGGTTTACAGTATCAAAATCCTTTGACAGATCAATGAAAACTCCTAATGTAAAGTAGTTAGTACTAAATGCGTTTGTTATTTGATTGACTATATCAATCACTGCATGTTCAGTGGAACATTTTTTCTTAAAACCAATTTGGTTTGTTATTTTTGCTAGATTACAGGATCAAGGGTGTAAATATTCTATTGTTATGTGTTATTGTTGTGATGTTTTGTGTTGATAGACTGTTTGGCTTACCTTCAGGTTGGTGTCTATTGTTAAAAATGAATAAACGGTAGTTTCATTATTGGAACTTACTGCTTTTATTTTTTTACTAAAAGCCAAGACAACATTTTGCTAAAAATGCAATTTATATTTTTAATTGATTTTTTTTTAATTTTTTTTTATTTTTAATCCTTTTGTACTTTGAAACAGATTTTATAGTTACTTTTTCGATAAATGTTTATATTAACTGCCATGTGAACCTCGGTTACTATAAATAGGTAAATCAATTTTGAGTCTTTATGAGGTGTTTGTTTTTGTTTTTTTATAATTTAATTTTTTTTTTTTTTTTGTTTTTTTGTTATTATGGTATCATAATTCCATTTTCTTTTTTTCTTAAGATTTACGATTAACGCATTTATACATTTTATAAAAAAAAACCTGATTTCCTTTTATTGTAAATTTTTGTCAGTTAAAATGATATAAATATATGCAATTAGTTCAATTTATTTAAAAATTTTTTTAATTTTATGCCTAATAATTTGTTGTACGTAGCTCAAGGGATGTTTTTAAAGGAGGGTCGCTACTAAAAACATACTAAAAACCATTAAAAACATTGAAAATATTGTAGTTTTGCACATTTGTCAAATATCGAGAAACTTAAATTTAATAACGGGTTTAACTAATTAATTAGCTTAGTTTGCATTTGCGACAATTTTAAAAAAAGAAAAAATTCTTATATATGTTAAATTTTTATATATACTAAAAAGAAAATATTCTTAAAAATGTAAATCATTGTTTTACATTTTATTATTTTGGTAAAAGGTCTTCATCAAAAACGTGATTACTTTAAAAAATGATTTTATTCTCCTGGACTCCATTAAGGCAAAAACTTGGAAGGGAGGTTCTTTACTAGTGTCAAAATATTTAAGAGAATTAAATTCCGATTAACAAAAAGAATTTTTAGTAAATGATAGCAAATTACCGTTTACTAAAAACTATTGAAACAAAGAGGCCATTTAAACAATGTAAAAATGGTCTGTGTTGGACAGACTAAACAAGATCCGCGTGCGGTCAGCTTAGTTTACAAACATGAAATTATGTCACGTTAAAAACTATTAACGTAACTTTTAAAAGTCAATTTAAAACATTTTTGATAGCTAAATGTGATACTACATTGTAAGTATAAATGTGATAGTATAGTAAAAAAAAACTATTTTCAGATTTTTTGGCTCATAAAATGGATTTAAGACTTAATTGATTGCGGTTAAACCGCAATAAATAACGATTGGAAGGCAATATGGCCAAGACGGAATATACGACATAAATATGAAATTTGCATTTTACTCATTCACAGAAAATGGAGTTCAGACCAATTGGCTCTTATGGACAGATACGTTTAATGCACATATTAGTAAATAAATAAAAACTTTAAATTGTGGAAAACAGCCACTATAAATTAAGTAACAGACCGATAATAACCCATATTACGGGTTGCTTTCTGCTAGTCTAAATAAATGTTTTTCGGGTGGCGTTTAGCTTTTGAAAATCGTATATCATTATATAAAGGATAGATATGGCAGCCCTTTTCATCAGCGCCATTTTGTAAAAGCTGGTATGTTAACTTTGATATACCACCATCAACAATCATTGCTAGACCTTCATCCTGTGAATACCTTTTGAATTTGAACGGATTTGTCATCTAAAATTTCTGCCATTTTTTTGGCAGTCTCGTACTTAAACTCATTCCCATGTTTTACCTTTGTTGCATGAAGTAATTCAACGCCAGATAAAGTGTTAATAACATTGTTAAGCTTTCTTTTCTTTGTTCTGTCGCATGTGTTTTTAAAGGAGCAACAGGGTTTTCCAACTTCAGTAACTGAAGGGTTTGGCGTAATGTACGTAAACTGAAAATCTTGAGCAAGCCAATTTTCATTGTTTTTTTCAAAATAAATAATATCATTGTTTGCAGCTATCCAATTTTTACGATATACTTTTTTAAAGTTTTTAAACTCAGAGGCTTTAAATTTTATTTCAACTGAAGCTAGGAGAGTTAATACTGATGAAAAAAATGATTTATCATTAGGAACTAATTTATTTTGTCTTATAAGTGTGTGAATATCACAAATTTTTATGTTATAGCTAAAATAAAAAACAAAAATAGTATTGTTTAAACAGTACAATGTGTATTGACTTGTATTAGTGAAAAAATAACATGTATTTTTATTTGGGTGAATAAAAAACATGACGTTTTAAATAAGTATTTCGATTTCAAGCGAATAATACGACTTAAAACTTGTACTTTTAAAATGTCAAATAAACTCAAAAGGGGAAATTAGAGGCATATAGTTCTAATAAGTCATAGACATGTTGCATATACTAGCTCAAGCGCTCGATATAGGTTCTCATAGATTCCCTAACTTTTCTGACACTTTTAAACAACAAGGTAAGTTTATCACACTGTTATAAACTTACCTTGTTGTTATAAAGCCAGTTTATAAATGTGTTATAAATGTTGATCTTTCCTTTATATTATTTTCGTAAAGTTATATTATTAAATAATTAAAATATAAAATCGAATTGCGCATAAACGTACTTTTTTCAAAGTTACTGTTAACTAAAGTAACGCATAAAAATAAAAAAAATTTACGCTTTTTTGTAAAAATAAAGTAATTTATAAAACATTGAACCGCAATTGATTTTTGTGGTTTTTATATAGACTATTATACTCAAACAAATTTCTTAATAAGAAAATAGAGTATTACAACTATGTTTTATGAATAGTTTTTAAAATAATAAATTTTTATTTTTGAAGTTTTGTCTATCAGCTGGCTCACTGTGCGCTGTGTAAAATTTTCACTCGACATTATTTACTTGAATAACAATGAATAAAAGTAATTTCGTTCACTAGTTTAAGTCGGTTACTTATACTCAAACTTTATTTAAACAAAATTTTTAAGAATTATTACAATGTAGAGCAGATCAATATAGCACGGCTGTTTCAAAGAGTAGTTTTGTCACTAGCGCTTAGCTTGAAAATCAAATTGAACAGAAATACTGTAATATTGTAATACTATTATAAGTAAATTTATCTTAAAAGCTTGTAGGGATTTTTGAGAGTAGATTTTATCAGCAATAAGCATGATGTATTAATCTTTATTTTATAACGTTTATGTTATTATTTACAAAAAACTGCAAAAATATGTAGGTACTTAGCTCAAGGCCACAAGCAGAACACTATAAATACAAGTTGTTACAATCTTTTCACAGTAAAGAGTATGACAGCTGTCAAACACAAAAAAATTATGTCAAAACTAAGTAGACACCCCAGTCTTGAATTTGGCTTTGTCTTTAGGTAGTGCATACAAGTTTATTACATTAAGTGCACATTAGTAAGGGTTTACAAGATTACAACATGTTCTCTCATTTAATGAGACATATTTTTAAATATGTATGCACTTAAAAGGCCAAATAGATGAGAATGAAAGTTATTATTATCTGTCTCATCTACAAGTTTTAAAAATAATTATTAATTTAAAAACAGCAACAAGTTCACAACATGTTACATCAATACTAGTTTACAACATTTATATTGTCTTGCCAATTTTGAATAACTTAGTTGTCATGATAATGTTTATTATGATTTTTTTAAGTACAAAATTGTCTGAGCAATCCTTGAATTTTATAACAGCTATTTTGTTTAAAAAATTTACTTATGATACCTTAGCAATTATAATAGAAATACTAAAACAAATCTTATATTTTATTAATTTATTAAACATATAATTTTAAACATTTGTTCAACAACCAGAGTGATAAATTATACTGCATAGAGCAACATATTAAGCATTAGAGTAAAATATATATAGTATAACACTTTATAAAGTATAAATATTTATACATTAAAGAGTGTTCATTCAATCAACCCATAATCATTTAGGTGATCACTAGGATTGTTGATAAATGTTAAAAAGTTTATCACACGATACGCTATGTCAGTATAATCTTGTAAAACTGAAATGACACATTTACAATAAATATTATCTATAGTAAATAAATAATCTATACTGTCCTACATATTAAAATAAACAGTAACTCCAAAATTTCCATTCTGAGATATTCTTAAAAAACAAAAAATGTCTTTTTGCTGTGTATTACAAATAATAATTAATTTCTCAGCGTGTTTTAGGCAAAAAAGAACACGAGTTACTGTTACTCATTTTCTGCCCTACCTATAATTTTGTAAGTAGAGTACTATATATATAATATATATATATATATATATATATATATATATATATATATATATATATATATATATATATATATATATATATATATATATATATATATACATATATACATATATATATATATATATATATATATATTTATATATAACGGGAGGTTACTAAATATCCGGACAAACTTTCATGAGCAATTACTCCTACGGTTTTTATGGTAGAGATTAAATAAAACTATCATTAAAAAGAGTTTTTAGTTATTTATTTATTTTAATTAAGTTTGTCTTCAACCAGTCTGTTTCTTCGGATTCGCGAGACCCAAAAAGTGAAAATACAAGGTTAAGGTCAATTTTTTCAGGCAAAGCTTTATTCTGGTTTGTAGTTGCTTCACGTCTTTTGCTTGTCAGTTACTCTCATACACTTTGCATTTAAAAATATAGTCCCATAAGTCCATATTAAAAATATAGGCCCATAAGTCTTCTATTGGGCACCACTCCGGTACGGCTAACGGATTGTCAACTTTTTTGATAAAATTGATGTTATGAGTCTCATATCAGTTGGTCACGGTTTTGGCATAATGCAATGACGCCAGGTCCGGCCAAAACATATAATTAACAACGGCATGATGAGCGTTGATGAATGGCACTAATCTTCTCTTTATACAATTAATTTCATAGATGGCTTTATTGAATGCAAGGCCGCTGGGGACAAAAAATGGCTTTGAAATACCTTTGTCAGAAGCGGCCAGGCAGACACGCATATATATATATATATATATATATATATATATATATATATATATATATATATATATATATATATATATATATATATATATATATATATATATATATATATATATATATATATATATATATATATATATATATATATATTTACGCTTAGTCATTTGGAATATTAATAGGTGTTAAACTTAATGCGTAATAATTACAGTTAATAGAAATGAGAAAAGGTAATAGTAATAGTAATAGTAATAGTATATGAGTTGCAAATAGGATACATATCCTATTAAAGTCATATAATGACTATAGGCAACTATCAATTGAACTGTCAAGCATTCGTTTAAATTCGTTAGTCGAGGAACAGTTAACTGTTGCATCATTGAGTGCATTCCAATGCTTAGCAACACGATTACTAAAAAAATGATATCGTGGATCGCAATTTCTGTTAAATTCGCGTACAAACTGTTCTCGTTGACCACATCGAGCTGGACGTATAATTGGTTCATTGTGCCAATTAATGATGGTAAGACCTTTTTCAATTTTAAACTTTTGAATCAAGTCACCTCTTATTCTACGATCCTCCAGTTTTTGAATTTGAAATAAGATACATCTATCTGTGTAACAAAGATGTTTGCATATAGTTGGGACTTTTGTGGATCGTCTTTGAATTTTCTCAACAATCTTTATATCTTTCATTAAATAAGGTGACCAAGCACTGATTGCATATTCCAGGTTAGGTCTGACATATGTTTTGTATAACTTAGTCCATAACATTAAATCCCTTGATATAAATGTGTTTTTTTAACATATTAAGCATTCTGTTAGCTTTATTACTAGCATGAATAACTTGATTAAAATATTTAGCATTACTTGAAACAAATATACCAAGATCTTTTTCTACATCTGATTTTTCTAAATCGTAATTTAAATAGTTGGTTGTATCTTGAAGTGAATAGTTTGAGCGTGGGTTGTTACTTGCCATATGCATAACTTTACATTTTTCTAGGTTCAGCTTTATCAACCAAACTTTTGTCCATTCAGTGATTTTATTTAAATCAATTTGAATGTCAGTGGTATCATTAGGAATATTTTTTACTCGTAGCTCATTCATTAGTTTCGAATCATCTGCATATAGTTTACTGACACATTTTAAATTGTCTGGCAAGTCATTGATGTAAATTATAAAAAGTATTGGGCCTAAAACTGAGCCGTGTGGGACACCGCTAGTAACGTGAGCCCAATCAGATACGTGTTCTCCAAGTACTACTCTCTGTTTTCTATCAGTGAGAAAGTCTTCAATCCAATCAAGAAGGTCTCCAACTATTCCATAAGCTTTAAGCTTGATGATTAATAATTTGTGAGAGATTGTGTCAAAAGCTTTTGAAAAGTCCAGATATACCACATCTACTGCATTTTTGTTAGCTAAGCATTTTGTAATATAATCATTGGATTCTAATAAGTTTGTAACACATGCTTTATTCTTTACAAAACCATGTTGAGATTGAGATATTAAATTTAGTTTTGAGAGATGATTTACAATGTCATTGGTTACTAAGCTTTCCATTAATTTACATGGAATAGATCTAAGAGAAACTGGTCTATAATTACTTGGTTCATTGGTATCACCTTTTTTAAATAGTGGAGTAACATTTGCATTGCGCCATGCATGAGGAATCGATCTTTCTGATAGTGATTTGTTGTATATAATTGTTAGAGGTAAAGATAGTACATTAGCACATTGTTTTAATATCATTGGGTGGACATTGTCCGGTCCGGTTGTTTTATTTGGATTTAAATTTTTTAATTTATTTTTGATCTCATCTATTGAAAAATGAAGGCTTGATAAACGCTCAGTTGTACGATTTGAAAGTAGTGGAGAATCTTTGTTAACTGAATTATTGTTGAAGACTGATTTGAATTGATCATTTAATGTGTCAGCAATGAATCTACCATCGGTCCCAGTAACTCCATAATTATTCCGAATTGATTTGATGCTTTGTTTGATTTTGCGTGAACTGTTAACATAACTAAACAAACGTTTGGGATTTTTTGTATCAAAAGCTAAACTATGTTCAAATTTTTTAATAGTTAATCTTTTTTGTACTTGTAAAGAAGATTTTAGTTTTTTGTATTGTTCGACAAGCTCAGGTATTTTCCACTTTGAAGATTGATTTTTACGCCATAATCTATTTTTTTTATTTATGAGGATTACAAGTGTACGATTGAGCCAAAGAGGTTTGTTTTTATTTTTACATATCACTTTTGGTACAAACATATTTGTTATGTAGTTACAATGATTCAAAAATAAGTTGTAACTCTCATTTATAGTTAAGTTGCTTAACTCTTTTAACCAGTCTATATTTTGAAAACATTTAATGATAGAATTGAAATCACTTTTATGGTAATTGTACTTGAATGTTAAATAACTAGTTTTATCTTTATTACTTGATAAATCATAATTAAATTTTAGTATCAAATGGCCTTGACTAGCTAATCCAAGTGGTGGTAAATTTTCTATGTATTTGATTCGGTCTGATGATTCAGTTATGACCAGGTCCAATATATTTTTTGGCATTTTATTTTTTTGGATGAATGTTGGAAATGTTACATTTTGAATGATGTTTATATTGTTAATAAGATCTACAACTCTAGCACCAATGCTGTTTTTATTACCATTAACTTGGACAGAACCATCTTCATACCATTTGATGTATGGAAAATTGAAATCCCCACATATGAGTATACCGGTATATATTTTTCTGTTTAACTCTATTTTTGCTGTTTGTATACTTTGAATTATTTCATCGTCAGCTTGGTTTGACCTTTCAATGTTAGTGTTATTTGATTTTTCGTCATTATAAATAATTTTTGATTTTAACGGTGGACGATAAATACAGCCAAGCTTAATAGTTTCGTTTCCATACTTGATAAGGCACCAAATTTATTCAGATTTCGTAACATTAATTGAAGAGTTTTTTATTTCAAATGATGATACATTGTCATGAACATATATTGCTACACCACCGCCATTATTTGTGTTTGAAATATTGTCGTTTCTGTTAAATTTGTGTAAATAATAATTTTCAATACTCACTAAAGAATCTTCTTTGAACCAAGTTTCATTGATAAATATAATATGAGGTTTGTACGTTGAGGCTAATAATGATAATTTATCTACTTTATCTGAATTTAATGAGGTAGCATTTGTATAAAGGCATTTTAATTGGTTATTATTTTCATCGTTTAATGTTTTTTGATTTGCTTGACATATATTGTTTTTATTACTTTTTGAAAATGTATATTTGTTAGTGTATTTTTTATGTTTTTTTGAGCATAGTATTAATCTGCCACTACTCTTATTGGGATGGGTGGTAATCAATTCGTCTAAGTTCTCCATTTATGATTCCGAAGTAGAACTTTTTTCCATTTCTCTCACCGAAGCGAAGCCTCTCTTCAGAACCATTTACTACATTAGGAAGTTCTTTATTTTTATTATTTCTTTCTTCTCTTAGTGTACGTTCAAATGCTCGCTCAGTTGGTGTCTTGTCTTTGTTTAAATATACTTTTTTGTACTTTTCGAATCTTTTTAGATTTTTTGCATTTAAAAGAACACATTTTTTAGTTTCTTGATCAAGTAATTCTACCTTCTAGTAAGGTAAAGTTTTTTAAAAGAACGCATTTTTTTAAAAGAACTTTTTAAAAGAAATTTTTTAAAAGAAATTTTTTAAAAGAAATTTTTTAAAAAGAAATTTTTTAAAAGAAACTTTTTAAAAGAAATTTTTTAAAAGAACACATTTAAAAGAACACATTTTTTAGTTTCTTGATCAAGTAATTCTAACTTCTAGTAAGGTAAAGTCATCTTTTTAATAATTACTGTTAAAACATTACTTTTTAACACCAATTTAATAAAATAACAAAGCTGATTTAATAATTATTTTAGACGATTATAACATAAACAATTAGCGATAAAAATTTTAGTATACATCAAAAGTAGGTAGCGCAAAACGGAAAATATATGCATATTTTCCGTTTTTCGCTAAGCCAAAAACCTTCTTGTTAAGCCAAAAACCTTCTTGGTTTAAATAACTTTACCAATCTATTTTTAATGCATGCTAAAAATTGCTATTGCACTAAAACTCTAATCACATAAACTGACTTTTATTAACAAGTTGTTAATAAAAAAAGACAACATTTTGACCAACGTGACATATTTTGTATAAGTTATTTATGTATATAATTATAAAGATTTCAATTCTATACATATAAAATTAATATAGAATATATCTGTATGAATAGAATGAAACTTTACAAATAATATACATACATCATATCTTATATCAATATTATAGAATATAACAGTATAAATAGAACAAAAATGTATAGATGATACACATACATCTCTTCTTATATCAATATTATGAATTTGTAATAATAAATAATGTTATATTTATCATAACAATATGAAATAATACTTTAAATTATAACAATAAATTTATAACTATAGATTTATTTGTAATGACAAAACAAATATAAGATAGGTATCTATAACTTTTTATAAATTCTAATGTAAATGTAAACTTCTTTAACCATATATTTATTTTGAATGAAGGTAAATATAAGATTATGTTATAAAATTTATATTAGAATTACTAATAGAAAAACTCGCCATTGTAATTTATTATTTTTCAAACTTAATAAACAAGTTGGTTAGCGATCTTTAACACCCGTCCGAAGTAGGTAGCAAAAATTTTTAAAATTGCAGACCTAGAATAGCTTTTTCATCGTTATGTGTACCCAAGAGAAATAACCTACTTTTGTTGAATGTTGACTACTTTTGCAAAACAACGCAACAAACAAACCTTTTAATTAAGATTTTGATTAGGCCTTAGTATTTAAAATGTATTAGTTGTTTTTAATAATAATATTTATGTTAAAATAGTAACAAATAACCTAGCAGTTACTACAAAAAAAAGTTAACTTAGTTTACATAAATACTGTAAGGCTCGTGGTAAATTCTAAGTTTAAGAAATTCAATTTTAGTCGAGTCTGATGCAGGTTTTTTATTATTTAACTTTTAATTAAAGAAATAGGTTATAAACGTTTTATAATTTATTTTTCTTTCTTAGACATCCTTATTATCAATATATTTAAAAAATTTTGTGAATATGATGGTAAATATGTTTCGTAAATATAACTTGTATATTTGATCTCTCTTTGTCCTTCTTTGTTACTCTTTAAAATATAAAGAGAAACAAAGAGAGAGAGAGAGAGAGAGAGAGAGAGAGAGAGAGAGAAAGAGCGAGAGATAACATAAATTAATATATATATATATATATATATATATATATATATATATATATATATGTATATAAATATATATATATATATATATATATATATATATATACATATATATATATATATATATATATATATATATTTATATATATAAATATATAAATATATATATATATATATATATATAAATATATATATATATATATGTATATAAATATATATATATATATATATATATATATATACATATATATATATATATATATATATATATATATATATATATATATATATATATATATATATATATATATACATACATATATATATATATATATATATATGCAATATTGGACAAAACATTTGCAACCAACAACGAACAATGCTAAAAAGTGTTCCTAATTTTACATGTCTTAAAAATGATACGAATTATACTACCACAGCAAACACTTCAGGAGTCTGGATTCATAGCATGCCATGACATGAGCAATCAGCTAAAAGATGACAGCACACAGGCAGAATTTTGTTGACAAGTGCCATTTTGCAGCGGACAAAACATGTGCAACTTTTTTGGTTTGTTTCATTTTCTTAAGTCTGGTCCGTGTCAACGTCACGAAAGTTTTTTAATAATTAAAGGAAGAATCCAGAAGTTTCCAGAAGCATGCAGAAGCTTCCAGAAGTTTCCGGAAGAAGAATCTGGAAGCATCCAGTAACATCCGAATGTATCTAGAAGCATTCCGAAGCATCCAGACGCATCTAGAGGCTTCAAGAAGCATCGAAAAGAAGCATCTAGAATCTTCCAGAACAGGTTCGCACAGGTTCATTTTACCATATAAGAGACATGTAAATCGACATGTAATTCAGTCAGTATATGGAAGTCATTCAGTCAATATTATCAAGACAGTTTATCGAAGTGAGTTTTATCAAAGTGTTTCATCCAAGAACATCAATACAAGAAGTGAAATACAACAAGTGTTTTATTACATCAATACAGTCTACATCCAACAAAGACGTTGTGTTCCACAGAGCATTATTGTATCATCACAAGGTAAATGTAACACGGTAAGCCTTGAGAAACGTGATTATTTATTTTTATTATTTTTATGACTTCAAGTGCAAAAATGGCTACCGACAGTCTTGGATTGGAACTAAAAAAGAAATTTATTGGCGATTACGTAAATGGAATGTCACAAAAAAGTATTTGTGATAAATACCGCGTGAAAAAATGGATCGTATCATGACTATGTTTCAAAATCGTTCTACGAGGAATTTGGAAGCAGATAACAAAGGTGGAAGACCACGTTCCACCACTTCTAGAGAGGATTCTATGATCGTCAGATCCGTCAAGAAGGATCCCTGGATATCGTCAGTCAAGATACAAAAGCAATTAGAGCTGCCTGTATTGGACTGAACAATTAGACAAGGTGCTGTTGAAGCCGGATTGTTTTCTTGACGCCCTGCAATAAAACTGCTGATTTCACCAAAAAACTAGAAGAAAAGACTCCTGTTTGCTACATCTCATATTGACCGGAATGTGTAGAAATGGCGAACTGTCCTGTTCAGTGATGTTCGAAGTTCAATATCATTGGGAGCGATGGCATTTGTCGTGTACGTCGACCGGCCGGAAAACGCCTCGATTTACGTTACTGCCATAAGACCGTGAAGAATGGTGGAGGCAATGTAATGGTCTGGGGGTATTTTTCTGCTAACGGCCTAGGTCCAATACATCGAAACGATGGAATAATGGACCGTTTCATGTATAAAAATATCCTGAAAGATGTTATGTTACCTCATGCTGAATGGAATATGCCAATAAAATGGGTTTTTTAGCAAGACAACGATCCGAAACACACTGCAAAAGTAGTCAAGCAGTGGTTTCAAGACAACCACCTATCGGTGATGGATTGGCCGCCTCAATCTCCGGATCTCAACCCAATCGAGAACCTGTGGGAGATCGTCAACCGCAGAATTATTCATGAAGGTGTTCGTAATAAGGATCAACTATTTGAACAAATCCAAAAGGCCTGGGCAGCGTTTCCACAAAGTTTTATTGATCACCTAATCGAATCTATGCCTCGAAGATGCAAGGCTGTGATCAACAACAATGGATTCGCCAAGAAATATTGATAGCGTAATACAGTTTGGTCAACATATTGTCGTGTTGCACTTGTTTTGTCCAGAAGGAAATCAACATTTTTTAATACTTTTGATTAATTTATTAATTTTCGTGTACAAATAATGAACTTTGGGATGAATAAAAGTTGAAGAACTTTGTCTCTAAACAGTTACATAGTTATTTCTCAAAATTGAAAAAATGCAGCACTTTTATATAAAGAAACTAAATTAGCATTATTTGGTTGCACTCGTTTTGTCCGATACTATATATATATATATATATATATATATATATATATATATATATATATATATATATATATATATATATATATATATATATATATATATATATATATATATATATATATATATATATATATATATATGTATATATTAATAAATGATCTTAGTGTGATTCTATGAACATTGAGGGGAGCGATGAAAAAGAGAATCTTTAGGAGGGCAAAACAGGAGGGCGGTAAAATGCTTATATAATTGTTTTTTTTCAACAATTTGATTTACCATCAGTAGGTATTTAAATATTTACCTCCAACATGGCTGAAGAAACCACTAATTAGAGTTGGAAGTTACTAGAAGAGAAAAAAAGAAAATTGTAGAGCAAGACAAAGATTGACAGACAACTTTAAGGATTGCAAATTAAATGAATCAGGATAGAAAGATGACGGAAACGAACTCCAAAGAATTAATGTTTGGGGAAAACATCAAGACGAATAAGAGTTTCGTCTAAGAATTTAAGATTTATAGAGATAGATAATAGCATTCAAATTTTTAAAGTGTCGAGCTCGAAAGAGATGCATTATTAGCAGATGCTAATTTTGCAATAAGTTTGATACATGGTTTCCAACATAAGTCGGAAGTAAAAATTAATCCTTGAAGTTTACCAGCCACTGTGAGCCCCATGCTATAGCAGAAGCGAGATCATTTTGAAGCTCAAATGCTCCCTCCAAATATTCAGAGAGTTTTGACTTCTTATCATGACAAGAATAAATGATACATCAGTGAACAATGCCACCTTAGGTGTAAGATTATCTGGAAGATCGTTAATAAAAATTAAAATGAGTATAGGGCCAAGGACCTAATCTGGAGGAACCCCTGAAGCTAGAATAATAAATAAGAATAAGCCAGATTTTATTAAAAGCTTAAGAAATGTAAAAAGCAATGGCCTTATCCTTCCCACCTATATTTAATGCACGATAAAACCTATCGGTTATTACTGTTAGCAAATCAGCTGTAGAACGAGAAGATTAAAATCCATATTGACAATCAGAAAGTAAGTGATTACATTCAAAGTGAGAGATTAAGTGTTTGTTAATTAAAGATTCAAAAATCTTGTTTATAATACAAAGAAGACTAATGGGACGGTAGTTAGACGAATCAGATCGCTCTCCAGAATGTTTGAAAATTGGAATAACAGATATGACACGAATATCAAGCGATGGATGAACATATTCGACGGGTATATCAAGTAGAACGCAACTAGTGGAATCAAGAAATGATGTTCATGAAAAGGTCATAGCAAACAATTCAGTTTTGTCTTTTGGTGAGATAACAAAGTCTAAACCATACAAGAGATGTGGAGTAACAGGTTTGCCCTTATTATTGATACTATTAAAGATTCAAGAAGAAGAAAGGTAAAATTTGTGGGCTTTAATGCCTGCAAAGGTACTGACACCAGAGCCAAGCTATTTAAAGTGATGGGCATTAATGTCACCGACAACAACAATATTGGCTGATGAATAAAAAGAAAGGGCTTGGTCTATACGATCTGAAATAACATCAAAATGAGTGCACCCCTGAGATGAATAAAAGTGATGTAGAACAAAAAGAAAGACAATAGAGTGAAGTGGTGCTAAATGAAAGAACATAAAGGAATAGACTGCGGATTCAAACCTAGTTTTTCGACGAATGGGTGAATATTGAGGAATGTAAATGCCCAGACCAAGCATGTGATAATTGGAATCTTTACGATTTAAACGAAGATAACCATCAACACTAAGATCACAGGATGAGACAGCTGAAATCAAATCAGTCTCACAAAGAGCAAATAGGTTTTATGAAATTTACAAGAAATGAGACTCATCAGAAGAAAAGTTACTTCGATGACAATGAATATTATTGAATGATAGGTTTAGAGAACTTGATGATGATGGTTTTATTGTTTAACAGTTTTTGGTACCTTATTCATTTTTAAATTTGTTAAAGAACTTGACTCAGAGCATAGACAGTACTCAGTACACTGTTTAACAGACCAGCAATCCCCTCATTACTAATAATAAACTCTAAGCCGTAACAAAGGGCTTCAGGTGTGGCCTTGGCAATGCACATCAAAAGTACAAACAAGGACACCATCCATACGCAACATGGCACTCTTAAGTCTTTGATATTATTCAGCGGAATATGGAATCAGCCTCTCTGAGAGTTACCACAAATTTTGGAAACCTGACAACCAGCCAGCCTTAGAACAATAAAACTGAGTTTTAGAGTTGTACCCTCATTAGGAGATATTAGATCGAGTTGCCTATTCATAAAAACAGATTCACAAGTAAAACCCATGCATTGAGTAAAGAAGATCAGCAACGAACATCCAATACTAAAAACAATGTATTATAAATACATGTGCGCTAGCCTAATAGATGAAGAAGGAATGCGATGCTGGTCAAAAGATAGAGTCTGTTTACCCTTTAAGTCTCTGCCTAGGAGGTCTTTTACATGACAGTAGTTGGATGCATTTAACATCTGCCCAAGATGTGAATTTTTATCGAGACACCATCTTTAGACTTCACAAAACCAAGAGCCCTAAGGTCAAGTATGTTTAAAGTCGTAGTTGGTATCTCCTTGCCTTTGCCTAAAAAGGCGTATGCTACTAGAAAGCGGGATTTCAGATTGTACTAGGTTAAATGTTATCCGTAGCAGGATAACCTATATATATACATATACCTGTATATATGTATATATATATATATTTATATATTTACATATATATATATATATATATATATATATATATTTACATATATATATATATACATATATATATATATATATATATATATATATATATATATATATATATATATATATATATATATATATATATATATATATATATATATATATATATATATATATATATATATATATATACAATGAAAAAGGTATGTCAAGCAAAAAAAACAATAATTGAATTTTTGAAATTTGAAAAAAGATTTATTTCTTTTAAATAAACAAAGAAATGATAAAAAAGCACTAGAGGCCTATCACTATTTTCATCAGTAGTGCTATTTTTAATGCTTTTATCAAAATTCTTTTATGTAACTGTAGAAAGTTAGATAATAGAAAAATTAAATTGCTATATTGTAACTATGAGTTACCATTGTAACATTTTTTTAAAAAAGGACGTCTCAATTAAATGTGCCATGTTTTTATTTATGTAAATGACTTTCACATGACAACAAATATTTTTCACTTTTTAGTTTAAGGAAAACAAAGAGTTGGAAAAAAGGTTCTATAGTTTTATTGTGCAATCTCTGGCATTCAAATACATAATTGTCAAATTGATCTGTAGAATTTCCTGTTCTGCAACTGGAAATATGACCATTAGTACGGTTTCTTAAGAAACCTATAATGGTAACTTATAGTTACAATATAGCAATTTAATTATTCTATTATCTAACTTTCTACAGTTACATAAAAGAATTTTGATAAAAGCATTAAACATAGCACTACTGATGAAAATAGTGAAAGGCCTCTAGTGCTTTTTTATCATTTATATGTTTATTTAAAAGAAATAAATCTTTTTTCAAATTTCAAAAATTTAATTATTGTTTTTTTTGCTTGGCCTACCTTTTTCCATTGTATTGTTTATTATCAATTTGGTAGTTTTATTTATGCTTTAATATTAATTAAAGCATAAATAAAAGACAGTAATGTCCTCCATATATTAATGATTTCATAAACAAGCCATCTGGTCCGGCAGATTTTATCTTTTTTTGCTTATGCAAAGCGTTAGTAACACCTACAATAGTAACTCTAACAGGTATGTCTAGTAATGAAGAATGCGGTAACTCCTTGAATAACAGCAACATGATTGGTTGCCTTTAAATTACTATTTTCATACACACTGTTCCAATACCTTAAAGGATTGCCATTACTGGTATTCTTTGTACATCTATCAGCTTTAATATGCTCAGCATAACTTTTACAGTACTTAAAAGGAAGATTAAATAGTGCCTGAGTATTTTTTTTTTTCACAAATAATTCTATGTTTAGGTTTTCCATCAATTACGTATTATTTGAATGCATCCCTAGTAATTAGACCCGTTAGACCAATTAGACCCACGAAATAGAAATAGGATGTTCGTCTTGTTGAAAATATGTAAAAAATGAATACCATAAGATATATAAGCTGGATATAAAGTGAATACCATGGAGTAGAATGAGTATTGACTAAATACTGAAGTAGCGGTTGTAGGAGACTCATTTATCATCAGGTGGTTATGTAGGAGGCTCATTTATCACCAAAGAAACAAATGAGATCACCAAGGAATTTTGCAAAGGAAATCACAAAAAGAATATCAGGACTTCTACAAAGAAAATCACAAAAAGAATAATCAGCTTTAGAATAGTACCTAATGTGATTATAGAATGAGCCTAAAGAAGAAGTTTGAGTGCGTACAATATTTTTATATATATAATTTATATGGTGTAGCACTTGCCGAAAGAGAAAATGATCCGATAGATGATGATAATGATCGTCATCATCATCATCATCATCTGGTTATCTTCTTTTTTGGCAAGTGCTAAGCAAAAGCTAAGTCAAAAAAATCTCTTTTTTAAAAGTATCTTTCATCCAATATTGGTGATTTTATACTTTATTATTGCTTAAACAACTAAAGTTTTCTTTAATATTGTTTTCTTGCTTCATGTTAGTTAGCACTTTTTAGTTTAGATTTACAATTAACTTTTTGGAATATTTTTGTTAGTAGTTTTAGTCTTGTTTTAAGATAAATTTCTTAGATTCTTTTTTTGTTAGTATTTTTAGTTTTATTTTGAGAATCTCTTGAACTATTTTTGCTGACAAGTTTTTATTTTAAGGTTATCATTCTACATTTTTTTTTGTTAGTATTTTTTGTTTTCATTTTGAAAATCCCTAGAATTATTTTTGTTGGCAAATTTTTATTTTAAGATTATCATCCTTGATTCTTTTTTTTGTTTGTATTTTTTAGTTTTATTTTGAGAATCTCTCGACTTATTTATGTTAGCAAGTCTTCATTTTAAGATTATCTTTTTAGATTTATTTTTGTGTTAATATTTCATAGTTTTATTTTAAGAATATCATTTTGAACTATAGTGGGAGCCCACTTCATAATTTCTAAAAAATAAGGTCCTTAAATAAAAAGGTAAAGTTTTTAAACATTAGACTAAACACTTAAACATAAGACTAAAAACTCGTGTTCAGTCTTGTGTTTAAAAACTCAAGCTTAATTTACTTAGTCGATAGGATTTAGTGGTAGAAATGGTTACGTTAACGTTACTGATAACTGCAGAAAATGTTGTATTGAATTTATTTTAATTTTAGAAATACATTATTACCCCAATAAATTATTTAATTTCGTTTTTATAATTGAAATAAAACTTGGTATTTAAACTTCTGATTAAATATTTTGACATCGATACATCATAGAAATATAGCTCACAATATATAATAGGAAGAAAATAAAATACTGAAACATTAAGAGAATAATAAAATAATCAAACAAATAAATAATGAAACATTTAGAAAAGTTAAATTTGGGCTCCTCATATTAATAACAACATATTTTCCTTAAGTTGGTGATGATTAATGTAAAATATAATATTTTTTTTTAGTTGATGCATCAACTACAAAAAGTGCTTTAATTTAAATACTAGGTAAAATGCGAAATTGAACTGCGCACCATTGGTTTATAAGTATTTTATATTGTAACAGCATTTTTAGCCGTTTTTAAACAATAATCATGACTATAAACATGACTACACTGCGCCAACCAAAACCCTCAGTCGATGTATTTACATTTACCTGAATGCTCTCTCTAATAGTCAGTAAATGCATTTACACTTAATAACATATACATTACAAATATATTCATATTTATTTGTATTAAAATTAATAATATAGTCATGGTCCTAAAAATATAATATAGTGGTTTGCACAAAAGTTCGCATTTCACTAGTTGGTACTTTGGATTTTGCCGACATCCTTATATTCAACAAATATTAAAAAATATAAGGGAGCACTTGCACCCTTAATCCGTATGCACCTTTGATCCTATAGCGTTATCTCCATTCTTACAAAACCTTTAAAAAAGGGCTGATAGCCAGCGTGTTATAGGTTTCGAATAATTATTTTACAACGGAAACCTCACTTGCCTAAGTTGCAAATCGAGCTTTAGTATTATTAATGATTTAGATAATACTAAGATTAAAAAATAAGATAAAAACTGTGTTTCTGAAACTTCAAATAAAAATTTGTGACATTTATTAGCCTTTTATCGACAACAAACTGGAAATCTGTTTTAAAACAAAAGGTGTTAATGAAGGCTATGATAAATATTATCATATATTTGAATGTCACTACAATAAAGCATTCCCAATAACAACTAAATTTATTAAAACAAAAACTCTACAAAATCCCTGGATAACACCCCCGTAATCATAAAATTTTAAAAAAAAAAGCAACGATTGTATGAGAAGTTCATTAAAAAAAGAACTTTTAAAAATGAAACAAACTATAAAAACTATAATCGTCTTTTTGTGACGATTGTAAAGCGCTCAAAAAGACTTTACTATAGTAGCCAATTACTAAGATACAAAAATGATATACAAAAAACTTGGAATATAACAAAAGAGGTTATAGGTAAAGAAGATATGAATATTAGTCGTTTACCAAAAAAACTAATTAGTAATAACTGTGAAATTATTAACGACGTAATAATTGTTTATTCGTTTAACCATGCATTTGTTACCTCAGGTCCAAGTTTAGCATCAAAAATAAATAAAATTAAACTTGCTTCAAGTCATACCTAAACTCTAATAATAATAGAATGGACAATAATATGCTAACAAAATTGCTTGATGCTATGTACTTACTTAAACCAAATAAAGGTAATGGAGTTGATGATGTAAGCAGTAATGTAGTAATTAAATCAATGTCTTATTTAAAAATTCCGCTTTTGCATATATTTACGCTCTCTTTAAAGCAAAGAATCTTTCCCGATAAACTTAAAGGTGCAAGGGTAATACCTATACTAAAATCAGGAGATGAGACTAGTGTCTCCAATTACAAGTTTATCTCCATACTATCATGCTTTTCAAAATTATTAGAACACATTATGTATAAAAGATTGTATTACTTTTTAGATGTAAACAATTTTCTCTATAGTAAGCAATTTGGATTTAAAAAGAGCCACTCTACAGATCAGGCTACTGTTCATCTTTTTCAAGATATCTTTAAATCATTTGATGAAAATAAATATACATTAGGTGTATTTATTTATCTCAGTAAGGCTTTTGACACTGTCGGTCATTACATTTTTTTAACAAAGTTAGAAAACTATGGTATTAAACATAAAAATTGCGTGGTTTAAAAGCTATTTGTCAAATAGAAAACAATAAATTTCTTATAATGAAGGTAAACAACCTATATGAACATAACATGTGGGGTTCCTCAGGGATCTATAATAGGGACACTCCTATTTCTCATTTTTATTAATGATTTAAGCAAAGCTTGTACTGAACTAGATACAATTTTATTTGCAGATGACACTACTTTATGCACATAATGATATAAATATTCTGTTTTTGTTAGTAAACAAAGAGCTATTAAATCTTACTGAATAGTTTAATGCAAACAAATTATCTCTAAATGTAACCAAAACAAAATTTTTTTTTTTCTATCGTTTTCATGACCGAGATAAAACTCCTTTGAAACTTCCAAAACTTTGTATTGCCAATCAGGAAAAAAAAAGAGAAACCACTATAAAATTTCTCGGCGTGCTTCTGGATGAAAATGTGACGTTGAGAGATCACATACATTGTCTCGAAAATACAATCTCAAGGATTATAGGCCTGCTATCCAGAGCTAAGCCTTTTTTAAATCCAACTTGCTTAAAGCTTTTATATTTCTCGTTCATTCATTGCCATCTTAATTATGCAAATATTGCTTGGTGCAGTACAAATAAAAATAAAATAAAAAACTATTTAACAAACAAAAGCATTCTATCAGAATCATTTCCAATGTGGGCCGTTATACACACTCCCAAGCATTATTTGTTAATTTAAATATAATGAATGTTTATCAATTAAATGTCTATCAAATTCTTATATTTATGTTAAAAATTAATAATAATATATCTCCTAAAATATTTTACCCATTATTCAAAATAAATCAGAATAGATATCTAACGAGATTTTCAAATAACAGTTATATTTAACCCGAAAGTTACTTTGCGGCGACCGAATTTTCAATTTCTGCTAGTGGGCCAAAATTATGAAACAAAATATTAACGAATGAACTTAAAACAATTTCTACGCTTAATGAGTTTAAGAATAAATTGAAGCAAAAACAACTGATGAACGACGTAGCGCTCAGCTTTTTCTGAAGTTTTAATGATTGCTACTGTTAAACTTACCCAATAATTAGAGGTTTGTCATTATGACAAACTTATGACAATCTTAGAAAAAAATTGTGCTACTTGTTATTGCTTAAATTAAAGTTTTTTTAAAAAAATTAAAAAAAAAAAATTATGGTTTATAAGAATTTTTCACATATTTCAAGGTATATGCTAGTGTAAAAGAAAAGCTTCAGGATTATGCGTATTTGCTTTCTTGCTTTTTTGTAATATAGTATCTTTGTACTTATCCTTTTTTTTTTCTTTTTTTTTTTAATTTTTCTCAACCAATGCAAAAAGAGAAAGTGGAAGTAGGACTTTTGGACCGATGATTTTTATTTTATTAAGTCTTTAGAAAAACGTTTTATATTATATTGTGTTACGCTTTTTAATTTTTGTTGACTTATATTTAAGATATAGACTTAGGGGCTTAGTGATAAGACCAATTATGTCTTATTCTTGCCCCTGCTATTTGTATTTATATTATGCTTTACGACTTTAATAAATTTTTTTGGCAAAAAAAAAAAATAATAAATAAATAGAATATGCAAATTCTGAAAATGATTATTTTTTTAAAAGATAGTATTTTCCAGTTTCTCGATTTTAATTCGGGGCGGGATTTATCATTCACCATCAAAGGCGGAGACTGATCTTGCTTTTTTTGGTGTTTGAGATGGAGTAAAATCCAAACATTTATATGGTTATGCTTCCATTAAATAAAGATGCTTTGCAAATGCTAAAATAAAATAAATATAAATAAAAATAATATCCAAATAAATTTAACCCCCTACCTCATATGTGAGGACAAGGAGTTTTCAAAATATTTTTATACTATTCTTAACTAAATTCAAATTCAACCATAAATTTGAAATTTCATGAAATAATCTTTTAGCGTTCAAAAATTATAGCGAGATAAAAATTGTAACCCCCTCAAATTGAGGGTGATTCAAACTTTTATTAGACATAATTTTTGAACACTAAGAGATTATTGCATATAATTTGAAATTCATTGATGAATATGTTTTTAGTTGATAAAAGAAAAAACAGATTTTGGTAATTTGTTGCCCTCACATTTGAGGTAAGGGGGAGGGTTTTTTTTTGGGGTATTTTTTTTTACCGGTAATCTTCGCAATTTTTTGTAAAGCATCTTTAAATGACGTAAGTATAAAAAGATTAATGTTTGGAGTTCCATGTATGGAAGTTATCTCTCAGGTACAGGTTCAGCCCTTGCAACAAGGGAGGGTTTGAGAGCTAAGAAATAGTTTAAAAGCTAGATGAAATTAAGACTGTTATAGTTTAGATAAATCAACAACCTTTACACAATAAAACATAGTCTAGTTACTAAGTTCTGTACAATTATATTAAAGTTATAAATATCTTAATACTTGCCTTTAAAATAAATATAGCTTCTTCGCAAGAAGGGTGTGTGAGGGGGGAGGGGGCTTACTACCTTGATTTTCCCCCTCAACGCACTCTTGATTGAAACCAAACTCAAATAATAAAAGTAAGTAAGTAAAATGCCTTACATTTTATTTTTCTTATTTAAAACTAGTATTAGATGCATGTATGTGTGTAAGGAAACAAAATGATCATTGTAAATTTATTTACATTTATTATAAACTTAAAATTGCTAAATTTGTTTATTTTGGAAAAACGCCCACAAAAGAATTTTTAAAAAACATGTTGATTTGGTACAAGATACCAGTGTAGTAAACTATTTTTATTTATTTAAAATTTATTTCTTGAAAAAAAAGGTGTAAATTGTAAAATGTAAAAAAATATTTAATTTTCTTCTGTTTCCATTCATAGTCAATTTCTTTTACTTAAAAAAACACATTCCGCGGGGCTTTTTTGCTTTTATACAATAGAGTTTAGATTTTATAAAAGGATTTTATTTTGGATTAAAGAAAAAAAAAGGAATTAAACCTAAACAATAAATTAGGAAAAACGAACCTTTTCTATTCGTCTATTATTAATAAAGTGAGTTCGGTAATGCAACCGGGGTAGTTTTTATATTGCGACAACTACTGTTTAAAACCCAAATTCCCCGCAAAAAGATTAATGTCAAAAGATAAGTAATTGCTTTTTTAGACATTTGATATGGCATATATTACATCCATCAAGAAAAATAACTTTAAGAAAATTTTATGTAACGTTTTTTTCAAAATCAAAGTCGACGATTGCACAATAATATATTGTAATAAGTTACCATGAACTCAAAAACTTAAAATCGCCATGATGATATGAAAAACCTCAAAGTTTAGGTAAGTTGATTTTTTCCGTTTATAGCTTGATTTAAAAGGAATGTATAAAAAAAACGTATCCGAATCATTTTTTGATGATCCCCATGCATATATACCTTTTTTTTTTAGATTTTTAGGTAATGCAACCTTTTTCTAATTTATATGTTTTCAAATAACATTTGGTGCCAACGGATAGAGGTTTGTATATCTTTAATTTTTCGTTTTTGGATTCTTTTTCTACTCGATGTAACATGTTGGAAGAAAAATGAAGACCTCGTCTTTTGCTGTCACGGTATTGATCGACTAAACGAAGAATTCTACCTTTGGCGTTGTCAGCATCTTCAGGAGCTATTCCACTTGTTACTCTTTCTTTTTCGTTTAGTTTTTGTTTTATACCTTCGATATAAAAACTCCAATTTTTTTTTTTGAAGTTCTCCTTGTTTTCTTAATTTTTGATAAAGTTGTTTTAACCGTCCTATTGTCGATTCGGCCAACTAAGCTTTTCCATAATTTTTAGAACTAAAATGATAAATGTTTTGTTCATAACACCATTCTTCCATTTTGTTATTAAAGAATTCTCCACCTTGATCAGTTTGTAAGTAGATAAAAGTTTTATCGTCTCTTTTAATATCTTCAAAAAAATGTTAAAAACTGCTAAGCACTTTTATGGCACTTTTTTTACAGGTCACTCTCAAATAAACTTTTTTAGACACTTCATCTACCTCAACTAAACAAATTCAGGACGATGAGGAGCGAAATTTAAATTAAAACTGTTCATTTCAGCCAAATTAGCTTGAAAATATTGACGAGGTCTATCGTATGAAAATTGACGAGTTTTGTAAACATAGGGTTTCCTAGTTGCTTGTTTTTTACCATTGACGTCGGTTGTTTTTTTAAAAAGTAAGGTCACATGTGACCAAGCTGTTATGAGACCGTTCCATTTGGCATAGATAGAACTTTCTAAAAGCGTTCTTAATTGTTCATAAAATTTTAAATCGGTTGGATTTTTTTTTTAAGTGTCAAATTGAAGCAAAACTTTTTTAATTTTAGGTGTGTCTGTCAAAGCAAACAAACGACTTTATAATTTGGTCAGTTGATCTTCTACAAGGTTATCAATAGCATCTCTCAAGACGTTGTCCGTTTCTTTAAAAAAAATTTTTTATAGGTAGTTTTTCCTCGTTCTTTATCCTCCGCCATTTTTTTCATTGATCTCGTTTCTAATGGTTTTCTTTTTAATCCTAATTTTAATCGTTCTTTTGTAGTTATGCTAGTTTCACTAACATCAGTTGAAGCACTAGCCACAGTTGGTTCTGAGGTACTAATTGTTTCAGGTAAAGCAGTAGCACCTAATAATTCGAGAGAAGTTTCTGGTGGTTCAGTAGATTCAGTTTTAATTGTTTCAGTAGTTTCTTCTTTTTTAGTTTCTATCGGTGCTAAATAGGAATCAGATGCTCATGTTCGTTGTTCCTTTTGGGGTGTAGGAATATGTAATAATGAAGAGCTTGTTAATGGATGAGTGAATAAATTTTTTTTTAAATTGGTAAGTAGTTTTAAAGATTCGGCGAAATTTTTAATATTAATAGAATCCATATCAAAAAATATTTTATAAGATAATAAAAGTGAATTTAAACGAGCAAGTTGAGAATTGTACAACCCATTATCATCAACAATTCAAGTAAACTTTTTTCTTTGATTGTGTTTTCCGTGTTGTAAAATTGATTTGAATTAGATTTAATACTTTCCAATAAACCCAACATTCCTCCTTTAGCACAAGTTTGCTCTACATCTTCTTTTAAAATGACTATATCTGTTACATCTCTAAAAGGTAATGAAGGTACATGATTGAAAAAAGTTTCAAATGTTGAAAAGAGCATATTTTTACCAATAGCTCTGATGGCTAATGCGCTCTCGTCATAACTATTTTTCATTTGATCGTAAATATCTTTATTGGATAATAAATAACTGTTGTTTTGAATATATTCTCTCAAAATGTCAAATTTAACACCTCGAAACATTTCGCCATATTGTATACATCTTTGATTAATAATGTCTTTTCTTTCTAATAATATTTCAAAAGCTCTTTTTCCAGCAAACCTTTTATCGGTTATGGATTTGCTTTCTATAAAACCAGAAGTCATGACAGAGCAAGGATCACGAAATAGAGCACCAGCGTATACACTTTCGGATGTTAATTTAGTTTCGTTTCGGAAAGGTATGTTGTATCTTTTAATAAAACTCCATAATTTGGCAAAAGTAAGTTGTCTTATTTGGTAATAATCGACTGCTATTCTCATGGTGCCTACAGAGTGAGAAGAGGTAAGTAAAGTTAAAAATTCGCTAGCGTAAAAAAAATATTATTTTGGATCGTTTATTTTTTCAAAAGCAGTGTTTGTAACATTGTTATTGATACTCGCTATGGATTCCTTTACGTCTACAACATTGGCTTGATATAAAATATAAATTTTTAAGTTGTTCAAAGTGGCTTTTTCGTTTCTTGGTTTATAAACGCGTAAAGAAATTTGATGAGATCCAAATCTATAAATGACTTGATTTTTACACATATCGATGAGATATTTAGGTAAGTTGGGGATTTTTTTTATAGCTTCGTTTTTGTAAAATTCTTGTAAAACTACGTTTGGATTGGGTGTTTCAAGAAAAATTAAAAATTTTCTAAGAGGTGTCAAAACATAAATTTTTTTATGACTCGATGGAATGGTGTTTAAAGTAGTAGAACGTGGTATAGCACTTAATGTACATTGAATAGAGGTGGGAGGCGTATTAGTTAGAGGGTTGTCGTGAATAGAAAATTTTCTTAAATTTCTCATCATTCTTAACGATTTGCTTATATTTATTTGTTTAATTTTATCATTAAATTCGCTTTGTTTATTCAAATTTAAAATGGTTTTAAAAGCGTAAGCATCACCTCCCACGTTGAGATAAGTTTTCCAATTTTCTTGATCGCTTATTAAGTTGGTAGCCAAATCACTGTTTTGCATAGTATCTAGAGGTAGTAAACTATTTAATTTTTGTTGAAAGCTAACTTCGCCAGCAATTTGATTTTTGATATTAATGCGATCTGCATAATTAAGAGAAGAAGGTAAATCATATCTCTCAATAAGCTGAGACAAATCTGATCTGTTTGAATATTCAGATTCTAGGTTTACTTCTGAGTTTTCTTGTTCATCCATTTGCAATAAATTTTTATTAAAAACATCTATGTTAAACGCATTTTTGGCCAATATTTTACGTAAAGTTTATAAAGGAGACTCGTTATAAGGTCTATATCTATTCATGTTTCATAAAAAAACAAACTATTTTGAAAATAGAGTTCTTTTTGATAATAATCAACGTCAAACTGTTGTCTTAATAAATTGATCACAGTTTTTGTAGGTTCTATAGTGTCGAATGAGATTAAGTTAATAGAATAATAATTTATAATTTCATGATAAAGTTTAAAACGAGTAGAGTTGAAATATTCTTTTAAAACGTCGTAATTGCTATAAACAAAGTCTGATATAGCTTGATTTTTATCTTTCATTTTTCTTTTATCATGAGGACTTTTCCGTTTTCGTTAAACTTTGGATAACGATATAAATATTCTTTGACAAAGAGTTTAATTTCTATACAAACGAATTCTTGAAAAGCGTTTTTTAATTGTTGTCTTTTGTGATCTGATAAAAGCTCACATTTTAACATTTTTACAGCGTTAAAATGTGTTGAAGTTTCTTTCATCCATATTTTAATTTCGTTTTCGTCAATGTCTTTTCTTCTATTCATTTTTGGGATAAAAATTTGTCCTCGAACAGACAATATTTTTCTCATGGCTTGACGTTTACTCGTTTTGTTTGTAGGATTGCATAATTCGTAATCATTTTGTAAATTTCGTAAAAATTCTTCACTTTCCCAATCATTCAGAATCAGAACTGGGTCCACTGTCTGAAGATTCGTTTAAAGATTCGTCTGAAGATTCGCACAATCCATATGGATTTTGTCTTTTAATTTCTTCGAGTAGTTGTGTTGCTCTTTCGCTTTCACTCAGTTTTCTTTTTTTTAGCGGATTTTTTTTTTCTTATTTATATCGTTTTTATCTTCTTCCTCGAGTTTATTCTTCTTCTCTTGAATATAATTAATATGATGAGATTTGAGATAATAATGATTTTTTAAGTTTTGCGCCTTGACATAAGGAAAGGATTGAAAACTGACAATTTTTTTGTTAACGCTCATGTCTTTATAATCAAAGTCCAATTTACCTTGAGCGTCTACTGTAATAAATACTCTTTGTTCTTTACTCATAATCTGTGTTCTTAAGCGTGCAACCGAACAGTTTCTTTAAAATAAAGCCAAATGTCCGTGTTGATTGGAAGTTTCTTTATTTAACAAATTGCTTATAACGTGGTCATGCATTTTGCCAATAAAAGGAAAATCATTTTTAAATATTTTTTCAATCTCGCTATTGTTATCAAAAGAAATAAAATATTTGTAATAAGAAACTAAATTGTTCCAACATTGACTGGCTTTAGAAGGGATTGAATGAAAGATGGTGTTGGTGCCTACTCCGTGTTGAGACCCACTGGAACAAGCGCTAGTATACTGTTGACTTTTTAAGCAAAAAGCAATAATATTGTCGAATAAAAGTATCGTTTTTAATAGACGATGATCACTATTTTAAATACCTAATATATCTTCTGAAAAACTAATAGCTCTCTGTATTACCGAATCTAAATTTTCTGGACTGTTAACTGTTATAATATCGTAAGCTTCCAAATTATTTTTAGAAGATTCGATAATGTTTTTCCATGTTTTGTGTTGAGATTCACTAGGTTCTCTCATTTGTACCACAAACAACATTTCAGCATCAGGAAATTTTCCACAATGTAATAGTTCTTTCGCCATGGTCGATTTTCCGCTGACGTAGGTCCTGTAATAATTGAATTTTCAGGATACACATCTTGAGTAGGTTTAAAAATATTGAATTTAACTTGCGAATTGCTTTCTTCGTCTTTGAGTTCAGTTTCTTTCGATGTTCCTTTTAAATAAAAACTGTGAAAACCTTTCTCGTTTAATATTTCAGTTATAGATCTGTCATCTTTTTTTTCTAAAGGTTGCTCTGTTAGTTTTTCGCAGACTCTACTTTTTGTTCAATAGATTTTTCTTCTTTTTCTTCCATTTTATTATTAATAAAAAAACAATAAAAAATTTTTTAATTTATATATGCTTAAAAAATTTTTTTTTACAAAAAACGGTCTAAAATAATTTTTTTAATGTCTATTCTTGGTATATTATCCATCGCATAAAGTAAATGTTCTTTTATTCTGTTGCAATTCCATATTTTCAACATTTGAAAGCATTTGAACCTTTTTCTTCAATATATTTATAATCCGAATCAATTAAATCGAGTTGAATTTTATCCACTTTCAAATATCTTTCACATGTTTTCCAATCTCAATCTTTTTGCGATTTCTATTAATAATATACTGTCAATCATTTTTCTTTATCTAAATAACAAGTAAATCGTCTTTCTAACAATTTATTTAAATATTTAAGAAAAGATTCAGTAGAACCAGTTAAAATTTTTTTGGGGATTAATTGAGTGCTGTATGGAGTAATTAAAATTATACGAGAAGTACGAGATTGTCCTGTATGTTGTAAAAATGTTTTTTTGAATTTTCCTGTAAATAAAAATGATTTAAGCCAATTTCTTTTAATTTGTTTTCAAGTTGTTGGGTTGTTAATGTCTGATTAAAAAAATTAAATTCCATTATTTTTCTTTATCTAATAGACAAGTGCAATTATAATGTATTCTATTAAAATTTTCACAATGTACACAATCCTCTGGATAACATCCTACATGACAAGCAAAACGTAAATAATCAATAAAACATTCAGTACAACAAGTTAAAAATTCTTCAGGAATTAAATCCCGTCCGTTTAGAGTGATGAGAATCAAACGCGAAGTATAAAAATCTTTTTTATTTTTAAAATAATAAACTTCGATTTCTGTATTTTCTACTAAATGAAAATTTTTAAAACCAATTTCTTTTAATTTGTTTTCAAGTTGATGAGTTGTTAATTTTTGATCAAAAAAATGAAACTCCATTTTTTTACTTATAAAAAAGTTTTTTTTACAACTATGTATTCTTTTTAATATCATATAATAAAGGCATCAAAACTTTTCGATTAAATATCGCCATGGTTTGATAACGTTCTGATTGTTTTATAATATTTTTTTCAATTTCAAGTAAATTTCGGATGTGTTCATCGCTACAAAATTTTTCCATATCGGGTAGAACTTTTAAATTAGCTTCTCGTATCGGTTGTAAAAGATAATGATCTCGACTTTCAGTCATGACTCTGTCATCAAAAACATAATTTTTTTGTTTAAACCTTTTGAAAAAATCAATAACGTGTATTTCTATTTTAACTTGTATGTAATTGACACTCATTCTATTTTGTTCAATAGGTTGTTTTTCTTTTACCACTGGAAAAGGGAGTTCTCTAAACAATCTTTTAGCTGCAAAAGTATCAAAACCGTTGACATAATTTAAAAATAAGAGTTTAGAATTGGGTACTCCTTTAGCTTTATTTTTGTAATAATTTTCTTTTTCTTCGTCTCCGTTGAAACTGTGAACGCTATTACATTTAGGTCCCATGGCAAAAGCTTGAGCAATGTAATAGGAAGGTGGTATTTCGTTTTGAAAATGATCTGTTTCTTTAGCGTAAAGAGTGGAATAGAAACAGTTATTTTTTTTATAATTGGAATAATCCATCCAATGATAACCAATTTTTGAAAAATAAATCCATTCTTCTACTTTTTCGCGAAACCTTAAGGAAAGTGTGTTGTTTCAATTTTTCTTTTGTGTATTAAAAAAACAACCAGAATCAGTATCTGTTACTACTAAATGTTTTTCAGCTCCATGACTTCTTAATACTTGACCCAATTCCCAACTACAACGTCCCACGTCGAGTTTTGCATAAGACAAAATTTGTGAAGCCACAATACGTAAAGATTTATTAATTAATTTACATTTTTCGCTGGTAGTTAAAATGAGAGCGTTTTATGATCTTTTGTTTTTAAAAGTTCAAAGACGTCTTTCATTTCTTGATGATTGTTTTCGTCGTGAAGTAAAATACTCTTTGTTTTGACATCACTAATCAAATTGAGAGGATTTTCTTTAAAATTATCGTCATACATAAAACCAGCAGACTCGTAATAGTCTAAACATACTTTTTTTCTAAAATGTCCAACTTTTATCTAGTGATCCGTTGTATAATAAATTTGAAAATGAAAAGGGAGTAATAATTTAATATTTTCATCAGTTTGTCCTTCTCGAATTAAAACCTCGCAAATAATTCAAAAATTTTCAATGATGTTTTGAAAAGCTTTTTCTTCGTGATTCATAAAAACAGTATTTAGTTTTTGTGCAATTTGTTGACTTAATGTTCCGTAGTGTCCGTTAATTTGTAATTTGCAAGAAGCGTCGACTACTTTGTCGTCTTTTTTAATAGCTTCTTTTCTTTTTTCCATATTTTCATTTACCATTTTTATAAATTTTTTCAACAGCACAACCGCAACACGTCGTTAACCATATTAAAGTGTCTAAAAATTCACAAGTTTCATGCGAACTTAATTTCATAACTAATTAATGGTTTTGTCTTTTTCTATAGTATATTTTCCATTATTTTTTAGATAACGTTTAGATACTATTTCAGCAGGAGAATAGTTATGTAATGATATTATTTCTTTTTCCACCATAGGTGAAAAACTCCCACACGATCTTGATATTCTGGTTTCATGATAATTTGACAATGAACTAAAGCGCAGGTTGAAAAATCGTTTAAATTAAGGCGATGATGTTTTTGAATAACATTGTCTAAAATGTCGCATTCCAAATCAAAAGGATATTTCATATGGAAAGGTAAAGGTTTTAATTGAGCTCCACCGTATTGACCATTTTTGTCCATAAAAAATAAACAACCTCTTAATAAGTTATTATTTAAATTTAGTTCTTTTATTTTAGATTTAAAATAGCCTGTATCGATGGCGTTTTTTTGTGTACCGTTGGTTGACATACCACCTCGAATATTCTTTTCAATCATTTTTTGATCTTCGTTGGTCGGAGGAAATTGAATGGGAATTAAACTTTTTGCAGAATTTAATTTACTTGTAAAACTAAAAATGCTAACCCTAACCCTGACATGATTAAGATTATGAAATTTTGTAAATTCAAATGTTCTTTCATCAAAATCAATCATAACAGAACCTAATACTACTGTATCTAGCACAGTATAAATATGTAATAAAGATTTTAAAGTTTTTAAATTTAAAAAATTCCAAAATTTTTGAACGCCTTCATAAGCCTCTTTGATTTTTTTAATTTCTTCTTATAAATTCTTAGACTTCATTAAATCGTTTTGAGCAAATAATTCAATAGGTGGAATTGTTTTATATTCAATGTTTAAAAGTTCGTCTGTTATTTGCGAGTAAGGAAATAATGTTTTTTTAATAAAACAATTTTTAAAATCTTGATTGTCAATTAAATTATTAATTTCAGGATGAAAAGCTCGCAAAAATAGGACAAGATAAATGTTGACTATATCTTCCTAAACTTTCGTTGCAATAATCATGAGCTAATCCATACACTTGTCTTGAAAAATGATCGTGATCAATAACTAAATAATCTTCAAATGCGTTTAGTAAAGCATTGCATTTATTTAAAACTTTTTCTCTATTTTTTCCATCTTGAATAAAATCTAATAGTATAAACTTCTTTTCAAATTGTTGATTAAAAGAAAACAACATGCAATGATACCATAATTCGTAGACAGGTTGCTTTTCTCATGAGAAACATAAAAATATGTTATCAGTATTTTGACTGCATGCTTCATTGATACATTTGCGAAATATTTTGATTAAAAAATATGGATCTTCTAGCAACTCAATGTTGTCATTATCAAAGTATAATTTTAATTGATTTTCAATCATGATGAGTGAAGCCAATTGTTTCATATTGTCAACAAGATCATCACTGTTTATTCTCACATAATCACTTAACAAACCGTTAGTAGCAGGCAGGTATTCAAATTTTTCCCACCGTCTGCAACAAATATAATACAAACATGATACTTTGAATAAAGCTTGTTTTATTTTTTCAGAATCATTGTTGAATAAATAGTTTTGCACATTCAAAGGTAGCATAAATAATTCCAAACGACCTACTCTTTGAAACATATTAATAACTTGAATTCGTTTGTCATTATAAACACGAAATTCTTTATGATTTAATCTTTCTATTTCTTGAGGAGTCATGCAAGAAAATTTGTTTTTATAAATCTCAGATTGACGAATTTTATCTGCTGGATATCTGCAAATAGTACATAAAGGATTATCTTCTTGCCATATTAAAATTCTTTCTTCTAATGTTATATTTAAATTTTGAAAACGAGGTCAACATATTTCATAAGCAAATCGAATTAAAGTATCTGCTAACGCAATCAAATCATAAACTCTCAATTCCATTTTTAATTTTTCTATATTTTCATGAGCAGAATTTAATTTTTCCCACAATATACGTCTATGTGTTTTGTGAAGTAAAAAAACGCCTGGTTGAAAATATTGAGGTAAACACATCAAAGGATTTCTTTCTAAACTTTCAATAGTATTTTCATAATAAAAAATCCATTGTGTGATAACGTGTCCTTGTTCATCCAAACCAAAACATTCTCTTGCTATTTTTTCATGAATACATTGAATTACAATGCTATGGCAATGATAGCTCAGTTCGGATAAAGGTTTTACTTTTGAAGTAGCGTTCCCTTCTGACTTTGTAATACTTGTTTCACAATCAAAACTCATTAAAAAAGGAAATATGTTTCTACTTGTGCACATGAATGATTTTTGTGGATTATAGTGAGTAATACAAATTTAACAGGTTTATAATAACCTTTACATTCATGTTTGGCTGTAGCAAATTTTTGCCCACATTCTGAACATTGAAAAAGAAGGCGTGAACGATGTGAAATATTATTTAATAACGAAAAAAGATTTTAAAGAAAATTTTCTTCCGTGGATTAATCTTTGTGAAGTATTAAATCTTTCACTTCACGACGATATCGATTTCATTGAAGAGATTTAAGAATGGACTCGTTGTTTAAATCTCAAGTGGTTGATGATCAACTACCATGGAAAAAATTTTGGTTACCAAAACCTTTTTTTAACCAAAAATTTTTATAACCTCGATGAATTATAAAACTTTATAATACGAAAAAAATGTTTAATATCTTAATTAAAATATGAACAATAGTTATAAAATAATAAATGAAATATTTAATATATTATTTTATAAATAAATATGTTTTAAAATGTACGATTTAATTTTATTAATATTTTAAAATTTTTCATTAATTTTCTAAATTATTTAAAGGAGTATTTTGTATTTAAGGATCAAACTATATTATAAATAAATAATTTTAATAATTATAATATATATAATTATTAGTTTTAATAATTATATAACTATTGTATTATTAATATATATAATTTTTATTAAATAACTTTATTAGTAATAATTCTAATATGATTATATTTTTTCAAAACCTTTTTGAAATTTTTGTTATTGTTTTTTGTTAATTATATTTTTATTTCATTGTTCATGAAATATATAATCATAATTTAGATAAATAAAAACTGGATAAATTTTCGTTATATTTTATTTAATGATTTAACTTTAAATACTTTTTAGAAGTTTTAAAACTCTAAAATTATTTGTAACGTTATGCAGAAAATTTTTTGTTTAATGTTTTTTGTATTTATTTTTATGTAATCTTTTAGATATTTAATTTTGCAATGAAAAATTAAAATTATATTTGTTTTCGATTTACACTATATAAGTTTATGTTTATGTCAATTATTTTTAGAAGTTTAAGTTTGCGTCCATCTTTGTTTCTTTCAAAAAAACTTTTCATTTGTGTTTCTTTTGTTCTCAACATAAAAATAAAATTCGGAAGTTTTGTAGAATTTTTCGTCGAAGTTAATTTGTTCGAAATATAAATTTTCAATTAAATAGCGTTTGTTGTTAGGCCTAATTGATATTTAATTATTTTTTTAAATCTTTTTTAAATCAACAGTTATGACCATAAATAATGAGAGTCGGTTGCGGTTAAAGGTGGGGTGGAATAATAAATTATAATGGTTCCATTGAACAAGGTAATTAAAAGGGTGGGATAGGTAATTCGATTAACAGGTGGTATTAAAGGTGGTAATAATGGTGTGTTAGTTAGTGGTAGGAGGTAAAAGAATTTTA
The DNA here is from genome assembly GCF_038396675.1 of Hydra vulgaris. Lineage (NCBI taxonomy): Eukaryota > Metazoa > Cnidaria > Hydrozoa > Anthoathecata > Hydridae > Hydra > Hydra vulgaris. The sequence goes on along the minus strand of NC_088921.1, from coordinate 5,169,413 downwards.
TAATTTTTGTAAATAAACAAGGTGGTACTAAGGGTGAGATGTGTACACCGGGTGATGATTATTTATAATGGTTTAATTTAGCAAGATTGGTTAATGGGTCTAAAATATCTGGGTCAAAAAACATTTGAGTTATAAGGGTGGTAATGGTGTGTAATTGAATACAAGTGGTAATGATGTTGGTATGGGGTAAAGAGACTTTATATGTTTTCGTAAATGACAAAGTGATAAGTAATAATAAACTAAGGGTAGATAGATACGTGGTTCTCAATAACAGATATTAAGGTTTGATGGGAGAGGTATCAATGGTATATTTTTTTTTTACCGGTGACTTTTTAATTCCGAGTTGTTCTATAACAGTTATTAAGGTTTGGTGGGAGAGGTGTCAATGGTATATTTTTTTTAACGGTGACTTTTTAATTCCGAGTTGTTAAATATTGGGGTTTTAAGTGGCAAAAAAAAATCTTAAATCATGTAAATGAAAATAATGATATTTTTTTTAGTTTCTAGGCTACTTTGTAGGATTCGTTAACTTTAAAGGATAAAATTTCGATTATAAAGGAATAAACCTTGCGATTTTCTTATTGTTTACAAAATTCGGATCGATCGTATGCTAATAAAAGATGCCGTTGTTTTTCAATATTTTTAAATTTAATACCGTGCTTTCATAGCGCAATGTGACTAATAAATCAGATATAGCAATTGCGTTGATAAACTATCGATAACTATATGACAAGAGCATTCATAAGACAATGTGTTATGTGATGATGAATCTCCTGATATACAAACTTTATAAACTTGCAGTTTAATAACGATATTTATTTTTACTCCCATTTAAGGTTCCCTTAGAAAAAAACTATTTTTTTTATAGTAATTGCGAATTGTTTTCATATCAATTTTTCAATACTAGAATTAAATACGAATTTAAAAATTTTAATTTTATAACAAAATGGGCATTTTTTAAAGCTGAATCAGCATTTTTTTGCTATTTTTTGAGCAAATTTAGGAAAGACTTGGGACCCAATAATTTTAAAACAACTAATGTATATAATATTAAATTTGGTATAATGATAAATTACATATATATAAAGGGAATGAGCGGAAAAAAAGATCTATATATAAAAGCTGAAAAACTCATAATGGCGTTCAACGTAAAAAATTACTCTTTTGCAACCCTCCATCTAGATATAAAATTAAAATAAATTCAATCAAATAAAGAATAAGTGGTTTCTTTCCGCTCAGTTTCTAGGTATATGTTTGAAGGGTGTTTCCTAAAAATTTCAAGTGATAAAGTTTAATATTCATGAAAATATAAGGTTTGAAAAACTTAAAATCGCATAAAAATCATATTTCGTTAAATATTCAATTTAAAAAACTAAATACAAAAAAAATAACGCAAATTTAAAATCCACCAGAAAAATAACTTTCCTTGGCTTTTTCTTGGTCAAATTTACCCTTTTTAGCAGCCCTTATATTTTTTCTTCTGATTTTTCCTTTTTCGTTGGTCTTTTTAGCGCTCTTAACAATGCATTCTTTATTTCTATTAACAGATAATTGGTCAAAACAGTAACCATTTGAAATTCCAAAATATTTAAAAACAGGAGTCACACCAAAACTACCATTATTAAAGTCTAATACAGCTGAATTTGTCCCTATTTCTAACACTGATCTCCTAAGGTAAACATTTTTTGGACATTTATTCCATATGATATTATTAAAAGCTTCCTTTGAATTTTGTGTTTCACTATGGAGACATTTTCGGAGTAGTTCCTCATCAGACAGCAAAACAAATGCTAATAAAAGCGGGTTATGAATCCATAACCCTAGATTAATACTAGGTTTGTAATCACTGTTTTCTTTGTATTTACACCGGCTATCTTTGCCAACAGGACAAAATCTATGACGGTACTCAGAACTTTCAAAGTTAGTACAATGCCAAAGAATAGCACCAGTGGCTTTTTTCATTGCATACAGATTGTTTTTATTATCTCTTATAGCCCTGCCAAAATAATTTTGCATTGAATTGATGGTCTTTTCTGTAAACTTTTCTTTACCTGACAAAGGAGTTGATGTTCCTTTATATTTTTTTACAATGTTTCGAAATCGAGTACGAGGCGTTTTTGAACATGCCCAATACACTCTAATTTTTGGGGAACAATATTACCATGTTCTTTATATGATTAACTGGAAACTATCTCAGAGTAAGATGAATAACCTCCATCTCCTAAATATTCAATATAAATTAGACCATTCTTTTTTATTGATCTTGAAAAGATTTCTACAGCCCCAGCAACATCCATAGCACTTGATGATTTTAAGTGATTAGTTTCACATTCATCGCTTTTAGAATGTTCTGCTTTCCATTGATCATAATCGTAGTCAGAATTATTTTTTCTTTTTTTCCAAACAGAACACTTTTTGCAACTTTTTGACATAACATGAACGTCAACGCATCTACCACGGTTTAATGCTGTTACGACTCCATTCAATGATGAAAACCCACTTTTTTTGCCAGGTGCTATCAACAGAAACTCGACAATTAGTTGGTTTAGTTTTATCATTAAAGGTGGTTTTTATATCAGATACCTTCCTTTTTATATCAGATACCTTCCTGCATACTAGTACTAGCAGCTTCATAATCGGCTTTACACAATGAGTTATTGAGAGCATGGTAAGTTGTTTCTTTGATCGAAAACATATTCAGACATCTACTAACATTTTTCATTGATTTATGGCCTTTTTCAACTTCACGAAATGCCATTTTTGCTAAAACATTGATTTCGAATTTATGGCAACCCTGTATATTTTCAGATTGTGCACATTCTGGTGAAGTAAAAGATCAAATGCTATAAGGGCAGTCGTAACAATTTAAATTCAGTTTGTGTGCATAGTCTATTCGAAAAGAAAGTTTATCAATAAGTTCAAGGTTTTTTAAATGGCATTCAGGACAACATAAAAAGGAGTTCAAAAAATCTTTTAGTAAAGTAAAATTTATAATCAAGTTATAATTATCTGAATCTATATTCCTTTTTTTATCTAGAGATTCATCTACTAACTTTCTTTTTTTGATTTTTCGACTACGTAAGTTATCAGGAACATCTTCTGTTTATTGCTAACACAAAAAATCTTTTTACGTTTGGTTGCTTTAATTTTATTTTTTTGATTGCCCATTATATAGATGCACTTAAAGTACACTCAGTTAAAATTATTATTGAAATTGTTATTATTTAGAAACAATATTTATTGAAAACAAAATAAAAATACATTTATAAAGCATAACAAACATAGCATTTTCAAACAGGCAAAATATATCTCTGCAAACCACACTAACTTTGTTTTCATTAACTTTCTCCTGTTTCATTAATTAATTCCGTGCACATTTGAGTAATTTACAGAACATATAGTGCTTTAGAATCAGAGCAAAAAAAAAATTAAATGACCACTTATTTTGGTCAATTTGTCAAATATATATATATACAAAATATGTTGCTAAGGCGTTGTTAGGGGCGTTTTTAAAGTACCCATATTCTAAAACCCAAATTTTTCATGTATATACTTCAAATGACCTATCAAACAATATATATCATTGGAAAGAGTATAGAATGGCATTTAATATATATATATATATATATATATATATATATATATATATATATATATATATATATATATATATATATATATATACCATTTTGATTTTTTTTTATATCGTATTTTTTTTCTAGGGGAACCACCTTAACAATAATCTGAAAACAATTTATTTTCATCAATTTTATTAAAAAAAAATTTTTCTGTCTATCAATTTTTTTTTTAACTAAAATAATTATGTTACAATTATAATTTGTGATTATAAGATTTACATTTCATACAAAAATGTTTCTTTAGTGGTTTTAAAAAATCGTTAACATTTGTATCTGCATCAGAAAGTTCGTAACACGAGTTGTCTGTATTCTTCTGTCTGGTATTAATAATTACTATACTTATCAGCAATAATCTGCGCAAAATACTCTTCTGGATGCAAGTTTACCACATCAATATAGTGATTTAGAATCATTTTTTAAATCAAAAGTTTCTTGCATGTCAATTATAAATAAAACTTACGAAAAATTCAGTGTCCGCCATAATGCAAAACTTCGACCTTAAATGTCTTCTTGAGCCTGCCAAGCACTTGGTTGTCAACTGATGCAGCCACGCAGATTTGTTTTTAACTTTAAGGCGCTAGTCATAAAAAGGCCTAGGTCTCGTTCAGATGACGTGCATGATAGCTGATGCAGTTGGCCTACCAAGTTATTTCTTGTATAAATTGCAGCCAATTTTTGTTGTTGCTTTGCCCTGTGCGCCTGACTTTGTCATGGTTTATTTCGAGAAATTTAATTATTTTACAGTTGCCTGCATACATTTTAAAGCGGTGTCCTATTTTGTTTGGCAAATCGTTAATGTAGATAAGGAAAAGAAGTAGTCAAAGAACAGATCCTTGTGGCAAACCGCTCGATACTGTTTTCCAATCGAATTTATTGTTATCAATGGTTACGCGTTGTAGGAGGTTGGTTTGTCAGCTTTTGATCCATTTATGCAAGTTTTCGGACACTCCGTAGGGTTTGAAATTATGCTGCAGACGACGGTGCGTTACTTTATCGAATGCTTTATCAAAGTCTGTGAATAAGATATCGGTTGCGAGCAACTTAAGTCAAGATGTCGGTAGTTTCGAGTAGGTTTGTGACGCAACCTTTTCCCTTTCAGAACCCGTGTTAATCAGAGCTGATGAGTTTATTTTTTTCAAGTGGTCAGTAAAGTGTCTGTGTACAAGTCGTTCCATTACCTTGTGAGGGACAGAAGTGCGTGAGATAGGTCGATAGTTTGAGGAGAAGTTGCAATTAAACAACATAAGGTGGTTCTTATGTAATCAAAACTTTTTATTCATTAATTTTTTGAATAGTAGGTACAGAATGTGTAAAAAAAAATATTTTTTCGAACTCCAAAAATATATTGATGATCACATAGAGGCCTATAGAGTCAAAATAACCCCAAAAAATAGAGTTTACTCAAAACACGATTTCTCATGACTAAAAACTTATTTTACTTTCAAACTTGGTATACTTGTGTGTGCTACCTGTATCTAGTGCGTAAATTTTTTTTTATTAAAAGATTTTGTTTCTAGTAAAAGTTATGCGTCAAAACAACTGTGTTTTCGAAAAATCTGCTACTAAGCCTCTAATCTTAGTTTCCTAACCACGACTTACAAAAAATAAATTTATTTGAAAAAAAATCAGGCATTAGCAGTACACTGGATGAATAAGCCCTGAAAATTTCAAGTAGTTATTACTATTAATTCAAAATTTATGATGTTTATCGTGAGACAATTTTCTTAAAAAACAATATGGTAGAAAATCGAAAAACAAGAAATTAAATTTGTTTTTAAAACTAAAATCCGCCTTCTAAATAAGTTTCTCCTCCCTCTTTATGTCTTTATCCAATAAACCCTTATTGATGGCTTTTAGTTTTTTTCTTTTTGCTTTAGTCTTATCTGATGTTGTAATAAGTAAATTTTGGATGCTGTGTCGGTTCATTTTTTCAGATATTATGATAAAACAAATACCCCATTTGTTATTTACAAATTGTTCAGATTTTTTACAACCACTAGCCCCAAGACCCTTTCTTGATGTCTTTGTTTTGTTATTTCGAAGGTTTCCCATATTAAATCTTTATTATTTTACTAGAATCCAGCTAAAATGAACAAACACATTAAAAAACAGTAAAAAAAGTTATTATAAAAAAGCCTACCTGCTGTTTGCACTTTTCAACAGCATAACTTAAAATTTTTAAATATTTAACAACTTGGACGTACAAGGCAACATTAGAATAGCAAAAGAGATGTACTAGTTGAAGTTTTAAGGTACATTTAAGATAATAACTAAAAAAATAAAATGGTTGCTATGGCCGTTGCTAGGCACTAAAATTATAACTTCCTCTATAAAATAGTAAATTTTGTAAAAAGCTTAAACAAACAGAAATAACGTTATATTTTACATTAGAATATCTCATTTGCCAAAAAATCAATTTTTGAAAAAATTTTGACTTATTATTATGTAGAAACCACCTTAAAGTATAATTTAAAATTGCTTAAATGATTAACTATAAAATTTTAAGATTTTTCATCTGACTTTTTTTTTTAGCTACTACATAATTTGTAATGTAAACCCATAAAAAAAGTATGCGCAAATAAGATTTGTATTTAATATAATTTGTTTACCAACACATGATATTTTTATTAAAAGTTCTTCATTTTCATTTTCCAATATTGGAACAATAAAAAAAAAGTATAGGTCAATAATTTTAACAGAAAAGTGAAAAAGACACTTAAAATGCAACGCCATAAATGCGCACCTTCAGACGGCGGTCTGAACGAGAATGACGGAGGTTTAAATCAGGATGATGGCGGTCTGAATCAGAATGACGTCACTTTCTTCTGGAATCATAGGTTTTAATATTTGAATCAAAAGAAATTATTACATTGATTTGCTTTTGTTTTGATTTTTGTTATTAACAATTTTTATATAAATATTCAAAAAACGGTGGGCGCCTATATTTTATAGTATTTTACAAACAGTCTCATCAACACGATTTAAAAATAAACAATATCATTAAATATAAACTTATTAAAATTATAAACAAATCTGCTATTATCTTATTCTTCGCTCTAAAGTTTCTTACAAAGTTTCTCAACGTTCTAATAGATGTTTTTTATAACTTGTCCCTATGAAAATAGTTGTTTTTTTAAAAATTCAACGCAGATATTCATGATATAGGTCTTTCTAGATTAGTTAATTACTAGTAAAAATTTGTTAAATTACTTCTTCATTTCTTTTTAAAACAATAGACAACAAAACTTTGAAATGTTCTTATAAACTATATTGAGATTTCTATACAAAAAAAAAAAATAATTAACAAAAATAGTCTAACAAAAATAGTCAAAACTATTAACAATAGCATAACATTAAAAAAAACACTCAATAAATGTGCATATCAAATGTCACAAACAAATAATCAGCTGTACCTCTAGTGTTTTCTACCAAGAAAGTTAGACGTGCATGACTAACTTGTGCAGTTTTATTTTCCTTGTTTCTGGCTTCAATAGCTTCAATAGTCTCAGACAAAGAACCTATTTGAGGATGCTTAAAATACACAGTAATAGAAGCACCATGAATTATTATTTTATGTACAGATTGTGATATAGGTGTGGTTTTTTTAAATGTTATTAGTAATAATTACAAATAGATATTCAGATTGCTGATTAAAATTCTATATATCCGGTCTCGTAGTCGTGCTACATTTATACTGATTATTAGGTTCTCCTTGTGGTACACTATAAATAAGAAAAAAATACATTAAAGTATATACAATAGCAATAAAAATGTCGAACCTAGAAGTATTTTTGTGAAAAATAGTATAAACAATTTGTGGGTGTATATTTATATATATAAATATATATATATATATATATATATATATATATATATATATATATATATATATATATATATATATATATATTTATATATATATATATATATATATATATATATATATATATATATATATATATATATATATATATATATATATATATATATACATATAGTTATATATGAACGATTTTTTTTTTTTTTTTTTTTGGTTTACATTTGTTAATCGTTGTACAGCTTAAAATAAAAAATAGTAAAAATAATAATATAAACTTACAATGATAAAAAATAACAAATATAAACTAGGTATCTGAAAGAAGATCACAAGGATCTTGTCGTCAGAACCTCAAATAAGCATTTAACAAAGATAAGATAAAAAAAAAAGTTAATAAACTTTTACAAAACTAGAAGGTAAATAATCTGATCTGAAGAAAGATCAAGATGATCTTGCCATCAGAATTGTATACAAGAGTAAACCAATGTGGAAGTTAAAAAGTAAAAAGTATATGAACAATAAATAAAATTAGTAGGAATAAAATTCTATAAACGTAAACATGTATATAAACAATAAAAAAGTAGATCAAAAAATATTTTTAACTTTTACTACTAATAATAACACAAAATATTATCTAATGAAAGAATGAGATTTTTCAGTTTTTTTTTTAGGCAAAAAGTAATACGTACTTCAAAATTAAAATTCGGCAAAACAAATTTATTCCAAAGGTGTGGCGCTCGATAGGTAATACAAAATTGGTTAAAGCTTGTTTGACAAAAAGGTTCATTTAAAAAGTTATTACTTCTCAAAGTATATTCACTGATTGGTTTAAGAGAAAAAAGATCTTTGAAAACGGCTACGGATAAGTTATTTAACCACATATATACGAAACATAAAGTATTAAATACATTTAACTCGTATATATTCAAATTCTCATTTCCATAAAATAATGCTTCGAATGAGAGAAGCGATTTGCAAAATTGATTATACGGATTGCGCGTTTCTGACGGAGATAAAGACGTTGCAACTTACTTTTTTCAGTACTTCCCCAAGCAATATTGGCATAATTTAAATAACTATGTATAAATGAGAAATAAAGTTGTATTAAGACTTTCTTATTGAGATAGATTCGTAATTTATATAGGATCCCCATGTTTTTAGAAATTTTTGTGCTTATATAATCAATATGGTGATTCCAAGTAATATTTTCTTCAAGATAAACACCTAAAAATTTTGTAACAGAATCTCTTTTGATTTCCTTTTGATCGATAAAAATTTGAGGTAAATTTGTAGGGAGAAATCGTTTTTTTGTAATCGAATGAAATAAAACCCATTTTGTTTTATTAATATTTAAGGTTAACTTATTACACTTAAACCAATTAGATATATGTGTGAGTTATTCGTTCATTGTTTTAAAAAGTTCAGCGATATCATAGTTAGAAAGGAATAGGTTTGTATCATCTGCATACATAATGCTCATTAGTTTTGAAGCTTTATTTAAGTCATTTATATAAATTAAAAAAGGAGAGGTTCAAGAATTGAACCTTGTGGAACTCCACAAGTATTAAGAAAAGTGGATTGATAATCATTGTTAAATAATACAAACTGTTTTCGATTAGATAGATAACTTTTAAACCATTTTAAAATTTTATTTTTTATTCCGTAGTATTTGAGTTTATAAATCAAAATATGGTGATCGACCGTATCAAAAGCTTTTGATAGGTCAATAAAAATTCCTAGTGTATATTGTGATTTTTCAAATGATTTTGAGATTTCACGTTCAAATTAAATAATAGCATGTTCAGTTGAGTTATCTTTCTTGAAACCAAATTGAATAATGTAAAGTAGATTATTATTATGAAAGTGTTTGTATAATCTGTTGAACATAATTTTTTCTAGGATTTTCGAAAATGTGGAGAGAACAGAGATGGGGCGATAATTACTGATTTCAGATTTGT